>NC_134515.1:16886226-17193726 GCF_027942865.1 Odontesthes bonariensis | reverse complement strand
GATAGTAGTCCTCACCCACATCTCAAATTCAAGGAATTGCTATTCTCACATATTGTTATGTACTTGTTGTCGTTATTCTAAAGGGGGAAGATTGAAAAATTGAAAAGGTGAAATGCTAAGTATGCTGTACAAGCTTCCTCTACTGTGAGAAATTGTTCCCACTATGGAGTAAAGCATGGATGTGCTTCAGATTTGTATTAATTTCCTTTTTTTAATTGTGGCCTTCAGAAGCACATAAATGCTTTCACATTTTGTCATATTCTAGTTCCTGAAATGTCTTTTTTTTTGCCGGCTCAGATTATTCATCCTAAACCTCAAGAAAACATATTTAGTGGATCCCCCACACTGTCAATGGGATTCCTCCACCCAGACAAACCCTTGGACATAATGCAGCTAAGGTTTCTTTCCTCTGGCCAAGAGCTATTGATGGCAGCCTGATCTTGGGTCATACATTTTTTTCAAGTAAATTGCTCATTTGTGGAGTTGCTCAGGCCAGCAGAAACTTTAGTTGGTGCACAAGCTTCATCTCTCAAGAGTTGTCTTTAATTCAGCCATGCACCTCACAGTATGATGGTCTCTGGGTGACCGCTGCTTTCCTCAGCACCTAAAGACACTTGGCGTCAGCCTAAATTTGCTCTCAGTTTAGCAGTCTGTGTGCTAAAGTAGCTGCACGCTCCCACAATAATAGTACTGACGTCACTGGCCACCGCCGGACACTTGCTGCCTTCAGGTTCTCTACTTAAACTCCGAATTTGGAATACCAACGAAGCTAAACAAGTTGATTATATTGATCGATATTACTGTAGTTGTCTTGTGAGGTCAGGAGAAAAGGAGCTACCACCCGATGAAAGAGTTAGGAGAAGAGGTAAACTTTTATAGATAACATACTCCCAGACGTCCAAAAAAAATGTTGTACTATAATCCATGCTCATAAATGTATAATATAAGATAAGATAAGATAGTACTGTATTAGTCCCGCTGTGGGGAAATTCACCGAGTTGATGTAGCAGCAAGGATAGTAAGATAGAAAAAAATGGCATATATATATAATTTCATGTTTGTGAATGTTCAGAGATTGTGTTGTATTGGTTACAGAAAAATAAAAAAATAATACACCATATACAGTATTGAATGAGTCACTTAAGCAGCCAGTATATATACAAACGGACTAAGTATGGATTGATATTTACTATGTATTTACAGTGTCCCACTGATTGTACAAAGAGATATTGCACATGAGAGGGATGAAATTGCACAGTGTCCCGTTTTTTTTTTAACGTGTAAGCTTTACATGTAGCCTAGTGTAATAAAACTATGTTAGTTTCAGTTTAGATTGGTTTTATAGCAATGTCCTCACATGCTTAAATGCAAACCATCAGGCCTTGTCAGAAACATAACAAAGTTGTGGACTTCTTTCTACATTTTGTCATGATGCATGTAGATTATGGAACCAACTGGAATAATGCAAAGAATCCTGATTCATATTTAAAAAAACATTCTTCAAATGAATCTTTTGATATATCTGTGCTTGTTGGGTAATACACATTCTTTGGATGAATGACAGACTGAAAACAGCCCATGATGTTATTACTTTAGGAACTGGCACTGTGTTCTATTCAAGGACCAGAAGATGATGATTAAACTTGTGAACACGTACATATTTTTGCCTCAAAGTTGCCTCAAAGGTTTGGTGCACAAACACAAGTGTTGGACTTTGTACCTCGCATCGCCAGCACAAACAGTTAAAAGACAGGTGCTCCTTCTCTCAAACTGTTCCAGCAAACACCTGCGGACAGATCCCGCGAAACACGTACCATGCAGTCCTTTTCAGCACTAAAGATGTCTTGCTTTTTTAATTGCACAAAAACAGGACAGGTTGAGCATCTGATTTATATGTACCTTTCAGGTGAAATTGATCATGTTTTAAAAGGCACAATGGAGTGAAACAGTCATAGTTTGTTTTATTTTTTTTTACATCTGTGCTCATTTACTATCACAGTGCAAACTAAATATACATATTTGGCCTCCCATAATGCCTTAGTTGAATGGGGAGAAAAAAAAAAAAATCGAGCTTTTGAGAACCGATTAACCGACTAGTTCCTTCCTCAGATTTGCCACAAGGTCATTTGATTGATTATGGTCAACATTTCAAAACAAAAAAATAAATATGATTTTTAACAAAGAAGCTTGTACTGTGCCACTATATTATGGTTTGGTTTTGTTGATCAACCCCTAAATTCAAAAAGACATCTGCAAAGGAGCTGACATTAGGACACAGATGGATTATGGAACAACAGACCTTTCAGTTTTTTCTAACCACAATCCATGTAGATACGATGTGTGGTTGTTGTTTTTTTTGTCTCTAGTTGGCCATCCCAATCTTCTTTTATCTCACTTTCTGATTTGGGGCGACTTAGGTGAGTTGGTCCCTCCTTTTGATCATATCATCCATTTTGGTAATAATACAAATGTTGGCTGCTGTTGGTCTCCACTCCTTTCGTGACACATTTCTGGTCTCTTGAGGTTGATTTGCACTTAACATAGTTACTTTACATCTAATTTAAGTTGTTTTTTGTGTCTCACTTTGTCCAGTGTCATGTTTTGTTCTCCCTTGTTTGTTTGTTTGTTTCTTTAAAGCCACCCTGTCTTTGTTTATAGTATTTTATGTACAACCTCAGTTAAGCTATGTCCAAAAATACCATGGGCCACATAGCTGTGGTCCTATACATTTCATTATTACTATTATTATTCAAAACTCAATTTAAACTTATAGCCAAAGACTATCTTAATCCCTTCGTGTAAACGTCTGCAGGCCAAACTCGACATGGTGCAGTAGCTGGCTCTGTAAATCACTCCGCACATTTCGTGGTGTCCCTTTGAGTAAAACGCTGGCGCGAGACAGTGCGCCCGGACGTATCAGTTTCCGACAGTCCTTGAACGGAGCAAGCTGCAAACCTGCGAGAGGAGCAGTGATTGAGGAGAGAGCAGAGCGACGGCCATCTTAGAGCTGCCGTGGTAACCGACACTCATCTTCTGGGATTTTATTTTTCTTTTGTGATAAACATTTCGCCCGACTGACGCCGGAAGAAGAAGGCTGCGTTTGACTTCGCCGCGGCTGAACTCAGAGTCGGGATGCGGTTCCGAGGGAATAAACACTTTGCATCCGCTGTCGGACTGGTCCTCGGACTATTATGTGCGGTGGAGGCAGCTAAAGGTAACTAAGCTGGGATTTGTGTCCCGATGTGTCTTGTTGGTCTGTGCGTCGCTGCCAGGACTGGATGCTCCGCGGCTCTCCGGAGCCTCCTGGTTCCGTCCAGGCGCTGAAGGTTAAAAGAGAGAAAGGTTAACACTTACCTGCTCAGGGATGGTCAGCAGCGGACGGATCCAGCCGGCAGCAAGTGCATCCCGCAGTGTTTTACCTAGAAAAAAATACAAATAAATAATAATGACAGATTATACACTCACCACGGTTATTATCGGTTGGTAACGTTTGAGCCTCAATCTAAATGTGGTACTTAGGAGATAATATCAAGGGTACGAAACGACCCCCTTCTGTCATCTGCATCCATTTCTATTTCTGGGGTCTCTTCTAGTCGCTTCTTTACGCTCTCTTTTATGAATGATCAAAAATATGACTCACCCTCTGCATAGTTTGTAAATTATTTTTACTTCCCCTTGTCTGGTACTCCCTGTACTTATCGTGTTCTTATTTATATTTATATATATATATATATATATATATATATATATATATATATGTGTGTGTGTGTATACGTATATTGGAGTACCTCTGAATTAAGTCGCATGATATTTTGCATTTGCTCTCTTTACGTTACACAGCTTTATTCTTCCATTATAAGGATTAACACTTGGGTTTCGCAGCGTCTTGGTCGCAACAGGATGGATCTCTGCTGGCTACGCATTGCAGATCCTCTTCACATGTCCCTGTTTTTTTCGGTGGATTCAAATATTTATGTGCTGTGAAGCTTGATCTAAAAAAAAAAAAAACCTCGGTAGGTCTGTGCCCACTCATGACATGAAGCTGTTCAAGGAGTGTTTCTGTTTCCTTCTTTCGCAACGTCACCGATGGTCATGTCTTTATTTGCTGCAGGGCGGTCCTGCTCCCTCCTTACAGCAGCTCCCTCCCTGCTCAGACACCCCCCCCCCCCCCCCCCTCCAGAAAAAAAACACCCACCACTACCACTGCATGGATTTATTGATTGTGTTTTAACCTTAAACTCAGTCCACTCACTACACACTGTGAGCTTCCTGGGCCAGGGCGTGTTAAGGCAGGTGTATATTAGTCACTGACCCGATCAGCAAGCATGAGCAGCCACCAACGCTGCAGGCCAGTGTGTGTTGTTGTCTTTTAATGTTACACCCATTTTATGCCCCATGAGCAAGACACAAAGAGCAAAAGAGATAAAGGTACCCATAAAAGTTTGCACAGGGGGGGCTTTTATCCCTGCCATTTGTCCTGGTTTCCACGTTGAATGCGCAGCAGTAACTTAAATCTTCTCCCCCCCCCCATCACTCAGAAAGAAAAGGCCTTTAACAGCTTGTTCTGGCTTCTTATGATGCAGACCAGTGTGTGCAAAGTGCACCTGCTGCCGTTCCCGCTCTTATCAGGAAAGGGCACCTGTGAGATCGACACCTTGTTTAGGGCTTATCTTTTATTAACCCAGATGTTACCTGCTCATATTGTGCACCACCTCGTGCCCCGTTGTCCGTGTTTTTTTTTTTCATTTGTTGGCCGGCAATCTGTCTGCAGATGAGGAGGCCAAATGCTGCCGAAGGTTTTCCCTTGTACATCTTATTCAGATTTAAATTCCTACCTCGACTGTGTGATCAGTTTTTTTTGTCGCCGTCAGGACAAAGCGTCCAAGTAAAGATAAGTCGTCTCCGTTGCTGCTGCTCGGACTGCTCTCCACCGCTTGAAATGCTTTTTAAGCGACACCCTTTGCGTTTCTCATTTGCTCACGACGCTGTTTCTCATTTGTTTTTCAGGTCGCACCCATGCAATTTATTACTTCTTCCGTTATCACAAGCAGCTGCTCGGTTTCCCCCGTGTTCCCGAGTCATAACATTAGGTCTGCTGAGATGCACGAGCTTCTCCTGTGCACACAATCGGACAAAGGAAAATGCTGGCTGCTGGGAAGTTTCTTGGCCCATTCATCATTGAATTAAGTTAATTCGAGGCGAACAAATTGGATGCCCCGCTTTGTGTGCTGCTGAGTTAACATATGCGCTCTCCTCACATGGCGTCTTACAGGTCAGACATAAGAGTTTACTCCCAGACGTCCAAGTCTGTGCTGGAGAAGCCGAGCACTGATCTGCTTGTATTTGCGCGTGAGTTACGATTGGATCAGGGTCGGGTCAGGTCTGCTAAAGTGAATATGTTAGTAGGTTGTTCTCATGTAGCACCCAAGTCTGTTAGGTCATTTCAGTGGTCTCAACTAAGCTAAGTTGAAGCTATTTTAAAAAAGCAATCTTGGCAGAAACCTCTCGCCTGGCTTGTGAGACGGCCTCCTCCCAAACTAATTGAAAATTGATTTGAGGACCCATGCAGACAAAAAGAAGCCATCGGTGACATGGGTGGTCCTTGAGAAGTAGGGATGCTGAGATCTCCCGTGTGCTGCAGAAACTCTCACTCGGGCCTGGAAGCCACCACCGACCTGTGTGATCTGAACCATCACGCTGTGCTATTGCAAACAGAAGCTTTACGTGGTTGCTCATGGCGGACAACGACTTCATTGTTTTCCTCTTCCGTGCAGCTCAAATGACACTGTTGTTTGCCATATTTCAGCCTCAGTTTACATTCTTGTTTTTCCTCAGAAGTTGACGCAATTAGCTGTCAACACGACAGGAGTTAATGGCTAAAAACCTCGTTGGGAGAAGCACTTTTAGAAAGTTTGAACAGTAAATGGGCAGGAATAGTCAGAGCTGTCGTGTGCACGCTGCATCAGGATTGAACAGGTCGGAACCCTGAACTCTTTCGAAGTGAGGCCACAACTGACTTCGCTCTCAACACTAATCAAAAACTCTTTGCAAGCTCAGACAAGTATGCTCAGATGTTTGGAAGAAAAAATAATGAAATTAAGCAGGATTACATAGCTGCGACGCGCCCTATAAATGACTGACTTTTGGGGTCTGCGAGCATCGAGACACAAACGATAGCTGTTTTAATCATCTTTTAACCCCGGATTTGATTCGATTTTGATTCATTTTTGGTTTGAATATCAACAAACATTATCCAAAGTCCAAAATGCTCCGCTCAAAGTTAGCCTTTTTACCCCTATATTGCAGTGAACAGAGGCCTACTTGGCCGACACGGCCCCCGTAAGTAAACTCTTGCATTTTTTCCAGTGTTTATTCAGAGTTTCTCCGAGGAACAAAAGGCTTTCAGGGTTGGGATCTTGACTGAGTACGTCACAGTGGGGTCACTGTTGGAAGGATCACAACTCAAGCCCCTCAAGAATGTGTTTATGAGATAATCCACAAGTGCTAAGATGTCGAAGATTTGGTCATTTGCCACTCAGGCTACAAGTCTACGGAGCTCAATTTGGGTCGGTGGTAACTTTCCTCTCACTGGGGCCTTTACGAGCTGAATGGAGTCAGTGAACTGTTAAGAAAGGGTCATTCAGTTGGGAATATTAAGTTGGCCAGATGACTGGGAGGTTGTGTCAGTCACCAAGAAAGTATTTTGTTGTCATATTGTGGATTCTGCTTTGAAAATGTAGCCTAACGCCTCTTCGGTTGCATTTTTCTTCTTAATTTTGCTCAGTTTTATGATTAAATTTCAAATAAGCCATCAGAAAATTCAAGAAATGTAACAAGAACACATTGTTTTTCCTTGTTGACATATCAGAATCGAAAGTTGAATGTCTTTGCTCACCAAGGAGTAGCTAATGGTGACGGTTACTGTATCATTTCTGGAAGAAAGTGTATCCGAAATCAGAGCGTTCGGGTTTTAATTCATCTTATATGTGCAGCTTATCTGGCTGTTGGCCTCCCCTGAGGCACAAAGCTTCCAGGAGAAACAAAGAGCGGCACCGCAGAGCTATTCGCGTTTGGGCGTGTTCACGTTAAGATTCAGGTTCCATGGGAAACAGGTAACCAGAGAGCTCGTTACCTGCTGCAGGCCAGCTTCGCCTCAGCGCCTGTTTAAAGCTTCCTCCGTCTCACTCTCACTTAGTCGCTCTCACTGCTGCTTTTGTGCAGCTCACACAGAGAGGGGATTGAGCTCCCTTCAAGGCTCCCACCCCCCTCTTCAGAGGACTGCTGCGGTCGTCCTGGGTGTGTTCGCTCTGTTGGGCGTTTGTGACCGCCCAGAGGACAAACAAATGTTGTTGCCTGGCGGGGGAACTGACAGGCTCTCTCCTGTGTGAGTCGGGTGTTTAGGGAGTCCGGGGCCCCCCCCCCCGAGGCCTGGGCTTCCTTTAAGGGGCTTTGGGGCCTCTGTGAGAACAGTCTCTGGCGTGTGATGGAAGTGGCTTGCGTCAACAAGCTCAGGAGCATGCAATGCAAGACAAACGGAGAAGTGTGCCCGCTGTTTCAGACCGTGTTGTCTATTGATCTTTACTGCTCCACCTGTCAGCAAAATGGAAGTTATTCCTTGACTAAGATTTTGCAGGATCACATACCTTCACCTATTTGGCGTCAGATTCTGCTTGTGTCTGCTGAATATTTTTGTCCAGCTGAAAAAAGAGCTGGAGCTGCCTTGGAAGCGGCCATGAGGGCACCCCGTGGTTGTTGAACGCACACGTGTCAGACGAACCCATCTCCTCTGGCAAGCACAGAAATGTTAAAATACTTGAGAATCAGTTCATAGTTGAATTTCCTTACATGCGGGGAAACAGTCGGTGTCAGTGTTCCACGTCACCTATGCTTCTGTGCTTTTGTTTTGACACTCCGAACTATTCAAAGTGTTCCAAAGTCTCTCCAGAAACACTTCGAAGCCTGACTTTTAGTCTGTGAGTGCAGATGAGCCCTTTCTTCTTTCTTGAGTGTGCTGCAGCAGCTAATTGGACAAGTATGAACAACCTGGCAACAGAGAGGCTTTATTTAGTCTCAGACAACAGTGAGACCATCTGCACAGATCCTGCTGCCGCTTACTGTGTCTGTGATCAGCAGGTTTCGTTCCCAATTTTTATTATATTCAAGTCTGGTCAATCGAACGTTTGCCCGAGCGTTTAGACCGATTATTCAGGATATTTGCTCAACTTTCCATTTCCCCCTGCTTGCAGTCACTGGTAATTTATGTATTATTATACTGCATGAAACTGAAATGATTATGATGGGTGCAGCTGGACAATTTTCATTGCATTGAAACATTAAGTGCGGCTCAGCAGTGGCCAGCCTCATATCGAGTGTAGTAGAGTCTGTCATCAAAGAAGATGGCTGCTGGCCTTATAGTTAGAGCTCGATCAATGAAGCTGAGCACCACAGCACATCACAGACATGACACGTGACCGCAGCACCATCATTACACAACAGGCCCTTTGAGGTTTCCAAGCATTATGAGGCTTCATCTGATAATCACAGTCCGCTGCCACAATCTGGACAGCTGCGGCGTGTTTGTTTGCTGCAGGGTGAACCGCGGCCTGTGAGCAGGCTTGTATCGCGTACTCGGATAATCAGTTGAGGTAGTGAGGATTATGCCGTTGCAGGGCATGTGGAAAACTTATGTTCAAGTGTTCACAATCAAGCCATACTTCATTTAGTTGTCTTGGGAAATGCGTCCAACTTTTGCTGAAATACAAATTTTCAGCATAGGGTTTGTACAGTGGTTTTATTCCCTGTCTGTGAGTGGCATAGTGAGTGGTGGTGTACAGGCAGCCTATTGAATCTCAGGATTACCAAGACCTATTGTGTCTTTGATGTTCTCACAGGAAGTGTTTTATCACGGTTAATAGGTCAAACTGTATAGGTTAGGCTTCGGTAAAAGAGCAAGGCAACCATAATGGGGCTTTGTCATTGTGTTCGTTTGAATGGTCAGTACGCTACTTCATTCCTTTGGGTTCACGAAAGACGTGCGGCGGTTTCACACGGCTTTCTCATGTCTGCGAGTAACTATAAGCTCTGCTCTCTGCTGTGTTGATATTACTGATAATACTTTTAGTGATCGCAACTCTTTTTTTTTTTTTTTTCCAGGTTGAAGTTTTAATCCCTTTCACAGATAGGTCACTTATCCAGCTCCACCGAACTAAAACTCCTGCTCTGCTCTGAAAGAGTGCAGGTGGCAGAGCTGATGAGTAAATGCCTGGTGCCCACAGTCAAACCAAGAGCTTTATCCATGTCCACCTGCAGCAGAGGTCAGCTGTTTATCGACCCAGCTCCCTTCAAAATGTTCTCCATTTCCTGAGTACAGCCTCCGGTTGTCATTTTGGGCACCTCGAATGAAAGATTTCATGGGTCATAGGTCGTCTTTTCTCATCCTGACGCATCATACTCATCCCCGCATGCACACAATGATAAGGTTGTCGGGTGCCTTTATTGTTTTCTCTGACGCTCATTGTTTGACCATGAGAGTGAATGAAATGTTGGCATGCCATTATAGGATTAAGCGTTATTGGCTTTATTTGCTGTGTAACAGGATTGCATACCACTGCGTCGCTGGGCTGTAAGGCGTTCAGGAGCCCCAGCATTCATACTGGAGAACTGAGGTCAATTGTAGTGCTGAATGTGGCATTTTTTAGGTTTCATTTGTTGTTGCGGCTGTTGAGATAGATGCTGTTAAACAGAAAAGAAGAAGCATGTTTTACAGACTCTTTTATAGTTACCAAAAGTGGAAAGGATACTTTTTATCATTTAGCAAGATTATATCTGCGTATTATATATCTGTGTAGCTACATCTTAACTCTCCATCTAATAGTTATTTTTAGCCAGTGATATCCTTGAGCAAGAAATGGTACGATGAGGAAATGCGGTCATTTTCTTTTCTCCGTAGCCCACAGTTTGCACATGTAAGCATTGGTTGTGGCCTAGAAATGGCATTTCCATCTCCATCTTCAGGGGAAGAGACTATATAATTGAGAGCAATCCGTCCTTAATGTTTGCTATAACTGTGTTGATTGTGTTCAAAATGCAGATATGTTCAGTGGAAATGACCCGCCTTGTATTGAATAAAGATGGGATAGACGTTCTATTCTGTGATGCGCTGCTCATCTTTCTGTTCTCTTTCAGTTGACAGAATATTTTTGAGTTGTGGATTAAAAGTGTCACCGAGCACTTTAGGAACATGCGCTGGACATTTATCTCTCATTTCTAACATTCAAATAAACTTGTACAGCAGATTGATTTTACTCGCACGGGACACACGACACGTCGGTTTATTTAACGGGATCACTTAGAAAGATAGGACAGTACTCCGTGTTCATGATGCATAAAAGATAATTCCAGGGGCGGTCGGTGGCGTAGTGGGTTAAGCAGCCGCCCCATGTACAGAGGCTAGAGTCCTCGATGCAGCGGGCCCCGGTTCGAGTCCCGCACTGAGTGGCCCTTTGCTGCATGTCTCCCCCCTCTCTCTGCCCCCTGCTTCCTGTCTCTCTCCAACTGTCCTATCATTAAAGGCATAAAAAGATTCCTTTGGTTGTGTCTGCTTTGATGTGAGTTAAAGGCTGAGTTTGCAGGGTGTAATGGGGCTGCCAGTGAGCATGAATTAAATCAGACAGATTTCTTTATTAAGTTGAATTAAGACAATGGTGAAAAAAAAAAATCATTTTTTCTCAGAATGCATTATTTCAAACCCCTTTTTTTCCAAAATATTTTTACCCTTCCTAAATCCTAAGCACTTTCCTCCAGAAAGATCTATTCACTCCATTACTTCCCTTTATAATCCTTAAATATGAAAAAATGACTTCTAGGAAAACCACGACATTTCAGAGGATACCATGTCTGTATTTGTGCATGTCACTTCTCGGTTTCTCTGTGTGAACAAGTCATAACACAACATATGTTACCTCCATCCACTGCCAGCTTGAGGGGGTTGATGAAGCTGTCTTGTCAAAGGGGCCTTGTTGGCAATTTCACACAATGCATTTCTAAATTTCATGCTTTTAGGGAAACGTTATAGATTTCATTTCACGGGATGTGTTTGTGAATCAAAAGGGGCTTTGATTTCACTGGCACAGCAATAGTGCAAATTGCTTTTGAATCTGTCAAAGGCTGTGAGCGTCTGCCATTTCGACCTTCTTACCAGGGCTTACTTCTGGAACATTTTTCCACAGTTTGCCATCTGTGAGCATATATCTGCGTCAACACTTGTTTCAGTTGGTCTGTGCTGCCAGTCTCAGACGATAGCTGGGAAGTGATCGCAATTGTCAGATGTTGCTTGCTTCACAGAACTTCACAGAACTTCCCCTCTACCTCTAAAGTAGTAAACTTTGAGGTTTTCTCATGGGTCAGTGTGAGGCCGCACATTACACAAGTGGACACTGTGCCTTTTAAGATTAAAGAACCAGGAGACAGCCGCTCGGCCAGTTCACCTGTTTAATTTTTTTAGAATCATGTTGACACATTTTGTTCAGATTTTGCAGGAACGCCACTGCTCGATATTTTGCTGTTCAGTGAGTTGAGGTTCAACACACCTCGGAGCTGAAGGCCACAAAAGACTCGTGGACAAGTGCGAGGCCAACACGTGACCCAGCTAATGTAACAGTGACTCTGTAGAAGCTCAAGCAGATTATTGTGGCGGCCTGGTCCAGCAATCTGTCTAAAGACATCCACCTCACTTGAGGTCACGAGACGCTCGGCAAAGTGATTTATTGGGCTTGATCAATCCTAAATTAGCAGCAAGCACGTCCACGTCTTCACATCTTCAAGCACTGCTTGTTCAGCAGGGCAGGATCGAACCAGTTTCAAACATTGTTGTCTGATGAAAGCCTGTTTCAAGGTGGAACTTTTGGAGTCAATTTTGCTATGATCACGAAGGCATGCCATGTGTTTGGGGATCTTTTGTGCACATCACGCCATCTTTCTCTGCTCACTTCCTTGTTATGACTGTGGCGTCAAATTTATCATTCATGCTGAAAAAATGATGCCACGACATGTAAGCTGAGGCACACCTACGAAACTGAGCAGTTTTCGTCGTGCTTCACAAACATGGCTTTCAGTCGTAACGTATTTTTGTCTTCTGATTCTGCAGCCGTTGCGATGATGTTAGTTGTTCTTAAGTGTGTGTTGTAATACGTATTTGAAAATGCTAACATGGTGCACTTTCCTCTGGTGAGTGGATATCTCTATTAGAACTATTATCTGGATTATACCGCCAGTTCACTGGGGCGCCCACATCTCACCAATCACTTGCAATTAGGTTGTAATTTATTTAGACTTGACAGTGTAATCACTGAGAATTACACTTAATTACGTGACGATACAAATGCAGTCATTTGCTTCGCTGAAATTGGATTTAGCCGAGCGGTTTCTTTTCATGTAATCTGAAAACATTTCTATCGTTCCTTTATGCTTTTTTGGGGGAGGTTCATTACGTCTGTTTGCTCTCTGAAGCTCATAACGTAGCTGTAGCACAGACCGCGTTAGGGAGCATCAAGCATCCTCTTGTGAGTTAACGAACATGTGATGCCGGCTGTTTCTGGAACATCAGAGGGTGGTGGATGATTTAATACCGCAGCAAAAAAAAAAAAACAGACTACAGTGCGGATTGTTCTGTTGAGGCTCAAAGTGGGAATGTTGCTTCACTGCCATTAACTCTGTTTGTGTGAGTCATAGCGAACTAACCTGTATTTGCAAAAAAAAAAATCAAAGGAAATGCAAATACAAGTACATTTTTTTACCTTTCTATGACGAACGGTGGGTCCACAAATAGGATTTCCCAGACCTCCTCAAAATTGCCTAACATATGCTCAGCTGTGGAAGTAATCGGAGCCCACACGTGCAAACAGTATTTTTGCAGTACAGCTCAGTGGATGGATAGATTGGCTGCCTTTTCATGGGACAGTTTTTTTTTTTTTTTGGTTGTTTTTTTTAAACACATGTGCGTGCTCCCATGCCAAAACATCCATGCTATGACCAGCAGAAACTACAAGTACATCCAAGTTCCTGTTGTAATCAGGAGCTAAAATATCCACAACAGTGTTTTCAGTGGCATCATAGAATAACTAACCAAACTGAGAGGCTTTTATGTAACTACAGCCTTGTGCTGTGGTGGTCTTTCTAAATGGAGCGAGTGTATTGATGCTTAACGTGTGAAAATCTATGTGCACAAAACTGCTTTTAGCCACCCAAGGTCAATTCATCTGACCTTTTGATAACTCAAATGTAGCATTTGTATCAATTCATCCAAGAGAGAGCTCTCATATAGCCTGTGGCAAATGGTTATGTGTTTAAATGATTGAAACATAACCTTGTCAACCCCAGATTATGTCACCCACAGTTTCCTAGCTAACATTTGGCAACGTTATGGTGCCGTGGTCGATTTCCTGCTATTGATTGTTGAGGCAATATCAGCTTCAGTGGATGGTCAGGCCTCAATTAATCAGAGAAGCTGACGCTGTTTGTTGAGCATCTGAATGAAGAATCCTGAGCAATCTTCAGTAGCTTAAAAAAGCTCATTTTGATCTATTATTAAAACTTGTTGTAAACAGGTCTTGCACAAAGTGATGATTTCTTACAGCGTTTTTTTTTGTTTTTTTTTTCTTTTGTGCTCAAACTCATCATTCCAAAATGCAGTTGAAGAGGGATGCAGACTGAGTTTAGTGTCACGCCTGTCGGCCAGAGTTAGCGTCCCGTTTCCAGATCAGTGGCTCAGGAATGCCATCACCTCCTCTCGCTCCGGAGTGAGCGCATATTGGCTGTAAGAGACCCGCGTTTCTCTTGCATCCATGCCGTCACTCACCGCAGCTTTTTCTGCTGCCGCCAGCTGCGACAGAGTGCCGTCTGCAGCTGGGACACTTCCCTGGCCGATACAGATACTTTACCATCCTTGTGTTACCACTGATGTAAACTGTGGATCTGTCTCTTGCAACACTGCAGTTGTAGAAAGTCCTTTCGTGAAATCACCTCCAAGGTGGAGAACAAGGTTTTTATTCCGCTGAAATGCTACGCCATCTCGGCTCTGCAGAGATGCTAGCGCTCGATCGTCATTGGCTCATGGTAGCCTGCTCCTGCTGGAGGTTATCCCTTCATTTTATCTAGTGCTTCTAAAAATAACATTAAGCGCATCCCAAACCTCATTAAAAATGTATTAACGCTGCATGTGGGGGAGGGCACAGATGAAAGTCAGGCCGACAATGTGAGCAAACACGTATGAAGTGAGATCATTAAAAACCAAATCCAAACACGTGAATTCCTTTTTAGTGCTGCTGAGGTGAAGTTCCGATCAACACATTTGCATCTTGGGACAAAACTGACGTGATGAGACATGTTTTTGTTAGAGACTGACATTTTCTCTCTCTGTTTCTCGCAGTCAATAAGCACAAACCTTGGATCGAGACGACGTATCACGGGATCGTGACGGAAAATGACGATAAAGTTCTTCTGGACCCCCCTCTAATTGCGCTAGACAAGGATGCTCCTTTACGCTACGCAGGTGAGACAGAAGGTTTCATGTCGCCGCTGTTCCTTCACCGATCAGTGATCAAAAGACTGCTCTGTGGTCATTTCACGCAAAAAGTGCAGAGAAAATGTAATCGACACCACACACCTAGAAGCTTTGAGACTGCGTGACACATGATGAATGCAGAACAAGTGCATGAATGATGTGCATTTCTTAGACATTTCAAGGACATTGACGTGTACTTTTAAAGATGCATGATCTGCTTGCTAATAAATGATGTATAAGCCAAATTAATTATTCTTACCAAATGAAATAGAAAGACATCTGTAGTTAGTATGGAAGTAGAACCTTTAATGTATTCTGAGCATCATGCTTTGAAATTGCAAATGCATCATGATTAATGTATGAAGGTCTTGCTCCCTGTAGTGCATTTTATTATGTATAACTCTTAATTCTTCCTGTGATAAAGCTTACATATGAGATCAATTATATGTATGTATAAATCTTACTTTGCTTCCTAATTTATGGTTCTATAGCTTCTGGTTGCACACATGTCTTATATAAAAGCATCCTAACCTTAGATTTTATGTCTTGCCTTTCATGACGGACAGCTGGCTGCCATATCCTCCAGACTGGCCCTTTTGATAATCAGATCAAAATACCTTTTCAAGTTTTCTTTTCGCTTCCAACTCAGTGCAGAGGCACAATTAAAGTGTTTTATGTACGGAGGCAGCATTAGCTTTGTTTTTTTTGTTTTTTTTTAATCAAGTGGGAATTGACTTTGGCCAGGATTCAAAGCACCACGGCAGTGGAAATGATTTCCCACCGTTTCACATCACACGAGCTGTGTGATCTTTTCTGGGCTGCTCTCGCTGCTCTTGCCGCTCTCGCCGCACTTTATATTTTAATCTCGGGATTACTTCTCCTGACTTAAACTGTGAGGCTTTAGCTTCCACATGTCAACAGCAGGAGATGCCAAATGTAATTGTTTATTCTGTCGTATACCTTATAAGATTTGGTTAAATATGGCTGCCCTTCGCGGGGCTGCTCATCGTCGCAGTTTTAAAGGTAGACAGCCTCAACAGGAGGCTCCAGAATGGAATAATATGCCCATTCTCTGCGTGACGTTTGTCTCCTTTCACAGTGAATTAGCGCTGAATACAAAGCACGGTGCTCCCAATTCTTTCAGAAGGGGCTCCACTTTTGATGAGCAGGTTTGCAAATGGACTGCGTGTCCCTGTGAACTTGCTCTCTCTTGAGACAGAGCAAGCTTCACGTGGCAGCGGGGGTGAGCCGCTCTGTCATGCCAGATTCCCTCTAGTTGGTCCATCTGTGCCAACTAAGAGGGTTCACCGTTAAGCTGACCCCACAGGCCATTCAGAGGCCCAATCACAGGCCTTCCAGTGAGATCAGTGGAAATGGGTGAATCTTTACCGTAGATCAGTTGCTATGTAAGTTAGTGCATGTATACGGCTGATGTAGCATGAAGCTGGCATCAAGTGTATCTTTGTATGAGTGTGTGTGTGTGTGTATATATATATATATATATATATATATTATATATTATATATTATATATATTGCAGTGAATTCAGGGTGATTGAAGCTGAAGTGTTTGAAACCAAAGCTCTTGAGCACAGTGGTCATGGATGACTGCTCTAACATGAAAGAGGGACATCGAGCAGGAATAATTCTAGTCTAATATTCCCTCCAGAGGAATGATACATAGATATGTGTATATAGATGAATATTCAATAGATGATGATTATTTCAACGTATTTATAGTTGGCATCACCGAATATGAACATGTCACTGTAAGGGCGTGCAGAGAGGCCCTTTTGAGTCTAATGAAAAGCTCAGGAATTCCTAAATCTCTGTTGTGAGCTGATCATTAGAGCTGCCTTGACCACAGAGGCCATAACTCCTACTGTGTGATGGGTCTCAACTGCATTCCTCCATTAGCTGTGCCTGCTCGTCCTTCCTAATGCGAAATCTATTCCTGATTGTTGAGAAGGTAGCAATGAAGTGGCCAGTTCAGACCTTTCTGAGGTCGTGAAAGAGATTTAAAGCAGGCCGCTAATAGAAAAGGGATAATTTGGTTGATTTTCTCATTTCAATAGATATGTATTTTTTAAATCTCTTCTTCAAATCTTCAACAAAGCCCGAGTTGATCAACAAAAAGGTGTTGAAGGACACTCCTCCAAAGCATGCTGCTCCTACGAAAGTGAGATTTATGTACATGGTTGCAATTAGATGTTGTGACACAACATCTAATTGCAACCATGTACATTTTCTGAGAGGATTTGCTTTGGCCTTGATGAAATCGAAAGGACGGCTTGCTTTTATTTCATCAACTGACCTGAAACCTTCTGCTTATGAATTCCTCTTAATGGAGCTTTTGTAAGGCTCCAGCTCGAGTATGTCTCTCTCTGTCCTCTATGTGTCTTCTCTGAGCTGCTAACTCTTCTCTTGTCTGGGTTTATCTTCTCTCCTTCCCTGTAGAGAGTTTTGAGGTGACCCTCACTGAAGAAGGTGATCTTGGGCTTTTTCTTCTGCCTTGTGCTTAGTTGTTACTATTAACCCACTAACGCAAAAGCAGCATCCACACTTTTACACAGAAACTCCTGCCTTGCTCTGTAATTTCCACCCATTCGGTTTTTCTCAACCCTCTGTTTTCTCTCGCCTTGGATTTTTTGGAGTTCCAACAGCTGGATGAAAAGTGTGATGTGGGGCTGACTGTTCTTAGAAATATCTGTGCATGAGACATCCATTGCAGTTTGCAGACCCTAACAGTTTTTCAGCTGTCACCCGGAAACAGAAAGCTGCTCAAAAACAGGAGTTCTTAGCACCTTCAATTAAAACAAAAAAAATCAACAACACAGAAACTAAGTTGGCTTTCTGACACAATTAATTATGAAGTTAAATCTGAAAAGCCTGCATGAGTTGACATTTTGTAGCCTCATGACAATTGGAGCATGAATCTAGTCTCGGATTTGAATTGACAGAGGACGGGTGTTCTGTAAACGTGAGCATCCTAAAGGCACCACGCATGCTCCTCATGGTGCCTCTCTCAGGCCTGCAAAACATCTGTGCACTGAGAGGGACTCCTGTAGACGTCCAATTAGATCGCTGAGATTGTTAACTAATGCAAACTCTCTTTGCTGCAAAGTTTCTGTTCTTGCATCTCCGCCTCAGTTGGGTCTCTTGGTTTAATCCTTTGCCACTAATCTCTACCATTAGCATGGCTGCAGTTGTCATTTGATGTGGATGTCAAGCAAGCTGATATTTCTAACCCCAGTTCTCATCCAGTGCTTTTTGTTTGAATACTGTTCTTGTACTGGTTTAGTTCTCTTATGATTTCATGATTTTCTTTGGTCTCATTTTGCAGTAGTTTTGGGTGAGAGGCGGGCAAAATTACACAGGAAGACTTTCTTCAATTGTGCAAAAAAAAAAAAAAAACTACTATAGAAAGTGTTGGCTTAGGCTTGATTTCTTTCACAGATTTTTTTTGGGGGGGGGTTTGATGGCTGAATTGGTGCCGCACCACCTCATCACAGCGCCCTCTATTGTTAATATTTAAAATTCTATTTCTGTTTCTATGTTTTTTATGTTAAGATAAGTTGTATCTTTAACAATCCTCATTTTAATGCTGGTCTCTGTGTACTTAGTTTTGAGCTTGGTTTCTCGAGTTTGATTTGAAATATAATGAGTACTCCTGTGAAATGCCTGTCCACAAATTTTCAGTTTCTGCCTGCATGAATGGATGCACCGTTTTCAAGTGGCTTGTAAAATTCACTAATACTAAATCTCCCACATCCTCTCCCAACTACTCACCCATATGACAGTGCTATGGGCTTCCTCCACAGACACCATTCACCTCAGTCTACAACTCCCTGGCTCCCAAATTCTGTGGCTGATGGTTATTCATTTATTTTTTTGCTTGGATGTATTTTTATTCATTTTTATTTATTTGTTTCAGTAAGCATACTTATTTTCTCATTTGAAACCTTAAGGCTTCGATCGGTTGTTCTGAGCGAGCTATGTTTTCACTCTCAACGTGTTCAGGTGAGATTTGCGGCTTCAGGATCCACGGGCAGAATGTTCCCTTCGAGGCAGTGGTCCTGGACAAGTCCACTGGCGAGGGGGTTATCAGGGCCAAGGACAAGCTGGACTGCGAGCTGCAGAAGGAGCACACCTTCACCATCCAAGCGTACGACTGCGGAGAGGGTCCTGATGGTGCCAACATGAAAAAATCCCACAAGTGAGTCAACCTCATCTGATCCCTGTATTTCCCTCCGTTTGACTATGTTATTGGGTTCACTTCACTTTGTCACACTTCATTGAAAATGAGTTGTTCCCACTTTATCACCTTCCTGTTGAAATTTGAGTGGTATGATTCAATGTACTCTCATATCCAGGACTGTGTAAACATACACAAACGGGACTCCCTGTTGAGTCATATATTTACCTGCTTTCTGTGTAGGTGTTGGTCTAAAAAAAAAAAAAGAATAGCTAATGGTCATATCTTCTAGAAAAATAGGGAATGATATAAAGCCCACAAAATACCTATGGCTTGTCGTTGCTTATGACCTTTTGTACGTGGGCTATACCTTTAAATAAGTGGGAACCGTGGGAAATTTCACTGTTATCTGACTTTCTGTAAACTAAACAATGAATTAATTAAATTATAGAATTGCAGGCCTAATAAAACCTCATTCGCAGTCCGGGCTTACAGTGCTTATAATCAGTGCTTCCTGAGTGACGGCAACACCTAAAATGAATGAACACACAGTACAGTGGTGTTTGACTTGCTGCCAGTGAAATCCACATTCATGGGTGCTCTAGTAGGAGAACAAGTTTGAATTCCAGCAAAGGAATGAGCTACTTTCCACTCGTGTTTACTCGTCTCTTATTACTGGTTGCAATGACCTCTGTAGAGCTGAGCTTTGATTTTTGTTTGTATTTTTTATGACGGGCAGGACCTGATAGGTAGGGAAAAGAATGTCTTTGAAAATCTGTCTTTAGTCAGGAAGTAGTTTTTGAGGAAGAAGTATGTCCTAATCTGGGAGAGCAGGGTTGTATTTTATCTCAGGAGGATAAAACAATGTGAGCGCACACTCGAAGCAACAATGTACCGTTTGTTTGTTTGAACCAAAGTCCTTGTTTGACATTGACGCTAGTTTTCTATTCAAAGAGAATAATCAGAAAGCAATTGTTTTCATTTTATGTTTTCGTCATCAAATGTGGCAACAAGACGTTTGCCCTTTAGAAAAATGCTCCTGTTAACTCCCTCATTGTTGAATATCCAGCTGACATCACTGTGTCGTGTCCGTCTCAGGGCGACCGTCCACATCCAGGTGAACGACATCAACGAGTATTCACCAGTGTTCAAGGAGAAGACCTACAAAGCCACTGTTATTGAGGGAAAGAAATACGACAGCATCACGAAGGTGGAGGCGGTGGATGCCGACTGCTCATTCCAGTTCAGCCAAATCTGCAGCTACGAGATTGTGACTCCCGATGTGCCGTTCACCATCGACAAGGACGGTAAATAGCTTCACATGATGTACTTCGCTGCAGCGCGGACCAAAGATCCGGGATTGTATTGACAGACATCACATTGTTTATTGATCTGTGCAAACAATGATGCCACGAGCCTGTCATTTAGAATTCACAGCAGCTTAGCTTGCTGGCTTGCGAGACAATGACAGCCTCCTGGTAATATCACCCAAGTTGATCACTTGGACTCTTTGAATACAGATCCAGCTAAGATGCATCAGATTTTGATGTCCAACCAGTGTGATGCATGGTCGCGTTTAAGAGGAATGAAGTGCAGGTGATAGTACAAAGAGGTTAATCAATATGGTGATACACGATGTTGGGACAGTTAATCGTTGTTTGAGGTTGAAATAAAAAAGTCTGATCTGGGATCTGATCTTTGGTCATCAATTTTTCCATCTCCCTCTTTGAATCATTGCATGTTAATCGGACTCAGTGTGAGCTCTCATTGTAACGTGTCGAGGATAAAGATCACATCCGAATATCGTGATGGAGCCCTGAGAGATATCAGTGTTTTTTCTCAGTGGCAGTTCTTTATGCTGTATCTAAGACTTGCCTCTTTCTTTTTTGTTTTTTTCTCGCTTCTCTAAGGCTTCATCAAGAACACAGAGAAACTGAGCTACGGCAAAGAGCACATGTACAAGTTGACGGTGACGGCCTACGACTGTGGAAAGAACCGAGCCTCTGAGGACGTGGTGGTCAAGATCAGCGTCAAGCCCACCTGCAAACCCAGCTGGCAAGGTATCAGAAAAGCTGCTCTGTTCTTGCTGTTGCTCACCAGCTCGTTTAGGTGAGTCTGTGTCGACCCAATGATGCGGTCCATTCAGGCCGGGACTGTCACAAGGGTTATTTAACTACTTTAAGCCATAAGGTCTTTATCACAGCAGAAAGAACTGAAACGAATAATAACTATTCCCAAATCCTCTGTTTAACGCTCACCCTCTGTCGACGCTCTTTTGATGAACATCTTTTTCCTCTCTTCTCTTTTCTCTTTTTTTTTTTTTTAATGTTCAGGCTTCAATAAAAGGATTGAATATGAGCCCGGCACAGGTAGCATGGCCCTTTTCCCCAGCATGCACTTGGAGACCTGCGATGAGCCAATCACCTCCATCCGTGCCAGTATTGAACTGGAAACCAGCCACATTGGGAAAGGCTGTGACCGCGACACCTACTCTGAGAAGTCGCTGCACAAGTTGTGTGGTCAGTAAACGCTCCACCGGAAATAGAATCCGAGTTCTTTCTGATAAATCAAAGCACTCAGTATTTTTGTTTCTGTCATCTCTGTTCTTTAGGAGCCAGCTCCGGCACCGTGGAGCTCCTCCCTGCACCCAGCAGCTCTGCCAACTGGACATTAGGACTGCCCACTGATAACGGGCATGACAGTGACCAGGTGTTTGAGTTCAATGGCACTCAAGCCATTAAGGTTCCTGAGAGTATGGTGAGCACCAGCCTGAAGGAGCCCTTCACCATCTCTGTGTGGATGAGGCACGGTCCTGGGGCTCACGACAAGGAGACCATCCTCTGCAAATCTGACAAAACAGGTATTAACTCTCGAGAGGGGTCAAATCTTTCTCGAAAATGCTACAGGGACGACCATTCCAAAGTATTTTAGTTCAGTTTGCATTACAGGGGTGGTTTACTTCATCAATATTAGATTCAATCTAACGGGAAACAGTTCTATTTACATCATACAGTGACTTATCATCCCTCTTGCATGCGTTAACGCCTTGTTAAGAAAAGACACGAGAGCCTGTCTTTATCTGAAAACTGTGAAATTAAAATATCTGCTGAAAAGGTCACACCTATGTTCAGTTGTTATTGCAGCTCGTACTCGTTACTGTTGCACATATGGCGTCAGCAAGTACGCCTCTGACTTCAAAAGGAAAAAAAAGAAGCCATTGTAAGTTCAGGCTATTATCATTGTTATGTGCAGCTGGCTGGCAAACACATGGAAACGCGTACTTTTATATTTTCTTTCTCACCTCAGCTGAGTGCTCCCTGACCCCTGAGTTTCTGTCAGTAGTTGTAAACTCTGCGAGCGCTCACAAGCTGCTCGATCTTGCTGACTGTAAAGCCTCTAGTGTGGTCAGTGAGGGGGCGGAGGTTCATCAGCTTCACCACGTTTGCTTATATAAGAGGGATTACATCAGAACGGCTGTGCCCTGGGCGGGATGCACTCGTACGTGTGATCTCAGCGCTCCGTTCGTGCCCTCCATTCAGCGCAGTGTCTGCTTCAAAGAAACACGCTATGTGAAATTAGCCATTACGTTTTGGTGCACCGCTGAAAATCAACACAGGACCAACACTGATTAATCGGAAAGGTTTTTTTTTTTTTGCTTATCTATTTCACTAAATTAAGCAGTGGTTGCTTTTCCATGTGACTAATCACAGAAAAATCCATTGGGAATTAGCTGTGAAGCTGGTTTGAATAACAGCTCTGTATCTGAGAGGCGGTGAAGGGATGTTGTGGAGTACACAGAACATCGTTTCTGTATATTTCAGAGAGAATGTTTGTGTATTTCTTTTCTTTGTATAATTTGGGTTTGTCATCCAGTGTGTTTACAAGTGCTTTGATGCCCCTTTTGAATGCCGTAATCCTCAAATTGTCTGCTAATATGTGTGTGTGTTGTTTGGTCTTTTTTTTTCTTATACTTTCTGTAGAAAATTAAGCTATTCTATTCAGTTAGAACATACTGATATTAGTAAATGTTACTGTTTCAGTTGTAGTTGGGGCACCTTGTAAACCTGCTTACCAGCCATCTTACATATATTCCCATAGTAAGTTACAGATAAAGACTTTACAGTTGGTTTGAGTTTCTCATGCTGATCTCCTCTATCTGCAGACATGAACAGACATCACTACTCCCTCTACGTCCACAACTGCAGAGTGATCTTCCTCCTACGCCAGGATCCGTCGGAGGCAGAGAACTACAAACCAGCCGAGTTTCACTGGAAACTGGACCAGGTCAGCTCAGCCGCTTCAAAACCAAGACTTGTATAGCATTAGATGGATAACCTGTCATCCAAGATACTTGAAACCTCTGATTTCAGCGTCATATTTCCTTTGTTGGGCTCTCTACAGGCTTGTGACAAAGAGTGGCATCACTATGTGCTCAATGTGGAGTCCCCCACTGTTTCTTTGTTTGTGGATGGAACCACCTTTGAGCCCTTCCTGGTTACAGAGGACTACCCGCTGCACACCTCCAAGATCGAAACTCAGCTCACCGTCGGGGCCTGCTGGCAAGGTAAACCTTGAAGCTGCCCCCCCGCCTCCCCTTGTAACTCTGTTAAAAGACAAAGTGTATTTATTTAAACTGTCTGAGACGGACATTCATGATGTAGAAAAGTGTTAGTTTCTCTTCTGTGTGGCTGAGTATCTGCCTTAGTTACATTCTGCTGTTTGTCATTGTTAAATAGTAAAAGACACTCGAATGCTATTCTTAAGTAGAACCTGTGTAAAATACAGCCTGCATATTGTTTCATAGTTAGCCGACACTTTATTAACTCTTCCTTGAATTCTCAAGTGACGCAGCATGACCTCTTATGTAGCATCTGGATCTCCTACAGTTCCTCAACCTTCCTTCCTGTCTCTCCCTGCTCTCTCGTTTCCGTCCTTTGCAGAAAATTCAGGACATGACAATGACACAGAGAGAGTCCCTGAGCCCACCTCAGGTTGCTCAAGTCTTTCCCTTTCTCCTCAGATACGTCCATGTGTTCACAATGTCCCACCACGCTAACTGCATCTTCATACCATTTTGCTGGAATGATCCTAAAACATTCTAGACGCACCAACGTTTTATTTTTCCTTTAGTTTGCCAATACTTTTTCCAGCATGAGAAGGCATTTGCCAGTGGTATGAGGCGCTGCTCCATGTTTCGTTCATCCTTCATTTAATTGCTCTTCAAGCTTTAGCAGCCACGAAGCTTAGCTTTTTATTCACACTGATACACCAGCAGTGCAGAAATGGACACAGTACAGAGAGCTCTGAGCAGGCTGCGGCTTTTTTGGCCATGCTGGCTTTTCTTTCAGAGGGCGACCTTGCATATCAGATAACAAACACCCGCCCCTGGATGATCGTGCCACCTTGAGATAGTTAGTTTGACATTAACCCCGCAGAGATGCCAACTTACTCTCATTATGTTTTAGCATGAAGATATGAAACACCATCACAATGATCACCGCTCAGTATTACAGATTAGCTTAGTGTATAAAAAGCATTTTGCAGTATTCAAGATAGTTGTTTTTGTGAAATTAAGTCAACTAGAATTGATCTCAGATGAATCCCCTCTTTGAGTTTCATTTTATGTGTTGTTGTCATTTCTTTTCCTCCATAAAGCAGTAGTTCATCCCATTATTGCATGAAGGCATGTAAAAGCCCATCCATCATCTGCTTGCCTTGTCCTCCGGGCCTCAGGCCTTCTAAGGGAATACATACTAACTTGCATGAACTCCATTCATGCCAGCATGTTTGAATTGTCAGCCCCGGGAAGTCTGTGGAATTTACTCTTAAGTAACTCATTTTCTGTAACCAGGCGGAAATGCCCGAATGGCTCAGTTTTTCCGAGGGAACCTCGCAGGGCTGATCATCCGCTCTGGCAAGCTGGAGAACAAGAAGGTGATCGACTGTTTGTACACCTGCAAAGAGGGACTGGACGTGCAGCTGCCTGAGGAGGTCGCTTCGGCTGTCAAGGTGAGGGTGGCAAAGTGCTTCGGGCAGTCTGGCTCTGAAATATATTAGTGCTTTAAAAAAAGGAACTCAGACACTGCAGTGCTCTCAGCTTGTCATAAGTCACCTTTATGTGGGAACTTTAATAAGAATAAAGAGTGATTGAATAGTTTTTTATATTGTGGCCATCGTACAGGTTTTATTTGACTTGATTTATTTTTTTAATCTGACTAAGCTGACCTTGTTTTCTTCTCACAGGTGGAGTTTAACCCCAACCAGTCCTCTCTGACCATGGAAGGAGACGACATCGATGCCTTCGACAAAGTCATACAGCACATCTCCTACTTGAACTCTCGCCAGTTCCCAACCCCTGGCATCAGGCACCTTCGCATCTCCACCACCGTCAAGTATGTAGCAGAAGAACGCTTATCTGCCCCGTCTGTCCCGCCATCTTACCTGCCAATTATATCCGCCTTTTACATTCAGATTGGTTTGCCATTTGTTGTGGTAAATGGAGGTCGAGAGCTTTACTCCGTTTCCGTGAGAAGGAAAGTAAGAGTGAGCGGTTGTGATGAAAGTGACAAACAGAAGAGCAGTATGTTGTTTTTTTTTTGTTTGTTTGTGTTTCTTAAATATATTCAGAGACTCTAATGTCACCAAAGGAACAGAATGACATTTACTGATTTAACCCATTCGCTCTAGCTGACGCAATGACCGGTTCCAGTGAGTGAAGCAGTCGGACATTTTTTCTCATTCGCATAAAATCTGTATCCACAATCAATTACGTTTGTATTAATATCGAGAACAAATTCCAGCTACACACTTAGAGTCACAGTGAAAGTATTTTTCTGTTATTGTGAAAGGTTTCTCACCACATTGTGGTTTACCAGCGTAAGCAAAAATATGCTCCCATGTTTAGGATTATCCCTTTGCTTTCTCAAAAAGCCTAAATGCTGTAGTAACTGCTGCATGTCCTTTTTGCTGTACACATGCAATCCAGTTATGGCAGTCGGACACATTCAAAACGCCCCGTTGCTCAACAAGAGCAAAAGGAGACGCAGCAGCTTCATCGAAAATCGATTTAAAAGTGCCGCTTTTTAAGGTTATTGTTCAATCTTCCGCAGATGCTTCAACGAGGACGCCTGCGTGACGGTGCCGGACGCCGAAGGTTATGTGATGGTGCTGCAGCCGGAGGAGCCCAAGATCAGCCTGAGCGGCATCGACCACTTTGCCCGCAGCGCTGCCGAGTTTGAGAGCCAGGAAGGAGTGACGCTGTTTCCTGAGCTTCGTATTGTAAGCACCATCACCCGGGAGGTGGAGGCCGACACAGAGTCTGAAGCTACCGAGGGAGCTGACGATGACCCCACAGGTAAGAGATGTTCACATCAGGTAAACCTTTAGGTAACCTCTTTTAATGTTGAAGGGGTTTTGAAAATAAATGCAGAATTTTTCTCTTGGTTTCATAGTCTAGACATCCTCTGAGCAATATAGACTGAATGTCCTCCTTAGTTTTTTGTAGTCGATAGTAATGCTCCATTTGTTCCCCCGATTGAATTACCTCAGATGCTGACCGGGCAGCAAAGCTGCAGCTGATAGCAGGGTAGACATACAGTAGCTGGTTATTTTGCGGATTATGCCTGGGCGATGCGGGGATTGAACAGACAAAGCAATAGGGAGGGAGAGAGGGAAGAGATAAGTTGTTTATTTCTGGGAGTGGTCAGCGACCAGCCGTGCCATCTGTTGGGTTTCCGTACGGGTTAAGAAGAGGAGGCACAATAGACGTGCTCTGAGGCTGACACAGATACAGTGAGATACGATGTCCTGTGGTTAGCAGCAGGCCATATGGGACAAAAGGGCTTAGAGAGATCTGTTTCTGTCACCGGTGTTAGCCTGCCCCACCTTACACAAGCTGCAAACAAGAGATGTCACACTGAATGATTAAGAGTCATTTAAAAGGAGCTTCCACCCAGTCAAAAACAGAGAATACAGACTTGATCAGCAGTGTTTGAACATTGCAATAAACTATAATTGACTGTATTTGATATCTAAACTAATTCCTATGTTAATCTCCATATTAACATATAGTTCCAGTCAAAGGTTTCCAAACTTTTGATTGGTGCAGTGTACATGATTTCTGAAACAAATGTACAGTATATTTACATCATTCTCAGAGCGACAGTGTGCAGCTTTCTGAGATGCAAAACATGGGCATTTTCATGTATGCGGTACATTAGTGGTTCCAGAAGTAAATGGCAAATAAATGTCTAAACCTACCGTAACTGCTGAATTTGACCCGTGCCTTTTGGAGCACGAAATGCCAGCTTTTTCTCTTGGGCGATATTTTCTAATAACCTGGGCTCATTTTGCATACCTTATGATCTGGGGAAAATGACTGGACTTTCTGTTTCTTACGATTTCTCTATTTTTCCCTCAGCTCCCATTCTTTGATTTGCAGGCGATTAATCCCCTGAAACAAGATCGCTAACATTTGTTCCGCTGCTGTGACTCAGAATTGATTAACTCTAACTTGCCTTTGCGCTTAAAGAGTGCAGTCAGAGGGTAATCGTATGTAAACTATACGGGTTTTTGTCCAAATAAACAGAATTCTGTGAACAGTTTGGTGCACGTGCGGTATCTAGATATTTAGTTTGTTTTTTTTTTAACAGTAAGATTAAACTTATAGATTACACCCCATCACATATTTGTATTCCATCTCTTCATCTTAATGATTTCTTATTCACGCTTATGTCAGTCCAAGAGGCGGTGGTGTCAGAGGAGATAATGCACAACTTGGACACATGCGAAGTCTCTGTGGTGGGAGACGAGCTGGACGGGGAGCACGAGAGCCTGGAGGTGGACACGTCCCTGCTGCAGCAGCGCGCCTTAGAGATGAGCTCATCTAACCTTGGCCTCGTCATTACTGGTACAGAGCACCGCTAAGAACACACCACCTCAACATTTTAAGTACAATGATAGTTCACTGAAAGAATGGCTTTGATTAAGAAGGGAATTTGCATACAAATAACAAAAACGCATGTAATCATTTGCGCTGAACGTGGCCAGGCATTTAAGTCCAAACCCACTGAAGCTAGAAGGATATAAAACCAGGGTTACTTATCTGAAGTTAACGTCAAATGCATTTCTGAGTCCTCTTTGAACATTTTTATGTCATTTTTATGAATGTCCTCTGGCGATCGCTGTGTTTGTGTTTGACACGAACTCCCACCCTGTTCTTTTCAGGTGTGAACACCATGGCCAACTATGAGCAGGTCCTGCACCTCATCCGTTACAAGAACTGGCACACGGAGGCTCTCTTTGACAGGAAATTCAAGCTGGTCTGCTCTGAGCTCAACGGCCGCTACATCAGCAATGACTTCAAGGTTGAGGTACGTCCGAGCTGTTGCGTTACACGACTGTGACACTTTGGGACAACAACCCTGGGCTGCATTGAAGTCTCGGTGTTACTGATGTATTGTGTCCCCTCACAATACAGTGAGGACAGTTTACATAAAGTTTTTTGTTTTTATTTCCTTCTAGGTAAATGTGATTCACACAGCCAGTCCTGTGGAGCATGCCAACGATGCCATGATGCAGCCCAACTTCATCAACCCTGTCCACCACGCCTCTGTGGATCTGTCTGGTCACAACTTGGTCAACGCTCATCAGGCCTCAGGTACTGAAACACGTGAGCCTGACATGAGATGTTTGGGCTCAAATACAAAGTAAAGATGTTCTCTTTGCTTCCTCAAAAGCCAGGAGTTTTCAATTTTGTTTTGTTTGAATATAAAACCCTTTTTTACTGAAACATGTCTGCAGTCTTAAGCCTTATTTGCTGGGGATTAGTGTTACCGGGAAACCTCGTATGATTTAGAAACCACCCCTCCCACATCCGTGCTTTGTGTTGGATAACAGAAACTGCGTTTTACTCGTCTTTGTTGGCATCATCCCCTGATATAATGTCAATGTTTTGCATAACAAAGATGCTGGCTGAATGTGCCCAGTCACTAGTTATAAACCTACATTGTTCCTGCCACATGCCGCTGATCTCATCATCCACAGGTTTTGTTTTTATGATGGATTTGACCTCTTCCTTTTCATGAATGGATCACAGTGCCATATATAAACAAAATATATTTTACTTTACTAATAAACAATGTGGCAGATTCCAAAGATTATAAGATCTCAGGTGACTTCTTCAGTTGTTGTTTATTAGAAGAGGTCCCCTGGTAACACGAGCCCTGTGCAAGTAGGGCTAAAGATAATCATCCTACCAAAGTTATTAAGAAAAACTGCTTAGATTTGGTCATGTCTATTTATTTTAACTGCACGTGAACAAAGCATTGATATCAATTTTGTTCACGCTAAACGATGTCAAGTTATGATGTTTCACGTATTTTAGAAAACTTGTTGAACAGGGATTCAGCTTTTCAAACCATCAATTTACTGTCTGTTCTGTTATCTGTTAGTGTTTAGTCTAGATGTCATAATCAAACCTGTAATCTGCTCAATTGTGCGTTAGAATAAGATTGTGCCGCTGCAGATGGATTACAGCCTATTAAGCAGAAGTAGGACATGCATGGAATTCTAGTTGTTTTCCTTGTTTTTTGTCTGGGTTTTTTTTAATGGCACAAGTTTGGGGATTACACTTGAGCGTGGTCTGTGACATTTGTACAGGCGGCGCCCAGAGGAAAACCTTTTTTTATGCCGCAGCCTCTGCTATCTTTTAGGCTGACGGGCTCACAAAGCTCATCACTGTGCAAGGGAGGCCCTTTCCTGATAAAATGGGGAGAAGTAAAGCAGGTTGGTGGGAGACAAGTAAAGCTATTTAAAGAAAGTCACACACACACACACCGCTGAAGCCATTCAGGTGCAGCTCACTCAGCACTGGCACACCTTAGATATGCAGCCTTTGAAATACCCCTTTTTTTTTTTATCTCCCCTCCATAAGACTATAATGTATAACTATAATGTTTCTGTGTGCAACAAATGTGCAGATCTAAGCTGTCACTTAGTGATTGTTGCTGTGTTGTCTTGCAGTGGTTCCCAGCGCTGCCACCATTGTCATTGTGGTGTGCGTTAGCTTCCTGGTGTTCATGATCATCCTGGGCGTGTTCCGCATCCGAGCTGCACACCAGAGCACCATGAGAGACCAGGAGAACGGCAAGGAGAACGAGATGGACTGGGACGACTCCGCTCTCACCATCACCGTAAATCCAATGGAGGTAAAAAAAGAAAAAGAAAAAAAAAGTTTTATGGGTGTTAGCCAGTGAGAACTGTTTAACCGGATTTAATTTCTCAACAAAATGTGCTTCAGCCGCAGCCCAGACAGCTTTCCCCCCAGCTTATGCATTCTTGTGTGATGCTGTGACTGTGCCCTAGTTCTGATCTGCGGTGGGCATGGGGGGGGGGGGCTCTTTGTGGCAGATATGCAAGTAGTGTTTGTAGTCAAACTGAAATGAATTGATCATATATTTTTGTGACTAGTTTGTCTCATCAGGATTTGGTGTTTTTGCACCAATGAGCAACATTTTTGTCAAAAGTAATGAACTGCGTCTGCTTGAGGGCAGGATATAAACATTTGCACGGTGGATTCATTCCTTTCATTGAACTTCTTTTCTTACTTTGCTTGTCATCACAATGTTGGGTTGCCACTGCGGAGAGCAGAGCCGCTGAATTAAACCTCATATATATATACAAAAAAATATGAACCTTATTGGAAAAATGCTTTGTCCTTCACTCAGTATCCAGATAATCTTGATTTAGTGTTGCATGTTTTACCCTCGTTTCAACAAAATCATTTAACAAATCGATCGACTTAAGACAACAGTGTTCAGTGAGAGAATACAACATGCATTTCATATCTCTCTGCAAGTTTTATTATATATTGCCGACTACTCTTCTGCTAGTCTGCTAGTCTGACTGCAATCAACTGTGCTGAAAGGGTTCTGGAGATCTGCTATGTCCAACCTCATGAGACTGCTGTTGTGTGATCTCTAGATACGGCCACAGCTTACAGGAACATGCGTAAAAACAGAAATAAGGGAGCTCGAAGCCCCAGTGAAAACGAACAGAACGGGTCAAAGGCCTTTACTTCGCTGCGCAGCTGGACCGTCAGATTTAAGCTCTTTCCCTAAACAACAAAACAAACTAATATTGAAAAGAATACTGCCGGTAGCTTCCAGCTCAACTAGTGATTATGCAAATAAATAGTAATAGATAAACCAAAAAAAAACCAGCACCGACCTAAGGGGAAGGAGTGATGGTGGAGGGATGACTACTCGCTGCACGTGAGCCTCCTCAGCAAATCGGTGATAAAGAGGAGGAGAGAGGACAGGTTGATGATAGAATGTCAAAGGAAATGAGGAGAGAAAGAACGCAAAAGTTCAAGTTCATGCAACAGTGACTGTCAGATTAAAGTGACCTGGTTGTTTGACCTTCGGGAGACGTGAGAAAACTTTTATCAAACTCGATGTTGGGGTGTATATATCGAACTATCGGGAAAGTTTTCCTCCGTCTGTTAAGTCATTTTCTTCAATTCAATAGAATTTAAAGAGCCCTCAGAGCCCAACAAGTTCAAAGGACGATGTCATTACTCTGAAACTCACTATTTTCTTATCAGTTTTTGTTAAGATCGAGTCAGATGTTATAATGCCCTTGATTGGAACAGACTGTGTATTGTTATTTTGAATTAAAGGAGATCAAACTCTTCGTCTGCTTTGACACGAATATGTCAAACGTCAAAACGAGTTATTAAAAATTATTGTCATTATTATTATTATTGTTACTATTATTATTATTATTATTATTACTATTATTATTATTGCCAGACCACAAAAATTGGTGCCATGGTAATGGTGTGCATCCATTTGTCATGTGTCCTGGTCAAAGCCTGGATAACTCACGGAGGCAACGAAACTCCAAAAAAGAGTTCACAGGTCAGGGTTAGGGAACTGATCGTTAAAGCACGTTGTCTCACGTTTCTCCCCTTTCTCTCGCTGTCTATAACGCAGACGTACGAGGACCAGCACAGCAGCGAGGATGAGGAGGAAGAGGAGGAGGAGAGTGAGGACGGGGAGGAGGAAGATGACATCACGAGCGCCGAGTCGGAGAGCAGCGAGGACGAAGAGGGCGGGGAGCCCGAGGACCAGCAGGGCGCCAGCAGACAGCAGCAGCTGGAGTGGGACGACTCCACCCTCACCTACTGAAGCGACAAACACACGAGCTCTGACGCGCACACGTCACCACCCCCACACCCACTGCTTCACACGCCCCTCCTTACAGTTTCATGTCTTGGAGCCATGATGTAAAAACAAGAAAATGATTTAAAAAAAGAAAAGAAAAAGAGAACAGAAAATCCCTTCAGCTTATACATGGTCAAGGCTTTCCTGTTGTTATCTTAGTGGTGGTACTCGGTGTAATGTAGTCATCACCAGATTGCTTGTTTTTACTTTTCATTTTTTTTATTTATTATATTTGAATTCCCAGGAAAACTTGGCCTGCATTTGTTTTGAACTGTGTGAGGAAGCCGACCCTGCACTTTTTTTTTTCGTGCTACTCTCAGACGTCTCTCGGAAGGAAAATCGCTTTCTTTTCCTGATCTACATTCTCCGCTGATGCTTTTAGATTTGTTCGCCGCTAACTCTTAAACCGCTTCGACTTCAGTTCTCTTGAATTATAGTCCACAGTGAAAGGAAATTTTAACTAACCAGTAGCCTGCGATTTCTTTCTTTCTCTCTTTCCTTTTTCAGTGCATGGGGGAAGTCTTATGTGTAGAGAAACAAATTTTGCTTTTTAAAGATTTTGTAAATATGATGAAACCGTGTAATTAGCCAACGTGTTTAGTGAGGGCCCGCTCAACGGGGTCCAATGTCTCAACAGACGCCGTGTGTAATGTAGAATATTTGTGTCACACAGGCTGTAGCATGTCGCTTAATTTTTCTGCAAAGGCTGTCCCATCATGCTGCGTCGCGATGAGAAACCCAGGACCGTTACGCGGAGGTTTCCATGATAAAGTGGTGTCCCATTTTTTTCGCGATGGTTTCAGCTCCGTACGCGCTTTGCTTCGCTTGCACAGGCGGCGACGCTCGACTCCCGGCGTTTGTGTCATTTCATTCCCAGTTGGTCTCGCTGTTGTACAGACGGGATTTTTCTTCTTCTTCTTCTTTTCTTTTTGTTCCGGAGCAATCGCACCCAGAGAAATGCTCGTGTCAACAAAATCTTTGCGAAGCGTCGGCTGTCGATCTTGAAATGTAGGTACTTAAAATGTCTGCTGGTGTGTTTGGACGAGCAGAGATTCACTCAGCAGCTATAAAGCCTTTCTCCCGGTCCTGCTGTGCTGACGGGAGTCGGAAGGGAAAAAAACCCAAAACCTTCCAAACGACCGGAAGAGCATGATTTTTATGTCAGACTTGGAGAATTGGATATAAGTGGCTGAATAGGGCAGTTGGTGGTTATTGTCTTTGGGGTGTAAAGTGAAATGAGAGGATTTGCTAGGATTGCTTTGTTGCAAGCTTATTTTCCATGACACATTTAAAAATAATAATAAAAATATCTATATTCGATGCATTTTTAAACTGTTTTCTGATTGCAAAAGTATCACAGACTTTATTGTGCTTAACGGATTTACTGCAAGAGGTATTTCTGCATGGTTTCCAACAGGAAAACACTTTAAAAATTAGTCTCCTTTGAATGTTAAACCAAGATTTTCTTCTCTCTCTCTCTCTCTTTTTTTTTTTTTTTCTTTTGCAGTAGACCACTAGATTTTATTGTACATGGAACTGTACTGTAGAGTTGTTCTAAGATATTTGTTTACATTTGGTAAACTTATTTTCCTGCTGGTACTAGTGTAAAGCTTATACAATTGATTGGGAAAATGTGTCCAGCCTCTAGCTCCTCTCTGACGCTGTTGTCCATAACTGTTGTAAATATCTTTCACAAAAACCAGATCATGAAGCCCTTCACACTCTTGTCTGGTGTTCGTCTTGTGCGTTCGGGGCACTCGGAGCGGCGTCGATTAGGACGAGATTTTGGGGGCATTACCGGGATTAGAGGAGCTGGTTTTCGCATGTTTTCAGAGGCCAAAACCGATCTCAAACACATTTGAGCCTCTTATTTCGGAGAAAAGGGTTCGTTTAATGGTTAATGACTTTTTAAGTTCGGTTTAGGCATTTTTTTAAATTTTCTTTTTCTATGTTTTGTGGTGGCGACATAGTGACCAGTCTCCCCTCCATGATGACTTAGACACGTAAAACATGGGGCAAGGTCTGAGCCGGCTGAGATGGGAGTGCCTTTTGCCGATCATAGAGTAATTAGCAGGTCTAACAAAAACACCTATTCACGCTCTTTTATTTGTGGCATTTTATTTTTTAAAACAAAAATCTGTTTGATGCTAGATTTCTTACAAGGCCGAGGGGCCGTTTTCTCTCAGTTTGCCGTAATTATAGTCCACCGCTAGTTTTCTGAAAAGTGCAAACATTTTACATAGATGTCATGTGTCCTTGTTGATGTGTAGAGGAAGTAGATCCATATCGTCTCTTCTATAGATATTGTACTGAATCATATTGACGGAATCCACCTTTTAAAGATGTACAGTACTTTATGAAATTGCTTTGGCAGCATATGTGGGCATACTGCGAACAGGCTTGTCTGTGTATAGTGGACGGTGATTTTGAACGGTGTGCTATTGCCTGAATTGTTGAGAAGTTATCTTTCGGGCAGCATGAAATTCACAAGATTACAATAAGCGTGCCAGCTCCGAGATCCTCACAGTTTCATCATGTCAAACACTTTGTGCGAGCTACAGTTTTAACAGCCCGGTGTCATGGGTCACTGATGCGTGCGACTCTGATGTCAAGTCTCCACAGTTACGCCACCATCTGCAGTTTCAGTGGATTGTTGTTCTCCGATCAGCCCCTGAGCTAAGCGTCACCAACTATGTGAAATGCAGCCATACTCGAATAACACGATGGGGAACCGACTTTGCATGACACATGTATGTTCCATAGGGTTGCAAGGCGGGGGTAAGAAAGGAGCTGTGACACACTACTGTTTTTCAGATTGTCTGTTTCACACATCCGTGACACTCCAGGTATGATTATGATTTTTTTTGTTTTCTTTCTCAAAAAGGATGGTGGAGATGTTTTCAGAACAGCTGGATGTTTCCTTTGTGCTTTTGTTGGAGCTGCTCTCTCTTTTCTACCAATTGAAAGGCGAATTGTAGTGAAGTTGATGCTCGCTCGTAAACAAAATAAAGGATGATGAGATGGGATGTAACCTCTGTCTGAGCTTGTTTTTCTTCACTCGTCACTCGCAGTGTAAATGTTGCACTGGTGAGGACAGGAAAGGTATGAGAACACACCCTCAGCGGTGCTGCTGAATGTTTTGAGCAGTGCTCCCCCTGGTGGTTAAAAAAAAAAAGCTTAAAAAAAAGCTCTTACATAAAGGACCGTTTTACAGGCTAAACATACCAATGAATAATACACAATTTGTTGTTTGAAATGTTCGGTTCACACTGGAAACGTCGTCCAGTTTAAACTGAAACACGGTTTAAAATGATGACTAAAGAATGCAAAGAAAACACCTGGATAGATAAATACTCGGCACATCAAATGTGCGCCGACGGCCTCAATTTCAAACCATATTTGCTGTTTTCTTTCTCAGGAATTAAATACAGATGTCTCGAGCCACTGCTCACATGGAACCATTAATTAGTCGAGTACTCTGTGGCCCTTAAATGAACCCTCTTTCAAAGTCACTTAATAAATAATCTCATTTAACTGGGCGTGATCTGATGTTAATTGCATAACTGTACCATGCAGTGCACCTGAGGGTAAGCATCTGGATTTGAGGTTGCTCCACTCCTCTTTAATTCAGCATACGTACGTAAACGAATGAGATAACATTTCCTTTTCTTTATTCCAATAATTGGGGTAATTTTTTTTTTTATATCATCCTGGTAAATGTGCCCTTATCACTTCATGGTACTATACGACTCCTGCACTGTTCTCTTCACACTAATCTTATCTTCCTGGGCAGTTAACAGCCCAAAGGTGGTAAATCAAAACCATATGAGACTCATGAGATGGCTGCTTAGACCATCTGTAAGTTTTTTGGGTTTTTTTACTTTTTTACTTAAGTCAAATTATCACCACAGCGGTGCAAAAGTAAATGGAGTGATGGTAGCAAAAGTGCTGGTCTGATTCCTCCGGATCATAAATTACATCATTTCTGTTGTAGCTGCTGGATGTGGAGCAACTTTGGACTACTTTACAAGCAGGGGCACCAGATAAATCTGAGGTGTCATGAGCCGATTAGTGGCAGTCGAAAGACGACAAATCAACAAACAGCTCAGTTTTTGGACTTTAACCTTTGATTTGGGTGAGACGTTTGAATCATTGTAACCCGTATTCCAGCACAAGTTAAGAAAAACAAATGACCGTTTTACAAAGCTGACGCAGACTACTCTCACACGCTTTTAAGATGTCAAAAAGATTGAAAGCCACTGCCCTCATCTTTAAAACTGGGTTGTATTTTAAACAGCCTGCTTAATTATCCGCTGTTAAAAACCTCCACGTAAAAGGAACTAAAGCTGTCAAATGAATGTAGCGGAGCAGAAAGGGCATCATTTCCCTAAAAATGGGAGCATTAAAGTTGAGAACAAGTACCTCAAAATAGTACACAGGGACAGCATTTACTGTAGTTAAATGTACTTGGTTACTTTCAGCTGACGTGCAGTGGATAGAGCTTAGAAATGTCATATTTTGTTAGTATAGGATATCCTAACAGCAGCCCTTTAAAAAAAAACAGACACATTGTCAAGCTTTTTGACGTATGTTCAGTATTTGTCATGAATATTGTACACAGTTTTGATTATTTTAAAACTGTAGGGATTTGATTGGCAGATTTCAGAACTCTGAACACCCTGAACAACAAACACAGAGGGCTTATTACATGTAATGTGACTCGGAGGGTCACTGTAAACTGAAGACACTCGGGAGGTCTGGTTCATGTGGTGTTTCTGTTATTTTTTCCAGAACCAACAGAACCAAAAAGCACACATTGTTTTGTTTAAAAACTACATCTCAATCATTTGAAGCCGTCACACAGGAAATCAAACCTCTAAAAAAACAGCACTGATGAATTTTCGGGTTTGAAGGCGGACACGGCAGCCCAAAACAGCACAAACGACATCACAATAATCCTCTTTCTCGTCTTTATACTCATCTGATCACATGCTCGTACCTACTATGATACTGTTTTTGCACTTATTAAGACAGATAAAAGACGTTTACAAAAGTTGACATGTATAAAACAATACTGTTAAAAAGCTTTAGAACTACAGGAACACCTAAAAGTGCACGGATTATATACAAAGTCTGCAATCAATTGGCACATTTCTGTCTCAGTGAGAACAAAGACGGTGACTTAAAATGAACATTCTGTAAGCGAGCTATACTTTGGGTTTTACACCAGAGCTTGCTAAAGCCAATATCTTGTCTTCAGAACCTGAAAAGGAGAAAAAAATAATAATGAGGTAATGAATATTAATGCAAAAGCATGTCTGGCATTATTACAGAGGAAATGTTTATGCTCACCAAGGTTTGCAGTCACTTTTTCAAACTGGCTCAGAGTGGCTGTAGCATTTTCAGTGAGAAAACTCTCATCCTCTGGAGTGAGCTGTCGGAAAATACGTTTAACAGTGTTACAGCTCCTTCGGGCATTTTGAACAACTGGTCTGTCAGCCTGGTGGTAGCTGCACGGCCAAAAATAAGTCAATGCCTCTTTAAAAGATAGCTTGGACACATGGGCACATGGTACTGAATCATTTGAGCACCCATGGAAAAACTCAGCTGTGAGGAGTTACTCACCTTCTCTCCAAGTTTCCTCAAGGCTGTGAGGATTTCCATTTTCTGCTGCGTGTGCACGTCTCGGGACAGTTTCCCCACCATCACATCTCGGTCCATCTGCCCGGAATGTCACACACCAGTTGGACAGTTTTCAGGAAAAACAACGCACACTCACACTCACACTCACAACAGGAGCCAAACACAGATCTGCCACAACATTAAAACCACTTACAGAAGAGGTTAAAAAGCATTGATCATCCCTACTGGATGTTACCCTCACATACACTTAGACACCGTTGCTGACAAACACACCGCCCCATCACAGCAGGTCTCCTCGGAAGGACAATGGACCACCAATAGAGCAGCCTGCGTAATGGGGGTGCATTTCTTTGGGCATGGTGCTGCCACCAAAACTGCCCAGACCCATTTCTATTTGCCATTTATAGGATGTGCTGGAACAAATACAATTCATAGCAAGTTTAGGTTGGTTTTAATGTTGTGGCTAATTGGTGCACACTTAAAGCTGCAGTCCAAACCTCTGCTAGTCTGGTTCTCAGCTGTCCTGGCTGCTTTTTGGCAAAGAGTCGGATCACCTCTGGGGTTTTGAATGCTTGGCTGATGGCTGCCTGGATTGCCTGATGGAGACAGCGACACAGTTCTAAGATTTCACAAATTATCGAGCCATTTTTGTTGCTTTGTCTCTAGAAATTCTTAAAATTGACCCCTATTACTGAGTATTTGCTCATTATTAAACGCTCATACCAGCTGCATTCCACTGAGTTCATCCACCAGTGTCATGTCTCCTGACATTATCTTCTTCAGGGAGTCATTAAATTCACCCAGCTGTTCCAACGTTTCCTTCTTTGTATCTTCATACTCTTCCTCGTCGAGTTCTTCTCTAGAATAAACAATGAAACGATAAGAAACAGAGACGAAAAGGAGGCATATCGAAGTACACTGGAGTCTCGTCTCTGTACCGCACCTGCATTCCTCCAGGTCCTGGAGCTGTTGCATCAGTCTGTCAAGCTGTTCCTCCATATTCTGCCTCAATTTACCGGTTTCCGATTTCCCCCGAGAAGCCATCCTCAGTTAAAATCCTGTCTCCAAACTTTGGGGGGGACACTTGTCAGGGAACGAACCGTCAATACACACAGTAGATTATACTGGGTGTTGTTAACCAGTATCCCACAGTTCACGAACGCCCTGTTAAAGGTAGCATAATGCAGTAACTACACTGATGAATGGTTGGCCGAATTAACTTAAACGCTAAAAGCTCGTGCAAACAGTGAAACTAACACAGTTAGCTGCTTAGCAAGCTAGCACGCTAAGAGAAAGCATCTCACCGGGAATACCTTTGTAAACACTTGTCAATAAACCGTGCGTTAAGAGTGATGCTTGCGTCAGCTTGAGAGGGTGTACCATAAAAATAACCAGAATCACAGAGCTAAAAGATTCACTGAGAAAACAAAAACTCTAGTTAAATAAATAATGGCAACAAAACGTTTACTATCGGTCGGGCCGTTTGACACTTGGAATATTGTGATTGTGAACCTAACTCGCGGGCGTGGGTGCGGCTCTCTTCTTCCTTATTGATTCTATCCAATCAGATTTCTTTATCATTGCGTAATCCAAACGTCAGTACGTACAGGAAGCAAGTGACACATTTCAGAGCAGCGGGCAGTCGCTCTTTCCTCTGGTAGTACAACGACTACATTAATTCACATTCACATGAGAAAATACACTTTGCTATGTTGACTTTATGATTTTTATCTGTCGAAGATCGCTTACACACATTTTAGTGGCGCTTACAGATAAAATAGTTGTTTACGTATCAGTGACAGCGTTAACGTCTGTTAAGCTAACATAGCTTTTGCTTTGTCATCTTAGTTTCTTTTAATAGAAGAATGTACTACTTATTTTTCACTTGGGTGAATGGGGTGCAGTTCAACTCCCAAAACTCAGGGGGTCCATGAAGATTTCTGACATGTGACTTTTGAAAGGAATTAGTTCAGCCACTCTTTGTATCTGTTGTAGAATCCAGCTCCAGCATGAATCATGGAGAATCAGAGTATAACCAGAGTGGTCCTGGTGGCCTGCGGGTCCTTCAACCCCATCACCAATATGCACCTGAGAATGTTTGAACTGGCCCGCGATCATCTGGAAGACACAGGTTGAGTTAAATGAAAGTTTCATGTTTTACAGTGATGCTTCTTTTTGCGTTTCAGCCTGTAGACGTCTGTCAAAACCTATCTTGTGTTCTGAACACCACAAATAAAACTGAGATCATAGCCTTTGTGTTAGAGCGAGAAATCTCACTGAATAGTGGATGTACACCTGCAAAACACACTTCATAAGTATATATCACTCGTGGTGGAATTCTTCCGATTCAAATCGTTCAAATTTCAATGTGATATTTTCAGTATTTAGTGCGTCTGAATTTTGAAAGAAGCACTTAAAAAATGTTTGAAATCAATGTCATTTTCACCGTGAATCTAGGTTGAGAACACATTTTGAAATGATAAACTTTGATCTTTCTGTGGCCACACCAGTTAAAGCGGCAGTAGGCAACTTTTTTTTAGTCATATTAGCTTGAACTGTCATGGGATTCTGGAAGTAGAATATTAAATAGGCTGTTTAGGAAAAATAACGAAATCTGTAGCTCCCTCTGAAGCCTGTAATCATGCTTACAAAAACCGAGCGCTCCCGGCTGTTTTTAACCAATCAAGTTACGGTGGAGGAATCCTACCTGTCAATCACAGCTTGTGCACACGCTGCTGAGCGTGAGTCTTCCCCAGCTTGTGAGCGCTCACACTGGTGTGAACTCACGTGCACAACCTCGTCCACAGAGGGGGAGGGGTTTGGGGGGCGATTCGGAGCTTGTTAGAGGTTGGGGGAGGGACCTGAAAGTTGTGTCAGTTCGAATTTTCCGACTTTAGACTCGGAATTTTGAAAACTTGCCTACTGCAGCTTTAAACTGAGTAGGTTTAGTTTTTGTGTCAATCAACACAAACACATTCAAAACAATCTAAACATGCTTTAAGAGTGGAGACAATAAAACAAAACCTAAAGCCATAAAAGCTCTCTCTTTCTTGTAGCAAGACAAACTATTTTTTGAATACTGAATTTATCACAGGTATTGCTTGAAAAGTCTGAAAATGCATATTTAAAATGATTTAAAACTGCTTGAAAATGACTTATTAAAGGTGAAGAAACTTTGAGTACAGCCAATGCTGCATGAAAAAAGAGGTTCTAAACCGAGAAATACATAACGAGCATAATTATATAATTCACTGACTTTGGAGTCATGCATACTCTTTTGGATACATATTGCATTTTAGTTGCACTTTTAAATACTTCTCTATAGCCAATATGCTTCTGCTGCTCTTATTTACCTGTTCACACTTTTTTACTTTGTTTGTCAGGTCAGTACAGTGTGGTGAAAGGAATCATCTCCCCGGTGGGCGATGCCTATAAGAAGAAGGGTTTGATTGAAGCCAGCCACCGTGTGGAGATGGCCAGACTCGCCACAGAAAGCTCATCCTGGATTAAAGTAGACCCCTGGGAGAGCTTGCAGCTGGAGTGGCTGGAGACGGCCAAAGTTGTTCGGTAAGTTTGCACCTTGCATTCGTTCTTGGGACGAATAATACAAAGCACCCCCGTCGAACCTTTCAGTAATTTCAGTTTTCTTTCCTCCTGCGCTCAATTGTCTGTAGATTCTCCTTCATGTTATAGCATCTTTGTTTTGTTTTTTGCTTTGGTTAAGGTGGGATTGTCTTCCTTTAAATCTATTTTGAGCATGTTAATTTAAAAGTAATTTCTTAAAAAGCAATGATCTAGACTTCGGAAATCAAAATATTGATAACTGTTGCAGAAACCTGTTTAATTTTCTACCTCTTAAAAATCTCTGAATGTTATGCCTGAATTGTTGGAATTTATTTTCAAGTTGATGATTTATCAATTGAATACATGGCTTTAATCACATTCTGTAGATGCATTTACAGACGACTGAACCTTTTGTCTTTTCAGTTGTGTTTCCTCACATGGATTCCGACATCCTGCTTTCAGAAAACTAATAAACTAATCTGAAAGTTCAATGGCAGGGCTGTTAAGGGTTGTTAGTATGAATCATCGAGTACCTCCCACCTGCTATCCAAATAAGATGTGTAGATTAATGGAGGGAAAATATTGAATGATCATGGGAAGATGAATCTGCAGTAGTTGCTTACAGTGTACAGTCTACCCTGACAATCTAAAGTAAAAACACAAAAATTGTGCACAAACTTGAGTGAAAGTTGTATTTGGATTAAGGGAAGGTTATCTCATGAGGCTGTGAAGAAGAGACGGATTTGTACACTGGCAGTACGACAGATACCTAAAATATTCCAATGTGTGGGGAAACTATTAACACAGTTGATGCCTGATTGATTTTGTCTGCCCTTCACATAGGCATCACTATGAGGAGCTGCTTGCTGCAGAGATTAACAGCGATGATGTGGACACTGTCAAGTATGGAAAAAAGAGGCGTTTTGAGGAGAAATATTTTGAGGGTTCAGCACATCGAAAAAGAAGTGGTAGGTCATGTATGGATACAGAAAATAGCGGAACTCAGATAATCTTTTCTCAGTGTTCTTGTCAGCAACTTCCCTTTTGCAGTCTGTTGAGTCCAGACACAAAGCAGGCCTGCTCCTGCACGCATTTTTTTCTTTTCTTTTACAGCTTAAAGTATTGTCCTCAACAAAATACACAAAATATTCAGCATGAGCAAGTGAGGTGCAAACTGTTCCATGTGTTTATGGTGTCTGATGATTAAGCTTACCCCAGAAATGTTGCTTTGCACTCCTGTACCGTTTTCTTCCCCTCATACATATGTAAATGAAGGAACCTGCGCTAGATCTGATGCAACTTTGTCACGTATTTAGCAACAGTCCTTGATGTGTAAAGTTGTCAGTCATCCCAACTGATCTTTGGAGAACTGATTAGTTGTTCGCAGAGCCATAAGAGCCATCGTAACCGAACTCTCCTCTGTGCTCAGATGGCCCTCAGCTGATGCTGCTGTGTGGGGCTGATGTCCTGGAATCCTTCGGGATTCCCAATCTGTGGAAGCAGGAGGACATTGCTGAGATCGTGGGCCGCTACGGTCTGGTTTGCATCACCCGCAGTGGCAGTGACCCACACAAGTTCATCCACCAGTCAGATGTGCTGTGGAAGTATCGCAAGAACATCCACATTGTCCACGAATGGGTGACCAACGAGATCTCAGCCACTCATGTGCGCCGCGCGCTGCGTCGAGGTCGGAGCGTCAGATATCTGCTGCCAGACGGCATCGTCCGCTACATCCAAGAGCATAATCTCTACAGTGCCGAGAGCGAGCAGAAGAACGCCGATGTGATCCTAGCACCTCTTCAGAGATACACGGGTGCCCCCTCAAGTTGAAGGTTTACTGTTAATTTAAACAAAATCAGACACCATGCAGTTTAGTGAAGCCTCCACCAGTGCCTACTCTACAGAGCAGTCTCTTCTTAGAAAAGTTCCAACTTTTTTGAGTGAAGTGATTTAGTAACAGTTAGACTTTGCACTAAGTTTGCGTGTTTTATCTTTTTTTAAACTCCTAACTGAACACCGGTTCAACTAAAGTGCTGCTGCCACTGCTGCAAATAGACATATTGTCTAGTTACAAGAGATGTTTTCAAGATTATGCGCAAAAGTATCAACTCATATGATGTTTGTTATTGCATGTGATACGATCAGGAACAAAGTGATTTAGTATGAGCCTTTTTTCTTTTTTTAATGTCATTACATGTTTTGCACCCTAAGCTGTGCTTTTAAATTCACTCCCTCAGGCAAGCAGGCCAGATGCTTCCAACACTCGGTGCTGCAGATTTTTAAAAAAGATAAAGTGTGACGTGTTGTGCTGCAAATAAACAATTCTCTTTATTTTTCACCTTGGGGGGGGTTGCTTCATTTTTGTTACAAAACTTATCGTCACTTGAAAAAAAAAAAAAAAAAAAAACTTTAATCATTCTCAGTTAAGTAAGTGTCACATTCATTCATGTGCTGTTTGATTAAAATGCAGTTTGTTAGAGGGAAAGTTTAATTATCTCTCAGTTCATTAGCACTATTGATAGAATACAAATTATGTCAATTACAGCAGAGTAAAGACTGATAGCAGTATGGTGAAAGTATAACTGCATCGCAGTCATATTAGAGTCTGCATTTAACAATTTAGATTAAATGTTGGGAGACATTAGATTGCTTAAAAAACCTAAAGATATTAGGGATCATTATGAAATAACAGCATTGAAGCCATGACTTAATGTGGTTACATCCCAAGCTCATGTTTTTCTCATGAAATGCGTTACACGTCTGCATCATGTGCCTATGACAGAGTTTACACAGGAAGTCTTGGCAGGAAAACAATCCAAACTGTGTTTTTTTTCCACATACTCTGTCATGTGGGGAATGACACCCTTTGTGTTTGGACAAGCTTCATGTTGTTTATTTTCTGTTGAAGAGTATGTACCAATTTCCGCATTTTTTTTCTCAGTGCATAGACAGGTGCACCTTTTCAGTGTAGATGGCCTTCCTTATAGAACAATAGGCTTTTTCCTGCACAGTAAGAGCATAGATGATTGTTTCTTATCCATGGCTGTAGAAGCGATGTACTGTACTTTTGAGTGCTTTTCCTTGCGTTATAGTAGTATTTTTTTATGTGCGTATTATTTCTTTGTCTTTAACAAAATGTCAGTGGAAAAACCGTCCCTGCAAGCAGGAAGGTGAACACATTTTTTTGTAGTGATAATAGTAGTGACAAACATCTATTTTAGAAATGCGACCATGAAATCTTGAAGGAAATTGGTATCAGCGCTCCAAGAGCAACAGCTTTTATTAGACTAACAGGAATTGAGGACGACAAGCTCCACCTGGTAAGAATAATAACTTAGAAAGACGGAATTACAGAACTAAATGCTTCGAGCTAATTTACTTTATTTCTACATTTCATGAAAATCCGGTCACTGAACATGTGACCTATTTCCCTCAGGAGCTGCACTGGGAGGCAGAAGTCTACAAGCAGGTTTTTAAGAAACCTGTAATTCCTCATGTCAGAGGAATGACATGAATTTCAGGACAAGTGGACCAATAATGAAAGCGATTGTGTGCCAGATCCATCACTGTCAACGCTGAAGAGCAAAACCACGCAAAAAGATGATGGCACTTTTCTCTGTAACGCAGATCTCAGGCTAAGAGAAAATGTCTGTCCTGTTAGGGTATGAATTGACACCAACAGATGGCATCGCTGCATTACTTTTGGAAGATAGTGCAGCTTAGTGGTTCTGGCAAAAATATTAAACATCCAGGATGTTTATAGCTCCTTCCAGCTGGCTGAAAAAATAAAAGAAGAGCTGACTTTTATTTTCCTCTGAACTATACTGTCTTTGTAGACAAACTTAAGATGGCTTGTGCTGTCCGTCAAAGAACTTGCTAGTTGCAAAATCCTCATTCGTGTCAATATATTTATACCTGATGTCAGACAAAGTTAGGTGCAGGATATTTGGAATTCAGCTATGTTACATTGGAATTTTGTAAAATAAAACTGGTTTGAAAGAACTCAACAGTTATTCAATATTTCTTCCCGCGTCATTCATCACACACGTAATGAGGCCTAAACTGTGCAAAATGGGTATTTTATTGTGTATCGTACGGTAATAGATCTGCCATCCAGATATTTGTTATGGCCTCACACGCAACTGATGTGCACATTGACTTTGATAAATAACTGCAGGGTATGCTGTTTATTTTTAAGAGAGTCGAAGCATTGGGTATTAATCTTAAAGAAGCTCAGAGCAGTTAGCTTGAAATTAATTGGAGTAAAGTGCAGTGAAATTATACAAAATATAGACTTGTATACATCTGAAACCTCTGGTGAAAGAAATGCTTCACACACAAATGTTTTTTTTTACAGTGAATGAATGCAACGCTGTAAAGAAAAAGAAAAAACCCTCTTCACTACATGTAAATATCCATCAATTCAGCAGTGATGTTACATGAGAAAAATGCACAGATATCATTACAATGTTAATGTCAAAAAAGTATATGAAGCTGTCGTATAGGTCCTGTGTTCTCCAACTAAATGTACAAACTTATATACTATTAAAGGCATTGAAAGGAAAAGTACCAAATCAACCAATTTAAAAAGGCAGCGCTGGGAAATGTTTGGAGCATGAAAAATTCCCAAAAATGATCAAATTAGTTTTTCAGTCAATGAAACAGTTCAGCTCCAGGACTGCTTCTGGTATTCACTTTAATTGTTTCATTAGATTTTCATGCGTTTTGTATGTCAACATTTCAATTTGTGAGACAAGTGGGTTAAAAAATGCTAGATAAATATAATGGTGTAAGAAAAAAACAATAAAACAAACCAAATAAAGATCATATCGAATTAGATCGTCCTTTTTGTAAAAGGTAAAATTAGAATATTCACCAGTGGTGTTTGTCTTTTGGTGCAATCATTTAATAAAAGCACTATATTACAGTTAATCACTTCACCCAACAGGTGCAATACAGAGTTTTTCTATGCGACACAGTAATGCCACAAACCTCCAGTGGTCCCTTAAGTCACGTGACGTAGTGTAGAACCAAAATGGCCGCTATTGTATTTTGACGTATAATAGCTAGCTACTTTTCTTTTTGTTTAATTCTTGGTAGAAAACTAGTTAACGAGAGACATTTTGGAGGAATTGTATCTTGCCATCCTCCGTAAATTGGTGTCCTAGTTTTTATCTTGAGGACAATCAAGACTGACACGTATTTGTTGAACGAGTTAGACTATGCATATTCAGTTCTAATACAAGCTAGCTAGCTGGCTCTGGCTGGCACTCTGAAGCAACTGAAAGTGAAATAGCTTGCTAACTTAGCTGTGATGATGGAGGAATTGAGCGCGGATGAGGTAAGGTGTCAATGAAAACTGCAATAACTAAGAGAGGAATGGGTTTTTATTTCCCTAATGGTATAAATTACGGTTTAGAAATTCCTTCCCTTACCCTTGGTGGGGGTCTTGCTACTAGCCGAGTTGCTACAAAAGGTAGCACAGATGTTAGCTTAATCTAAATGGAAGAAAAGCATTAGCTAGAAAATCCCACAGTTGGCTCAGGACCGGTAAACATAAATGCATGTTTGCCATCTCGATCCATATGGTGTTTTTTAAAGGAGATAATTAAATAAAGCAGTGAATGAACGAGAAGTTCATAGGTTGTGTGTTTTCTGTCACCGTTACCCGTGCCGTTTTATTCAGCCGGAGTACAGTGCTAATTCGCTAACGTACAGCCAAACTCAGTGCACGAGCTCTGGAAATAGTAGGTTTTGAGATAAAACGACCAAATTAGCGTAGATATATTGGCTCATCGTCATCTGGAAGATTGTTACTCGTCGATGTTTTTTGACAAAAGCATGACATCGTAGTTACTGATTTTATCTGACATATCTTCTTGCGGTAGGCTAGCTGACAATCGCTAATGTTGTTTTGCTAACGGCCAGAAATTAGCCTGCGAGACGACTCAGCAGAAATAAAAGGAAAAAAAAATCGGGCCACCATTGTGCAATCATCTGTGAGTGGGGTCGACTATTGGTACTCGCGTCAAATTGCATTCAATATTGTTGTTGCAGTACCTTTTCTAAAATGCCTGTGTCTTAAACGTAGTATTAGAGGTACAGAGGGTTTAACAGTATTTTACTCATTGTAAAGTACTGTTACTATGGAGAAATTGTATACAAGAACAAGTCAACTTATTGCCGGGTCATTCTGCTCTAAACCCCCCCACCCCCATCTCAAATTGGAAACATTTATTTCTTTAAAAAAATATATCATGTAAAACTTCTTTTAAGTGTGTGTAAAAATGGGTCATACATGTGTGGTTGATTTGATGTACTAAGATCAATATCAGAAAAACAAGTCATTACGAGTTGTACCTTCAACTATTCCTGGACCTAATGGAATAAAAATCGATCTTTAGAAAGACTTGTGTTTAGTAAAATTAGAATTTATGGCAGAGCTGAAGTCAACAGCTACATGTTGACTTCACTAGTATCACTTTCCACTAGAAAGTATGAAGCAATTTAAGATCATTATTCTTGAGAGAAGAATACAGCAAAAATAGCCTGTTTGTTTTCCAGCTCCAAAAAACTGTACCTAGACCTATCTTTGACTGTTTTCACTCTGCATTTGTGACTGAATAACTTTTAGACGTTTTAGACTGGAATTAGCACTGAGGACATTCAGATTTTGGTCGCGAGAGGGTAAAAGCAACTTCAGAAAGGAACGCAAGACTTTTATTTCGATCGAAAAATGATCATTGACTTTAATACTATAAAATCTGTTTGATCCATAGGATTTGCAGATACTGTATTTTTACACCTGGTCCAGAAATACACAAGTTATTGTTGAGGTGTGGAAGTGATTGCAAAAGGGATGAAGTCAAGTTCAGTTGGGCAAACTTGGACATTTCCTAAATGAAATTAGAGGATTACTTTAGCAAGGTAACATAAAACTAAGAAATGCCCTTAGACTACATTTGTTTTGCATGCTGTTGGTTGAAAATTAATACTTTTTAACTGTCCACCCAGACAAATTGGACTTGGACTCTCAATTTGTCCCATCAAAATATCTGAGTATAGAAGTCTGAGAATTTTTGTAGGAGATGGATCACTTCTTCTTTTTGTTTTATCTTAGTAAAAACAAACGGGTCCAGAAAGAGTACTTTCAGTAGTTTCCACAAGCCTGATTTAAAAAAATAAATAAATAAATAAATAAAAAATAAAAAAATAAATGTTTTCTTCTCCCCACTCAGCTTAGTACAAACATAAGCTCTGGCGTACAGGCTTCTTATACCTTTCCCATGTAAACGGAGCCATGAGGATTATTTCTAACTTCAGATAGCTTTTATTAAAAAGATTGTATTATTGTTTCCAATAATTTCATTTAGTTGAATAAACATTTTGCCACTAATATCCGGCAAACAATGAATGCCTACTATTAATAAACTCTTCTTTACATGCCTGCGAAGGCTTGATGAGTTTTTTTATTTTTATTTTATTTTTTTATACTCTGCCCCCACATTTTTGATAAACTAACTTTCTTGTTCTTGAAGAGGATTTGGTCCCTAAGATACGGCAAAAGCAGAAGGCCTCAAATAAACCCAAAAAACATTATCAGTAAAGTAAAATTCCAATCTACTTTGTTGTCATCGAGCGCGGTTAGTGGGGTAATAATTATCAACATTTGTTGTCATGTGTTCTATTATTATTCTGTCCAGACTAAAGGAGCCAGTCCCTATTAAAAGGCTAATCGATAACTGGTCAATAAACATTTCAACTGTCTGGATGTTGTTTGAGCTGCACAGAGAACTTTAAGTGAACCTGAAAAATCTGCTGGTGTACATTTTAAGATTCGCAGAAGGCGACTGGCGCGACTTGCAGGAGGTCAGACGTCACAACCCAGCACCCCTCTCAGCACACCCCTGACATCCCCACAGAGAGAGACTCCACCCGGACCCCTCCCTGGACCCTCAGGTGCCGCACCCCAACCTGTGCCACCAGCTGCCTCTCAATCGTTGGGGCTCAATGTCCACACTGGCACCCCTGCCACATCCCCCATGGGCAACTCTGGTAAGATTTAAAGTCCGCAGGTTATGGGACATATGCAACCATTTTTTTTGTGGAATTGTCCTTTACTGTTGGCGGTACTTGTCTTTAAAAGTTCAGATTTAGGTTTGATGTTAGGAACAGATCAGCTTTCTTAATCTGTCAACGATGAGTAATCACTGTCAGCCCTTTTTGTGAGGTGTTGCCTAACTCTGCTGTACCTCTCAAATTAGCTTGTGACATGTTGTTTGTGAGGCTTGGAGGATAAACAGGCGTGGTATTTTGAGCACAACACAGAGCAATCTTTATATTGGTGACCTTGATATTTGACAAGTGGGAATCGATCACAAATACCCATGGATATCAACACAAACGGCTCTGCGTGATCACCAGTGTTCCTGTTTGACACAAAGCGTAGAGGACCTTCAGGGCAAAGTGAGAATCGAGGCTTTCATCCATGCACCGCTCTGGAAAATGCACCAGTGAGCCATGTATAGATGCAGCGACAGTTTCCTGGCATTGTTCGTTGGTTTGCATAGATGTGTCTGTTGCTATGTAGGTCTTTGGGGGCGAATGATGCAGTTACGAGTCATTCAAAATGTGTCTTTTTCATCGTGACTTTCAAGCAATCCCTTATTGAAGCCCTCTTTTTACATAGGCAGTTTTTATTTGCTATGACAGTTGTTAATCAAATGATTATTTCTCAACTAAGTTGGAATTTTTTTTTAATTCTATCATTAAATCCTGGGTGTTAATCAGCTTTTTTTCTTCCTGTTTGACACTTATCAGGACTTATAATAGTATGGCACAGAAGACGAATCTTAAGCTTTGCTCTCGCATTGTTGTTAAGATTTTCCCTCTGTGACAGTAGCTCTGGCATGACACGACTGCGTAATCCTGTCGCATCCACGTCGAGTTTTCAGTGGTAAGCAGGGAATTTAATTCCCTGTAGTGATAATAGTAGTGACAAAAATCTATTTTAGAAATATGACCATGAAATATTAAAGGAAATTGATATCAGCGCTCCAAGAGCACCAGCTTTTATTAGACTAACAGGAATCAAAATGTAATTAGTCTAAATTAAAAGTTCTTTTTTAAAAAAACTTTTTTTTCACTTTGTAAAATTCTACACATGATGTCAGCTTTGTAAAGATGTGGCCACTCCATTTACTCATTATTCCATTAGCTTGAACTGATGTTGATGATGTTGATGATACTTTATGTTGTGAATTTTTAATTCGATGGTGTGAAAGCAGCGAGCGAATGAAGAGAAAAATAAGGGACGATGTGCTAAAATCCACAGCTTCGCAGGTTTTAAGTGTTTGGGTTTTTTTCTGGATGGAGGATGAACTGGCCGGTGGGTTGGTCTTACTTAAAGAATGGGTAAAAAAAACCCTAAAAAGTAGGGTATTCCATGAAACAAAATTTATATAAATTTAACTCTCACAATTAGGGCCGGCACGGTATATGTATTCGTGCCGAACCGTCACGGTATGGGGGTCGCGGTTCGGTACGCGCATTGCCACGCAGAATACACACGGTACGGAAGTTTAATATTGATCTGAACGCGGAACTGTTATTTTGCAAGAGTTTCCTTCAGGACCCATTTAAACACTGCCACATGCAAGCTCTGATTGGTCCGTAGAGATATACGCTTTCGGACAGAGTAGTTATAAGAACGCAGTTATCAGAACTGTCCTACTCGAATTTCGTTCTGATAACTGTCCTTCCCCAGCGGAACTGTTTCAGTCTGCATTCGCACATGAGTCGGGACCAGGTCGGGACTTATGCGCCGCGCGCAGCCGTCTGCGTCAGTGACGTGTTACGTTAGCCGTTTAGCGCCACATTCAACAACAAAACAAAACAAAACAAAACCAGAGAGATGAAAAAACACCACAAAGAAGCTAACAGGCATCTAATATCAGGCGTCTAATATCGAGGCTGGTAGAGCTCACAGTCAGGATCAAGCGCAGGCGATACTTCGATTCATGAAGGAAGAAAGGAGAGCAGAGCGCTGCAGACAAAGGAGACAACGTGTAAGTTTAACTTATTAAACACGCGCCGGTTCTGTCTGTGTGGTATGAGGAAACATTTCAGCCGTGATAGCATGACATGGGGCGTAGCTGCCGACCACCACACACCTCCGTCAGGTGTGTTCTATAGAAACCATGAAAAGACCCGACCAATTACGTCTCCCAAATGTATTACAACAACCCCTGGATACGAATACATGCAGAGCAAAAAAAATTACCGAAGCAATTGGAATTTACATCGCATCTGCCATGCGCCCAAATTCCACTGTAGAAGAGGCAGGATTCAGATGTCTATTACATGTGCTCGAACCTCGCTACACGCCTCCTTCGGCACTGTACCGAAAATGTACCGAACCGTAGGGTCCAAACCGAGGTACGTACCGAACCGTGAGTTTTTTGTACCATTCCACCCCTACTCACAATGTAATTCAAAGCCAGACCCACAACAAAATGTATTTTTTCCCTATCGGAAAAAAGAATCCTCGACGGTTCAGTCCAAGTATTCTAACCGAACAGAAAGAGATGTTCCTTGAGCCTCAGAGATGTTTATGTTGTTGTTATGTTTTTGCAGGGGTGGCGTATGGCAGTCAGAGCAGCGAGGGTGTGAGCTCCCTCTCCAGTTCACCCTCCAACAGCCTCGAGACTCAGTCCCAGAGTTTGTCCCGATCGCAGAGCATGGACATTGACCCTGCCTCGTGTGAAAAGAGGCAAGTGTTTTTAATGTTTTAAGTGTAAGGTGCTCCTCTTTTCTTGATGTCCAAAGTGGCTGTGAAATGTACTATCTCTGTCTGAGGGAAGAGATGGGTCAGTAATAGATTTCGAGGGGTTCGTTGATGAGTCTAATATGAAACTTTGTTTGAACCACACGGCATCTACGGGTTGAATGTTTTGCTTAGGATCGCAGACTCATGAAGCACTTTGTCGCCCTCTTTTCTTCAGCATGTCCCAGGTGGATGTGGACTCAGGGATAGAGAACATGGAGGTGGAGGACAGTGACCGCAGGGAGAAGAGAAGCTTGGCCGAAAAGGTAAAAGAGGAAGACCTTGAAATAATTTGGTTAATTTGACTTTGATTATGTTCTTCTGGAGATCAAATGAGTTTTGAATGCATTAACATGAAATAGGTGCTTGGGTACAAAGGTAATTGGAGACTTTCGAAAAACACTTTGTTTCGCTTTCATTTGGTTCTTTGGCTTTGTGGGAAATACCCGTCTCTTGTTTGACCACAGAGATCACGAGATAATAAGTAACCTGACTCTGTTGTGTTAGTTATTTTGGCATGTACTGTATGATGGCTCATGCTTTCTATCAAAAAGCCTTTGCTACCTTTCACAGGAAACCTCTGCAAACTCCGATGTCTCCGAAGAACAGGCTCTGCAGCTGATTTGTAAGATCCTCCGCGTATCGTGGAAGGAGCAAGATAGAGATGTCATCTTTCTCCCTTCGCTGGCTGCAGAGTTTCACCTGAACTCTAAAGATGGTATGTTGTTGGACGGCTTCTCTTTCCTTCTCACCAAAACGACTGGACTCTGCAGAATGGCAGGCTGCTTACTCTAGTCCTATTCCTGCACCGCTAACTAGACTGTTACTCTTTCTTCCTAATCTCGCAGTATACTCTGACTTCAAAGACCTCATCAGCCAGATCCTGATGGAAGTCTTAATGATGTCATCCCAGTCACATGTCCATAACCCTTTTGCCAGCTTGACCGCCACCTCACAGCCAATTGCAGCAGCAAAATCCCCCGACCACCGTCTGACACTGGTGCAGCCCCCCAGCCAAGGTGGCAGCCCAATGGGCCCTAGTGCGGGGTCCTTTGGAGCCAGCTCTCTGTCCAGGCAAGTACCTTTACTGGTTTATATCTTCTCTGACGACTAAGCTCCCAGAAATGCATAAAGGCAATGGGGTGCATGGATGCTATCTGAAGTTTTCTTTTCTTCTTATTAATTTTTGTGGCTGGAAGCTGCCATATTTTTTTCGTAGTCACTGTGCTCTTGCTTTGATCATCTGTCTTTAAAGCAGTGTCGACAGATCAGTTTGCCAACCAATGATGATCTTATCAATGTTATCCACAGTCTGTATGGTTGTGGTAGTCCTCACCCAATGGCTTTGGATGCAGCCAAGAGGACTTGCTCATCTCTCTCCACCCCCACTACATCTACTGCACCCTCTGCTCTACAATCATTTGTTCCTCCCAGCCCGCCTGCTTCTTCCACTCAGAGGCACTCCCTCAACCCTCCATCTGCCCCCATGCCCATCTCCCAACGCTATCGGCCATACTCTGTCACCCCTCCCTTGGGAGCTCCTTCCCCACTGAGCCCAGGTCAGCGAGGATTTAGTTTTCTTGGACCTTCTCCAAGCCCGACTGGGCCCTCTGTTCCTCCCAACACCCCAGTTCCTATCCCACCATTTAGCCCCCAGTCCCTCTCCTTGAGCTCAGCCAGGGCTCGCAACCAATCCTCCTCCACAACCCCTCCTGTGGTGCCTCCTTCTCCCAGATTGAATGCTCGACAGGCTGCCTTTGCTTCCAGGATCCCACCTTCTAGGTATCTCATCTGTCATTTGCATGTCAGTGTGGAGTGCGCATCCCAGCAGACATTTAAAAACCTCAACTTATAGTGAGTCACCAGATGTGAGGCTAGGTGAGAAGTGAGCATTGGCCAAATCCATGTCTTTTGTTTTACATTGCTTTTTTTTTTTTTTTAGAGCAAATCAATTCTCATTTACGCAAGCTTAAGATTATCCAAATTGAGAATTGCACTGCCAGTCTAAAAGTCAATGACTGACTTGTTACTTGAGCTTTTCTTGACTTAAAATCTAAAGACAGGTTCTGTCGGTGTGTTAAAGCTACACACAAAATGTCCTCGATGAATATTTAAAACCCATCGCAAGAAGTAGTCCTCACGGAAGCATGACGCTCCAGTTTCCCTTGTGCTCCCTTCCTCTGTGTCCTCTTTTCTTGTGACTTGTTACCACTCTGAATTTATTTCTATCTCTTTTTCTGTCTCCTCATGCCATCACAACATCTACCCTTCTTCCAACCTGTCTCTCACATCTGTCTTTTTCTTGTCCTGTTAGCCCCTTGTCGTTCCTGTTTTTTGCCCTTTCTGACATGTCTCAGGACAGCAGTGATGAAGACTCTGAGGAGGAGGAGGATTTTGCACAGGTTCAGTTTGGGTCCAGGTACACCACTGCACGGTGTGTGTTAATGCGTGTGTGCGCTTGCTCAGAGATGGGCCTACTGCATGTTCCAGTGGGTCCAACAGGCTTACAGCTAACAGTGCACAAACACTCCAGTTAAGAGCTGTGAAAGTTGAACTGATGGACACTTTGAGCGCTTTTTGGTTGTTAGATGGTTGGCCCTATGGTGCCAGGACTGTAACTGCTTTTATGTTTTTTAACATCTCAGGGAGGCTGAGAAGGAAATGTGCTGTTTTATGAAGAAGATAATCTGAACCCTGAACGCCAGAAGAGCTCATTAACTTCACAGAAAATCTCATCCTCAGTTTTTACATGCTGCACAGCAGCATAAAAGTGTCCAGATGACAGATACACCTGAATTGTTTGTTGCTGATTGTAGGCCTAATTAGGAGTTCCTGTACTATAGTTATTTATTGACATTCATTCGCGACATTAAGACTGTCTTCACAACATCAAAAGCTTTGTTTCTGATTCAATGTTAACAAAGCAATTTTGTCATCTACCCATATTACTCGTGTATGTGTGTGCGTGTGTGTGTGTGTGTGTGTGTGTGTGTGTGTGTGTGTGTGTGTGTGTGTGTACACACGTGTGTGTACGGTATATATATATATATATATATTCATTTTTTTTTTTTTTTTTTTTTAAAGCTTCAATATCAGTTTTATTTACCCTGTTGCCTGCAAATAACCAATTTAATTTTATTATTACCCTGCTTGGTATGATTGTGCTTTGAAGCCATGTACATGTTACGGTTTCATAGCTGAACACTAACAGCAACTTGAATTCTTATCACCACATTTGTCAGGTAAATGTGACAAGGTGAATATTTCTTCTATAAAATGAGCTCTTGGATATGTGAATCTGTTCTTAACCCCCCCCCCCCCCCAGAGTTCAGTTTTTAATTTTGCACTGCCGTCTTTTTCAGGATTCTCCAGGGTTGCGTTTGAGCCGTTTAACCACTCACAACTAATGTCTGATATTGGTGATACATTTCTCGACACTGTGATGTTTTCTCTTAATCAATGAGCCTCTCCGCCTGCTTCTGTGTTTATCTTCCGGTTTGTAGTCTCGGTGCATGTGGAGTGGGGATGTCCTGCGATTCAGCCAGCGACGGCTTCACCATTGAAGCATGCAAAGAGACAGAGATGCTGAACTACCTCATGGAGCGTTTTGACAGTGTTGGCATGGAAGAGAGGAAAGCTCCCAAGGTGGGAAACTGCAAGAGAGGAGATTTTCATGGATTTTTTTATTTTTTATTTTTTCCGCCTCCCACTGAATTGGAGACTTATTCAGTATATATTGTTAGAGATGAGTTTTTTTAGGTTGTGATCATTGGGATAATAACTGATATTTGACAACCCTTTGGTTCCTTTTTCGCTACATCTAATTTAGTATCAGCTGTGCTGAGGTCAGGTGAACATTCTGTACATCACAGACTGGCTGCAGGCCTGCCGGTCTTTAAATGGGTTCTTTGTAATTTAGCAGGATCTGAAGGGGTCTCTGTAAAATTGGTGGAATATTTTATTTGAACGTCTCCCCATTTTATCCCCTCTTTGTCTCCTTCTCAGATGTGTAGCCAACCAAATGTGAGCCAGCTTCTCGGTAACATTCGCTCTCAGTGCATCTCCCATGTTTCTCTGGTCCTGCAGGGCACCCTGACCCAGCCTCGGTAAGAAACTCTGCTTTGGGTTGTTTTCTTTCCTGTCATTATACTTGTGCAAGTTCCATTCCTTCCCCTCTCCGTCTCCATAGCAACTACTCTTTCACCTTGCTTACGAACCAGTTATTTATTTCTTTTCACCACGCTGTTTTTCTGTCACTTTGCTGCATGTAGGAGCCCCCTCCAACAGTCTCTGCTGGTACCTTATATGCTGTGTCGGAACCTTCCTTATGGCTTTATTCAGGAGCTGGTGCGCATCACCCATCAGGAGGAAGAAGTCTTCAGACAGGTTAGCACATCTTTCCATTTTTTGAGACCCATTTACACTCGACGAGTGTCACTTATGTTGGAACTATCCCAGTAAATGGGAGCAGAAACAAATCCATTCCAGGATAAACACTTAAAATATAAAACAGAAACAACTTTGGTGAGAATCCTCTACTGCAAGGATAGAACTGTGATGCATATAAAAATTTAGAATCAGTTGATTCAGTGATGGATTGTCAGTACAAGATGACACAACTAGACCAAAAGGGCTTGGCTAGCGAGTTTAGCAATAATCCAGGTCAAACTGAATTGAGCTGAGTCAGCTTAACTATGTTTATCACCATCTTTTTCAGATCTTCATACCCATCCTCCATGGCCTGACGTTAGCAGTGAAAGAATGTTCCTTTGACAGTGACAACTTTAAATTCCCCCTCATGGTAAGGACACATCGTCCTACAGGACCAGACAGGATATGAGAACGAATGAATTAACTAATTGCTTTTCCCCTTCAACAGGTTTATGTTGTGCGTTCAAAGGTGCCAACTGAAGATATGTGTGCTTTATGTTTTTTTTTTTTTACAGGCATTAGCTGAGCTCTGTGAAATCAAGTTTGGAAAGACTCACCCTGTGTGCAGTTTGGTGAGTATATGGCTGGCCTGGCTGCATTATGACTCGTTTTATTATAATTTCCTCGTAGCTCTTTTATGTGGAAATGGGGCTCCTGTTCTTTGTTACACCTTCCTCATACCAATAAACTCTGAGCTCTGTATATTAGCTTCTTCCCTATATTACTTTTTCCCACTACATATTTAGTAGTGTGACAGAATGTCATTTCAAAGTATTTTCAGTTTATATTAAGTTCTGGTTGGCACTTAATTAGGAGACTTAAGTAAGTTACTTTAGTTCATAATATGGACAAACTGCCTGACAGGTATATAATTAGTTAATTCTGGGTTGTTAATCGCAGAACTAGACGACAAAATGGGTTGTAAGTGTATCCTTTGTGTATCCTCCTGTAACGTATATCTCTGTCGCACCTCTTCTTTGCAGGTAACATCGCTGCCTCTGTGGTGTCCCAAACCTCTGAGTCCTGGCTGTGGCAGAGAAATCCAGAGACTGTCCTGCCTCGGAGCGTTCTTTAGCCTCTCTGTGTTTGCTGAAGACGATGTGAGTTGCATTTCTCCCTCTTGATTAGCTTGTCGGAAAATGTTCGATGCATTCTGCACTGTCACGAAAGCCTGAATGTGTGTCGGAATGGAGAGCGAACCTATGTAACGATACGGCAAAGACAGATTGCAGCGTGGCAAGTTGTTCAGTGTACAGAAAATCTTGACATGATGCTCCTCTGTTTAGACCAAAGTAGGAGACAAGTATTTCTCCGGCCCAGCCATCACCATGGAGAACACACGAGTTGTCAGCCAGTCATTGCAGCACTACCTGGAGTCAGCCAGGGTGAGTTTCCACAATCCAAGGTTGCTTTTTTTTTTTTTTTTTTCTTTTCTTATTCCTGTCTTTCGCAGTAATAAAGAAATGATAGAATTATGTCTCTAATTATTTGTCTTCTATGTCAGGGTGACATGTTCAAAGTTCTCCACAACGTGCTGCTAAATGGAGAAACGCGCGAGTTAGCCCTTAATTACATGGCAGCTCTGGTCAACCACAATGTGAAGAAAGCCCAGATGCAGGTTTGTTCCACAAGTTCTCATTTCCACATGTCACAGCTTTTAAAACGAATGTCTCTCCGGTTGCTACAGTTACGTTATAAAAAAAGAAATCTTGTGCACGCACAACGAGATGCATTTAAACCAATTTCATCTTAGTTTCTTTTTTTTTTTTAATTATTATTATTTGAGCAACATTTTCCTCTTTCTCGCAGACTGATGACAAACTGGTGTCGACGGATGGCTTTATGCTTAACTTCTTATGGGTGCTGCAACAGTTGAGCATGAAGATCAAGTTGGAGACAGTAGACCCCTACTACATTTTCCATCCCCGGTGTCGCCTCGTTGTCAGCCTGGAAGAAACTCGAATCAAAGCCACCATGGAGGACCTAAAAAGCTGGCTGACTGAACTGCGTAAGTTGACGGAAATAAAAGCACTTGAATACAAGGTTGTCAGAGCTCTGAAGAAACAAAATGTTTAGGAAGTGGTTTTTTGTTGTTTTTGTTTTTTTTGCTTGAATATAAGATTTTGGTATTATTTTCAATTCATTGAATGAAAGTTAACTACATAACTGAAAGTGATTTTTTTTTTTTTTCTTCTTTTTTTTCATGTATAATTGGCAATATGTTCCTATTTATCCATACTTCAGTGATTCATCAAGCCATTTTCTAGCCTATTATGTTTATATCCACATATTTACATCCATGTGCCTTTTTAATGCCATATGTTTGAGTGATTTTTAAAAAAAAAAAAAAAAAACCTGGACACAAACATGGAATAATGAATTTACTCCGTGAACGTGAACAGATGAAGATCCAACCAAGTTCTCAGAACCCAAGTTCCCCACCGAGTGCTTCTTCTTGACGCTTCACACCCACCATTTGTCCATTCTGCCCGGCTGTCGGCGCTACATTCGCAGATTGCGCGCCATCCGTGAACTCAACAGGTACATGTACGCACAAATAGTCGCTTCATATTCACATTGCAAGTGCAATAATAGTTTTTTCTCACTTGTTAGGACTGTAGAGGAGCTCAAAAACAGTGAGAGTCAGTGGAAGGATTCTCCATTAGCTAGTCGGCACAGAGAGATGCTCAAACGATGCAAAACCCAGCTCAAGGTAAAGTTTGCGTAGCTGTACAAAGCTGCTTTTCCTTCATTTATTGGTGAATTCTTAGGCACCAGATTGAAGGTACACACACACACAAATACTCTGCATTAGAGCACTTGTAACCGGTGCTTAAACGCTGAAACGTGCATGATTCTGTAACGCAGCATATTTACAGAGATGTGATCCTTATCGTGTGTGACTTTGTCCTGTCAGAAACTGGTGCGAGCCAAAGCTTGCGCTGACGTGGGCCTTCTGGACGAGAACCTGCTCCGCAGATGTCTGCAGTTTTATAGCACAGTGATTCAGCTCATTCTGCGTATGGTGGACCCTGCCTACCCGAAGTGAGTCATCGCACCACTGACGGCCCGTGCTGCCGTTTCTCAAGATATTGATGTCATAAGGAACTAATGTGACATCAGCTTTTTTTTTTTTTTTTTTTTAATTTGATCCTTTGTTAGTCTGCTTTTGATGCCGTGTTTCATACCAGAGGACATTATAGACGAAGAAGCACTAAGATGTATTTATTTTTTCCTCCTTCTCACAGCATTACTCTACCATTGAACCCTGAGATTCCCAAAAGCTTTGCTGCTCTTCCTGAGTTTTACATCGAGGATGTGGCAGAGTTTCTGCTTTTTGTTGTGCAGTAAGTTTTCTGCTTGGGATAATAAATCAACATCGGCATTCATATGGAAGCTAAAACTAGCTGCGATTTGTAAGCTGACACCTGTGTCATTTGTTTGATTTTGTGCTCCTCTTTCATGCATCCTTTCTTCCAGGTACTCTCCCCAGGTGTTATATGAGCCGTGCGTCCAGGACATTGTCACCTTCTTGGTGGTGTTCATCTGCAGTCAGAACTACATCAGGAACCCCTACCTTATAGCCAAGTTGGTGGAGGTGCTGTTCGTCACCAACCCTGCAGTACAGCCTCGTACTCAGCGATTCTCTGAAATGATGGAGAATCACCCACTGTCTGTCAAACAGCTGGTCCCTGCTCTCATGAAGTTTTACACGGGTGAGTTTAATGTACAGCATACTGTATAAGCTGCTACTAAAATGGAAATGTGTAGTGCATATATGTAATGGGAACGTGTTATTCTTCTTTCTCTTTTCACAAAATAATTGTCTTCATTGGTTAGATGTTGAGCACACTGGTGCTACCAGCGAGTTCTATGATAAGTTCACTATACGGTACCATATCAGCACTATCTTCAAGAGTCTCTGGCAGAACATTGCCCACCATGGCACCTTCTTGGAGGAGTTCAAGTGAGTTTGCTCTTGACAAAACACAAAATGAATGAATATGCAGTGTATCAGTGCATTATTTCCAGCCTGATCTATTCGTCTGTCCGTTCTTGTGCTTACTTCCCACCAGCTCTGGCAAGCAGTTTGTGCGCTACATCAACATGCTGATTAATGACACCACCTTCTTGCTGGATGAGAGCCTCGAGTCCCTGAAGCGTATCCACGAGGTTCAAGAGGAGATGAAGAATAAGGAGCAGTGGGAGCAGCTGCCGAGGGTCTGTGCTTGATTTACCAAAAGTATAGGCAGATGTAAAACGCATAACTGCACAACGCTAGAGGAATGAAAATGCACCTGAATCGCAGTGAATAATACCTAAGAGAGAGGGTCAACAGTAGAACTAGCAAAAAAACTCAATTATAGCAAAAGTCCTCGTCCTTGTGAGCTATGGCAAAATACACCTCTTTCATAGTTGTGCCAATAGACTATAAAAAACCTAGTCACAGGAACAGGACCTCACCTAACCTGTTTTATGATGGAATTTGTTCCACAAGCAGCACCAGCACACTAATGAAATGAGGTTATGTCAACCATAAATTGTGTGGACAAAATGGATGGACTTGGTATTTCATGAGACAAGTTGACATTTTGAATCAAAGTTTGAACATTTCTTATTGAGCCTAACGGCCCTCGGTGGACCTGCTCTTTAAGGCAGACTGATTTCAGTTTTAAGATTTGGTGGCTCCATCCGCTTTCCATTCACAATTAATGGTTATGCACAGCGGTGAAACCTGGGAGGAGCGATGCAATAGAACAGAAATTCTTACGCGTTTTCCTGCAACTTTTCAGGAGCAACAGCAGAGCCGCCAGTCCCAGTTGACTCAGGATGAGCGGGTGTCTCGCTCCTATCTGGCCCTGGCTACAGAAACGGTTGAAATGTTCCACATCCTCACCAAGCAGGTTCAGAAACCTTTCCTCAGGCCCGTGAGTGTCCCTGTTCTCACTTTCCTTTTTTTTCTTTTTTTTTTTTTTTTTTTACATATTGAGAGTGATGTTTAAATATTGAGAATCTTTAAACGGCGCCACCTTTTTCACACAGGAGCTGGGGCCTCGTTTAGCTGCTATGCTGAACTTTAACCTTCAGCAGCTCTGTGGGCCCAAATGTCGGGACCTGAAGGTGGAGAACCCTGAGAAGTATGGCTTTGAGCCAAAGAAGCTCCTCGACCAGCTGACTGACATTTACCTGCAGCTGGACTGTGCCCGCTTTGCTAAAGCAATTGCAGATGATCAGGTAGGGCGCTGATTAACTCAGCTTTAGTATTTAAAACGGTCATCTTTTTATTTATTTTTTTGCACTAATGATCTTAGTTTTACACACAGATTTCTACTAAATTGAACGTTTTGGTTTCAGTAACATTAAGGCACAAAGTTGCATTTAAATGTTGATTTATAAAATGGCTTTAATGCATAATTCATCCCTAGAGAATCCTTTGAATGATAAAGCAGTAATGACACGCCGTTTAATCTCCCAGTTTACCATTTATTCATATAGTAATGTTGAAAATGGGTTAGACACCGAATACTCGCCTCAGACTACCTAAGGAACTTTCTTTTTTTAATTTCTCTCCAGCGATCATACAGCCGTGAACTCTTTGAGGAGGTGATCTCAAAGATGAGGAAAGCTGGTATTAAGTCTTCTATCGCCATTGAGAAATTCAAGCTGCTATCCGAGAAGGTGGAAGAGATAGTCGCCAAGAACTCCCAGTCTGAAATGGACTATAGCGATGCGCCCGATGAGTTCAAAGGTGTGTTCGTCAGCTTTGTTTTCAGAACAGAAAACTAATACTTTTGCAGAATGTAACGGACTTAAAGTGGCACTGCATCCTCCATTCACTCTGTGTAATAATACTTTCAGTAACACTCCCCATGTGCTCAGTTCCATGTTATTAGAAGGTCGATGTTGCCTTTTTTAAATTGCCACCAAGTTTTTTTTGACAAGGTAGAATATCCACATTGTAATTAAGTGAAGTGGCCCGTTTGTCATATTGTTCTGCTTCTAAACTCACATCAACCAAGATATACAAATGCATACATTGGTGATGAGTACATTTAGAAAAAAAGCGGACAGAAAAATTGGTCACCTGACCCACATATGTAGCATGTTACAGATTGTCCTCTGGAAGAAAAACTTCACTATTTTTTTTTTTACCTCTGGTCATTCTCTGACAGTTGAGACCTTCATTGAATTCTAAACATTTGCAGCAGATTTTGGAGCTCATACAGATCATATAGACAGCTTAGAGCGTGGATATCTTGCAACCACAGACTTAAGATAATCCAGAAAGAGAATGTGGTCTGCATACCTCCTTTGATTCCCAGATATGCCTGCCAGCCCACCACAGTTGATGGAAGTGTGCCATACAGGACGCTGGAGTATCAGCTGTCTGTGTGGTCACAATTTCACATGCCAGGTTTTATTTTTGTAACGCACAAGCCCTACTTCAACAACCTTGTGACATTCCATCACAGGGAACACATTTTCAAATGCTCTTTGAGTGATATTTTATAGGATATTTTGTAAATTGGTATTTTGATGGGTGGACTAATATTACCGTCATAGAAAAATATCTAGCTGAAATTATGTTTTGGATTTTGTTTGTTCTTTTCTTTCTTTCTTTTTATACATTCAAGAATTTATTAACTTTGAGTATTTGTCAGCACATTTTCCCACATTTTGCTAATTCGAAAACTGTTTCTGCTTCAAAGTCCGTGCCTGAAGAATAGAACAGATAGAGAAGATTGTAGCATTCCCTGTTAAACAAAGGTGCCGGTTTAAAAGTGCAATATTTGGATGGTCAGTAAATGGCCGTCATTGAGTGTTTCAGTAGTATTTGTGGTTTAATCCTCTGCTTTCCCACAGACCCTCTGATGGACACGCTGATGACTGACCCCGTGATACTGCCTTCGGGGAACATCATGGACAGATCAATCATCTTGCGCCACCTGCTCAACTCCCCCACTGACCCCTTCAACAGGCAGCCACTCACAGAAAGCATGCTGGAGTCAGGTAACCTCAACACTTTTCATCATTAATAACATGTACAGCATAAATTTCAGTTCAAAATTGGCAAGAGCACGCATTTATTTCTCACAAAGAAACGGCAAAACCTTCATTATAGGCGGGATGAGTCATTTCTTTAGAAGCTAGTTCCCCGCCTGCTCGATTGTGAGCGTCAGTTCTGTGGCTGCTTCTCACCGTCTTGTTAATTCCGCAGTTCCTGAACTGAAAGAGAGGATCCATGCTTGGATGAGAGAGAAACAGAGCGGACGGCCTCTGTAAGGACCACGTCACAGATGCCTGGCCTGCTAATAACCACGAAGGGATCGATCCAAATTGCCTCAATTCAGTGTCACTACTACCAGTGAGAACATGGGGGGGAGAAAAAAAAAGGAGACCTGATTGATTTTTATTTGCATTTACTTTTTTTTTTTTTTTTTTTTCTTTGTTGTTTTTTTTCTCAAACCATTATCATGGTTCTAAAAGCAAAACATAATAAAGTGAAGACTTTTAAGTTTTTCTCTCATGAGTTTGTGTATATATATCAAAATGTTTACATATATTTAACAGTAGTTGGTTAATGCATTAAAATGCTGCAGACACATCTCTCCAACACCAACAGGATTGGCAGCACCGTGAACGGTCACTTTGTTCATCATCCTCCTTTACGGTTCTCATTTTGTTTTGTAATATTGTGTATGTTGGCTTCATTAAAGACTTAGTATTATTTCAGGGAGAGTGGAGGACGATACATGTAGGAGTCCGTGTGAGTTCCGATAAAATTGTTAGCCCTGACTTTTCTCCATCAAGACTGTGACAATGATGTACCCGAGTACACGTGAAATATGCTGGTGTCCCAGAGCTAACTGCACAGTTTGTGCTTGTAGGTAAAGTAAACAGCTGAGAATAACCATTAAGGATGTAGCTTAAAGTAAACTAATCCCTAAAAGTTCAGCTTTCTTCCTGGCACCAGAGTGAGATGAGCAGTGGCTTACCAAAACACAGGCTGTTCCGATCTACGTTTTTAGACACATTTCCTCTGCTGCCTTCAATACACTGAATTTACTTTTGTGTGCGCATGGCCTAAAGTCCAGAACCTCCAAGACAACTCATGGTCCTGTAACAACATGTAAGGGAAAGTGGAAAGGAACATGGTGAAAACGAAGCATGACCACCACAAACAGCAGCTTGGTAGTACACCATTAAAAGTCATCTCACGTCAGTTTGGTCTCTTTCAAATGGCACTGTACCTAAGTCGACCTTGCTGCCGTCAATTGTACAGGAAATGATTTCCTTTAACCACATACCTGTTTTGGAAGCTAGGATTTTGAACTGAAATAAATGATGATACACATTATTTCACAACTCGTCATTGTTTTTTCCTCATATTGATTGGTTTATTTGTTATAATGAAAGAACAGATATTTATACATCTATTTATACACCTTATTTCCCTAATAAATCAATATATAGCCTATTCATTCATATATAGGTATATATACGTAATCATAGAAAAACAAAGAAGTACAATTTCTTAAATTTACATCTAATTTCAACGATGTTGCATATCAGATTGTTGTTAACTATGTATTTGTAGACATTCTTTGTCTCTTCAGTGGTTTCACATCTTAATATGGATATCTTTTCTATCATATTGGTCATGTTTTCTCCGTCATTTGGAGACATATCGTATGTCTGGGATAAATACCAGTTACCCCGTGGCTCGTTTAGAAATGTATGTGGACATTGTGAAGTTGATCAAATACACGGCAGCCCGTTTGTTAATGCCACACGGTAAGATGTAGCATGCTAGATCTGTCGGTAGAGGGCGCTCTTTGCGGTGACCATTGGTGATGCGGTGACAGCGGTGCGGGGAGCGGTAGGTAGAAATCCTGCAGTGTGGCGTCACGCTCGAAAAATGGAGAAAAACCCCACCCTCCGCCTATGCTTCCCGATAAAGAGGTTCGCCATTGGCTCCTCGACGCATTTGTCAATCATGTGTGCGCGTGGGTTGGCTCCTCAGCCTGTCCGTCCGCACGCTGTTGAGGGAGTTGACGTAATCTCTTCGGTAAATCAAGGCGATCCATCGATTTCCATTTTCGCTTGTGTGCAGATAGACGTCCGCTTTCCATCCAACGTTACGGGAAAATTAACCGGTTAAAGAGCCGCCGTTTTCTTCCTCAAATCCATCCAGCGGAGGATACCGCTATAATGGGTGTTTTTTACGGAAGTGGACGTTGTAGCAGTTTACGTTCGTGCAGATTCTGATTTAAAAAAAACAAAAAAAAAACAACACGTCCAGACGCCCGCAAGCTAACGTCGGTTGTAGCCACTGTCCGGTGGTGTCATATTGATCAGACTCTTCAAAACGTGTGAGTATGGATGAAATAAATTGTTGACATATTTACATTTTTAAAGGGTTGTTGTGTTCGTGGTTATTACAGATTAATTCGTGCTGGTTTGCAGTTGAGTGTATTAACTAACATGAAGTCACATATATGCGTTTCCGGTTCACACAGCGGGTTTTAATTATGTGAAATTTGCAAAAATATAGTGTTAATTAGCTCTGTGTTTGTGCATGGGTGGACAGCTGTTAACACACCCGGGGTTAGTTCAGTCTCATGCCTGTATCCTTAAGCTACAGCTGCTAACATTTTAAGTCTTAACGCTAGCTAATAGTGTTCAATTTAACGATTATCATTTCAAACTTTGACCGCATTCGGGTTTAATGGCAACATTTTCTTTTCCCCTCCGTGCAGGGTAAATGTGAACAGAGTGTTCAGCCTGTGCTGCAACCACAAACATGTAACTCCTCCCTGCACTATCCCACAACATGCAGCAGCGGAGGATTAGCCCGCTTCCTAACATCGGCGAAATTAAGGTTCAAATTCGGGCATTTAAGCTCTTTGTCTGCACGGGACGAACGGAGTCGGATGTAGCAGACGAGCCCGGCTCGCCGTCCCACCGTGGCCCTCACCGAAAAGGGGGGGTAGATAGAATTTCATGGGCGTATGCTTCAGCAAGTATGGCTGACTGCAAGGACATGGAAAAACATGGCATATTTAGGCTGTGTAGTCACAGGGTGCGGGAAGTATAGCTTCAGCTTCAGCTGTCCCACATAGGAAAGTTGTGATCAAGTAAAAGTCAAAAGCGCATCGACCTGCTGCAGTAATCATTTTTTGTTCATGGCTAAAACGCCCCCTCCCCCCCCAATATTCTGTAGATTTGATATAAAAATACAGCACATTGCATCTTTTTTTTGCACTGTTAAAGGTTTGATTCGCTGCTTTGTTTACAAAATATTAAAGGCCTCAATGGGTTTGTCGGCCATGTTTTTTTTGTAGGCTGTTTAGACCGGAAATTGTAAGGGAGTGCACGAAATTGTAAGGGAGTGCACTTTTACTGCATTCATTTATATTTCACTCTGCATTCTAGACGAACAAGCTGAGCTTTTATTATCACTAAACTGACTCATTCTCCCCCCCCCCCCCCCCCCGCCCCCCAACTCCTTCAGGAGCTACACAAGCAGTCCTACTGGGAGACGGCCCTGAAACGCAAACATGTCCGGGGCGTCTGTGAAAGTCGCTGTTCGAGTTCGGCCATTCAACACCAGGGAGACGAGCAAGGACTCAAAATGCATCATTCAGATGCAAGGCAACACTACAAGTGAGTAGCCCCCTGGCATGCGCACAAGAACACCCACGCAAACCGAGCACCGGGTCTTGAATCGATGCGGGTTTGCCTGTTGAGGGAAGTTTGGTGTACCGCACATCCTCCCGCGGAGTCTTTGCAAAGTACAGCAGATTGAGCAAACTGAATAGTGGAGGATTGGGGACAAGCAGCCTGAAAGAGAATAAAAGGCTTACAGAGTGAAATTCCTCCTCCTCCGAAGGGGCCTGTGTGCCTGAAGGGTTCTCTGTGTGAGAAGATTTCAGTTGGTTCATGCTGGGAGACCCAGGGGTCGTCACACAGCCTGACCTGCTGACACCCACAGTTCATCTCAGCTTAATCACGCAGTTGGTGTTTTATAATGGCCCTGTGTGTTGCTGTGGTGTTTATGGTTGCCTTATCTCTGAGTATACACAGACATTTTCTGTAAAGAGGCAAATCAAATGCTACAGACACAAGTTCACAAGTGCTAATGAATATATGGATGTGCTTTAACAATATAGTGAAAGAGAATTGGATCAGATTAAAAATTCAGCAAGTTATTTAAAGTGTTTTTATGCTTTCTGAATGTGTCACCCAGCTGTACATATAAACACATCAAACCTTTATGGTTTTATGTGTAAAAGGGGCCTTGCCTCGCTATTTGGCACCCACGTGGAATCTATGCCTTTAAGAAAGGATTAATATCAGCAGAGCAAGAGGAGAAGACCTGAATGTGGCTTTTAGTTGTGTGAGTCAACCTGCTTTGGTGTGACTTTGAGTCATCGGGTACAGTTAGGTGTTACCTGCCGCCTTACTCATGTCTGGGATGTATGTCCCATTTCAGCTGGCAGATAAACGCAGTCCCCCCCCCCCCCCCCCCCCCCCCCCCCCCGACATTAGTATGGAAACATTTAATGACCCAGTAACATGACAGCATGTGACACCAGAAAGTCGTTCTTCCAGCAGACTCTCTGACTTTCCTCGAGTCGTGTCTCTCAGTCTGATCAACCACATTAGACTAAGCCTGTATGAATCTTCCATAGGATCAAGTGTCCCTTACTAGATATGGCCCACTTGCTCTTTATCTCTCCCACTCTACCAAAGAGAAGCTTTGTGTTTAATCCGCAGTTCTTTTACTCCATATCCTCTGGTTTTCATTATGCCAATGTCACTCGAAGGAGCTGGAGGGTGACTTGTGGTTTGTGACCGAACTGCAGTGGCATATGCAGTGTTTTTTTTTTTTTGTTTTTTTTTTTGTGTGTGAGCGTGTGAGGAGAGAGAGGAGTAGGCTGCAGCAATGCCTACTCTACCTCCTATCACATGGGCAGATTGCAGAGCAGAAAGGGAGGCTGGCAGGCAGCCATACTCTCTTCGTCAGGACTTCATTGCAGATGGTATGCTGAGAAAGCTGTCTTATTAGGATGCTGAGAGTTTGAAGTGGCTCTAACGTACATGGATTCGTACAGCTGAGAGTATTTAACGTGCAGTGAGAAAACTGACCTTTCTGACATCTTCTGTCAGATTTACCAAAGACGGACAACTTGTCTTTACTTTAAACAATTGGGAAACAGTTTGTTGGGAAGGCAAAGAGATACCTTGTTCATTGTTGTATTGGACTATCACACCTATTGGTATTTTTGTCATTTCATAACATTTTCATTTCATTTTTCTCTTCGATCTGAGTAATAAGTGTTTGCACAAAAACACATTGACATTTAACAGTGTTCGTGCCTGTTCCCATCATAATTTTTTTGTTTTCAATTCATGTTTTGATTGGAAATGCAAATCATAGATAAGGCTTGCTGTGCAGAAGGGTGAAAGTGTTTTTTTCTCCAGTTAATTCAACATAACAACTGATCACATGACTGATGGCTCTTTTAGAGAAAAATCCATGACCAAAGCCAGCTGTAATGAAAGCGTGATGATGACATCACAGATTGTTAAAGACCTCCTTTTTTTTCTCATGTGTATGTCCAAGACAACAGAGTTTTTGTTCTTCTTTTTTGGGAGTATTTGTTTTCCAGTTGGTGACCATAGCAACCTTCCTTGGTGATGTCAGATGTATAGAACATAAACTACGCTGCATCTTTCTGTTAACAGTCCACAGCTAGTTTCTTCCCTTGAAATCTGTCGGACACGTGACAAATTCTCATTTTCTTTTCGCAGCAGATCAAAAGATTACTGCAAATTTCTTTTCATGTCAAATGTAAACATGACCTGTAACCCATCGCACCCTTCACATTGTCAAATACATTTTTTAATCAGCTTTAAAGGGGCCTATCACCCCTTTAAGTCCTGCCTAGCAGAGAGCAGATGTAAGCAAACAACATCAACAACCCCCCCCCCCCCCCCAGCATTCACTATATCATACTATTGCTAATAGACTGTTCAAAAAGCTGTTAAAATCAAGTTTAGTAGTAAGATAGCGCTAGCCAAACATGGTGTCTGCAATATATGTCCAAGTGTGCCATTTTCGGGGGTCTTTGGATTTAAATAGGACTGAAAGCAGCCTAGCGGAAATGGCATATTTCATGGAGTTGTTTGGTCAGCTCGTAGGTGTTTGGCAGATGTGTGTGAGAGGCCCTGACACCACCCCCCCCCCCCCTTGGGGACTCGCTCAAGGGCGTATGGGCCTGTCTGTGTGTATGTGTCAACAGTACGGAGAAAGACGACGCTTGGGGGCAAGAGCAGGATATGCTATCTGCCCCCCTCGCTTTAGCTCGTCTTTCTACCACGCACAGAGGCTTGATAAGGATGGGTAGCAGGCAGAGGGGCAGCAAATTGATTATCCTGTGTGCATAGCCTCCGCAGGCAGACTTGAAGTAAGCAAAGGCCTCTTTCAGCAGAGGCTCTTAGACATACCAGAGATAATGTAATTACAAAGGAGAGACGCGATAGGCAGTTACACTGATTTGTGTTGGTGCTTCAAATGTTGAATAACTCCAGCACCTCCAGAGTCTTCATTTGGGCGTGATGTGTTCTTCACTTTGGTCTCTGTCTTCTTATGCAACCTATGCGTCATGGTCCCCTTCAGCCAGTGAGCTGACACTCATGAACGTAAAGGCCAAATGTGGCGAATGGACTATTCCGAACATAAAGCTGGGCTCAGATTATTTTCCTACTTTCCCCGTTTTTCCCTTTAAGGGAAGAAGTCCAGTGTTCAGGATGGCGTTCATCATGTCTAATCATTAAAGACCAGTTACTTTCCAGATTACTTGTTACGTTTCAAAGAGCTGGATTCTATACAGCGCCATCCCCTATGGGAAGAGTAAAACTACATTACAAACTGGTAGAGCAAACAGAAGGTCACCACGACAATTAAACCGTCACCTTTCATATATAATTCTGACGAGTGCCCTCTCAGTAACTGCTAAGTGGATGGTGACCTTACAAAAACCCTGCAGGGAGGCATCGGCTCAGCTCCGGTGTCGGGTACACATAGGAGGAGGCCATCACCACAGCAGAAATAACAATGAACCTCCCCTGACTGAATGAATTATAGAACATACTTGTGGGACAAGTGGAGAGCACTGGTTTGTGTGAGGGATGGTCATCCCTCTGCTGAACCCTGTGTTGACTGGGCCGATTGACCCCATTAGGACCAATAATCCACTGGCTCGCTTCAGGTCGCCACGCCCTACTGCCATAATCCGTCTGACCCTTGCGGGTGCACACATGGGATGTTGCCTTCCTCATCAGCTCCAGCTTAGATTGTTTTGGAGCGACACATGTACTACTCACAGATCAGACTCACACATTTCAGATTGACCTGCTAATGACGAGGGAGGACGGGCTGATGTCTGTGTCTGTCATCGGCTTTTTCTGTGTCACGAGACTGTCGGGTGACGCGCACAAGTACACGCTGAGGCCCTCACCCAGTTTTTCAGTCCATCGATCTGAGACGGCTCGGTGATAGAAAGTTCCAGAGTTGGTGTACCTGTCTGAAAACTTTGTCGGGCGAGTGTTCGAAGCGAGGCAGGCGCCGTATGACTTTTTGGCTCGCGCTGGACTCGGAAATGGATTGGTCACAGCGTGGCGAGAATGTCGGTTAGCTTGTCTTTCGCCAAATTATTTGGCGGAACAAGTGGCACGACCAATTGTCCATTCAAACATGATGGCTTTCGTTGATAAAGAGCATCATTTTGTGCTATTTTAAAGCCCAAATTATACTTCTGGCTTCGGTTACCATAAACAACGAATGTGTCACCTAACGGTCATTCAGTACAATAAGGATTATACCCAGTGAGCCTCGTATGAATGTTTTTTTTCTTTCTTTTATTTTCAATAAACCCCCCCCCCCCCCCCCCATTTTTTTTTTTTTTTTTTTTTTTTTTTTTTTTTTTTTTTTTTTTTTTCAGATTTCCTGCTTTCAAGAAAATGTACCGACCTATGAACCCTGGACCACATTACATAGTGATCCTCAGTTTTCAGAGTGTGAGGGGTGAAGTCTCTCACGGCCACCGCTGTCATATGGTCTGCGGTTGTCTTCTGTCCTGGACTGTCAAAGACATGGCAACCTTGTTCTGCTTCAAAAATATCTTGCCTGAATGAATAAGAGCCTGTCTTCCTTCATGTGCTTTACTTTTCCTAAACATCATGTGCTTTGCTGCCTTGTGTTGCTTTTCCTGACGTAGGTTTTTGGTTTTTGCAAGTTGTTTGATGCCGAGCGTTGGCAGTTATCTAACGTTAGACCGTCGTTATATATGGGAGAGTAGTTCATTTGAAAAAGAAATCCTCATTTTGTGTGGCTTTCTGTCTGTTCTATCTAAATCATAGAGTTTTCTGTTATGCAAGTCTTATTATTATGCAAGATTATTTGACAGAGATAAAAGTCGCAGTTAAGATGTAACGGTTGTCATTTGGAGGCCTCTGCTCACGCAATCAATTCATTTTTGGTGTTCCGTTCGTGGACCTTTCAAGCGACATAGTGCTATTATTATGTTCAAACTGAAGCATTCCCGTTGGCACCGAATCGCTTCTCATCAATTAGTGTTTTGAAATGAATGACAAACCACAACGGGGCGGCACACATCCGGGATAGGCTGAATGCTGGTGTACAGTGCTTAATACGGCAGCAGTCAAACAAAGTCTTCTCATGATTTGTCCAAGTGCAAAATCTTTTGTCTTTTTATTATATTTGGAAAGAAAAATCTCAGGCTGTTTAAGTAACAAATTGGTGATGCCTTTACATGAACTATAACAACCGACATAAAAAGAAATAAAGGCTGTGCACCTGGAAAACCAGTGTTCCTCCATAAGGTGAAGTCACCTTCTGTCAGGTCTGTGGTTCACTTACTTTAGCTGCTGAAACCAGTGGAATGCTAGCTGCAATAACAGATGTGGAGCGGTGATTCTGTATCATTGTATCTCTTTGTCGTTTTTTTTTCCCCATCCATCATCTTTGCCAAGGTTTTTTCACCCTTACTGTATTTGTTTTTAGCTCACCCTTCGCTTCAGCCTGTGATTGAGCTCTGCAATCTGATTGAGCCTTTTGTAGAAAATCCGGGGATATCGGAGGAGCTGACTTGAGGGGGGGGGGGGGGGGGGGGGTTAAACGCTGCCACGGCAGCAGAGACAGTGAAAGTCGTGCACGAGCTTTATTCACGTGGCTGACAGCGTGAGGCAGCATCTCGTACAGTTGCCCAGCTGGAATGATGAGGTTTTTTTTGTCATACTGATGGAGGCTGGATAATACATTCAGCTTGCATAGATTAACTAAAACTGAAGAGAAGGCAAAGCTGTTTGTGTTTGCGTCCATCAGTGTGTAATCATTTGGAGCTTGTCCCTCCACAGACTAAAAGAAATGTCTTGCTTTCATTTCAAAATGGTAAGTTGGACTCATGGTCCCGTTTGCTTCTGATTCCTCAGACTGTCTCAGAATGATGATGTTGAGATCACTTCTTGCAGTGGAGTCATATCATCACTTACTGCACCTTTTGTTCCTCTTATCGTCTGGACTTGTCTCCCTGATGGCACTGCGTGATGGATGAAAATGTAAACACGAAAGCTTTGGCTCAGTGTCGCATGCGCATGGCAGTTAGATGGAGGCAGCGTAATGCTTGATCCTGTGCCGCAGCTCCCTCGCATCTGACTTGCTAATGGATGTTACGCTCACATAGGCCTATGTGGCTGGATATAGATTTATGTACTAATGAATTTATAGCAGAGCGTAATGCCCTTGTGCTGTCGGTTTAATGCCGGCACCCTGTCCTCTTCACACTACCAGCAGACTTTGCACTCGTCCTTTTAGCTCGTTGCCACAGCAGCCCACATCCATTCGTCTCTGACTCAGCAATAAAAGAAGGGGCTAAGAAGCAGATAATGGCATGTTTGTTTTCACGTTTTCGCTGTCCTGGCTTGGTCCTTCTACCTACTCTTGGTTCATTGCCTAAGTCGGGTTAAATGGCTGGACTTTCCCACATTCAACAGCGTGAAGTTTTTGTGCCCTCACCGACACGGCTCTCTTTCCAGACTGTATTGTTTGATTTCCTCCCACAGTCTGAGGGCTGCTTTCAGACGCAAACTCACAAGCTTTGTAGTCGAGGCACGGCAACTTGTTGGTGGCATGATGCTCATTTTGTATTATTCATGAGTAAAAAAAAAAAGCACCATAGTATTTTTAAAACCTAATTGATCCAGAAGAGCTGACTGCTGATCAGGTTGGCTACTAGAATCCTGAGCTGCTTCAATATGGAGCTGCCTCATTCTGCCATTTAAATACCGTGAAGCTAATTGAGATCAGTAGAGCATACTCGCACGCTTGTAAATGCCAACCCATGCACGCACAAACCGTTTCAGATTCATTACTGTTCCCCACAGAGAAAACTCTGGATAAAAGGTGTTTTAGAACTTGAGTTATCGCTCGGCGCTCTCCCCAGTTGTTTTCTTGTTTCACCTTTCAAACCAGGGATGCAAACCAAATGAAAAGATGTGAGATTTTCTCAGATTCACGTGCCCGCTCTGTGCTCATGATGTCATGATTATATAAAGCCAGAAAGCATTTAAAGTGAACTGCTGAGTGGAGGCTAGTTGAGGAAATCCAGGTCACTGCTCTGTAAAATGGGAGCCTGTTGTTCGCAGTGAATACGAGGGCCTCTGTGTCCCCCCCATCTGCACAGACTGGTTTACACTGTTACCACTCAGTCATTGTGCCTGGATAGTATGATAATCTGCAGGCTGTTTCAGACAAATTGGAGATTTGGAACATGTATTTCCCTCAGTGAGTTAACTGCTGGACAGCAACGGCAGATATTTGCGAAGCCTTTTGGGGCACGGTTCTCATTTTAAAGTTACGGCTCACTTGAGTTGGAATCTGAATATTTCTTGTGGGAGAGAAGTTTTCTTACTGCTCCTGCTCTAGGTTCCTGTTGATTATTAGCACTACCAGCAAAGTCGATGATCGAATTGTTCCTTCATAACACCTTTAGAATGATATCATATCTCCAAAACAGCAGCTGTTTAGGAATTGCTTTCTTTTCAATCCTTTTGTTTCTTCATGCAGCACATGCAGGCCCACTTCCTTAAAGCTGCTTGTGACTAGGCCTACGCAGGAAATGTTCAGCTGCCAATACATGAAGTGCTATTTTTGAACAGGAATATGCCACAGTTGTCCAAAACTAAGGTGCTGTTGCTGCGGCCTGTTTCATGATGCAGGATGTGTTGGACAAGACCTCTGACCTTTTGAGGCGGCACCTGCAAGGAGAAAAATATGCTCACTGGGTCTGATGCGGAGAGTGTTGCCCCTTTGAGCTGTGCATGTTGCTTGAAACTCTAACTTAAGTGCCCTGTCATTTAAAAAAAATAAAAAAATAATATATATTTTTTTTTTTTTTTTTTTGTCGAAGCGGACGAATTGATGACAAATTAAAATCTGTGAGATGGGCAGACAAGGAATTAAGTCCGAATATAAACGTAGAGATTTATTGTTATTTAAGCTCTGAAATCGTGGTAGCGCTGTGTGGTTTGTGGGTTTAACCCCTCATGTCATCATCTGAGAGGCTGCCTGGTATCCCTCTTCTTTGTTGTATTTCTGTGTTTGTTTAGCTTCTGAATGGAGTCCTGCTGGCTTTGCATGTTTTCCCTGTCTGGTGGCTTCTAGAAGCCTCTCTTTAGTCTGTTATCCTGCACTCTGCGAGGGAGTCAGTCCGAGGTTGCTTGTATCAAAGGCCCTTGCAGCCCTAGTTAGGTGTCACTGCCTGGGAGTTGGGGAGCAATGTATGGTTTGGCTTAGACTTCAGCGGAAAGATTGGGCGGCTGAAATCTGTCCATTCCTTCCTGTCAGTGACAGTCTGTCGGCATGCAAAGCACTAGCTGCCATCTGCTGCTGTATAAATAGACAGTAGAACAGGGCTGGAACAGCTGGCATATGGACCAAGACTGTGACCTCTGTCGCTGCTTTATAGCCTAACAGGCAAACCCACCCCAGTTATTTTATCTATATGGAATGAATGGGTCACTTTTTTTTTTTTTTTTTTTTTTTTTTCTTGCATGTAAACACACATTATGACTGCCTGTACAGACTACACCATATTTCTTTAAATATAATGATTGTAAAATGAATATCTTCATATGAGTGCATTCCCATTGTTTTTAATGTGCCGTTTACGTTTTTGCTGACCTCGGTCACATCAAAGGTTTCTTTTTTTGGGGGGTTAGGGTTAGAGTGTGTCTGTCTCTTCTTTCTATTAAGAGACGGTAGGTAAGGCAGTGTGAAAAGGCTCATTGTAACAGGCGGCATTGGGTATATAAAGCCTTGTCATAACAGTTTGCTTAATGTTTTGTGCAGGCTCTGTTGTCAACTGAGATACCGTCCCCTGCTTTTCGGTGCTTTGTTCTGGTGTTTTCCTGTGCTTTTTTCCCCTTTCCTTTCTCACAGTAGGAATAGGGAAAATGCCATTATCAGCCTGTTTTTTTTTTATTTTTATTTTTAAGTAATTGCCTTCTCTCACAATTCCAGTAATATCTCTGAGTATAGTTTAGCAAAAAGGAATTGTGTGATGTGGCGACTGTGATATAGATCCCTGTCATCTCCGCTGACTAGGCAAGCTCTGTTTGCCTGAGAAATTTCCAGTCTTCGTGGCAGGAAAACTCCGGGGGTTATTATTTAATTAAAGGCCACATGACATCTACCTCACCACGGATGAAAGTGCACTGCACTCAGTTGGCCAGTTGAGATGCCACATGCTAATTTCTGTTTTGGAGATGTTGTGCATCTTGTGTTGTGGTTGCAGCAAGCTCAGCTGTTTGTCAAATGCGCACAGCCGTGCTCAGACTCTACTTTTAGCCCTCAGCTTTGAGATGCATTCAGTGATAACTCTTTCACCTGCGCTGCAGCCCTGGTAACCGAGCCATCACACACACACACACACACACTCTGCCAAAATCACTGCAAAAAACATGCAGCAAGCATTTCTGCGGCCACCTCAGCATGCACCCAACGCAGTCCGTCTGCTATCCGTTTCAAGACAGAACAACCATATTAGCATTACTGTGGCCGAGCTCACGCAGTCGGGTCATGTCAGCAGCTGCTTTGCTTTAGCGCTCATGCACAAACTCTGACACTGGTGGGCAGTATTACTAATGCAGCATTACACCGTGGTGGTACAGCTCCTCTCTTTATGTGGTGGGCATGACGAACATAAATCAGTCCAGAAGTCCTGAGCAGCCTGTATTTTTTTAAATGATCAGCCAGTGTCGGTTATCTTAAAATGGCAAGTCATTTATTAGTCGATAACTCACACTTATTGGTCAAAGGGATGCCTGCCATGTAGCCGTACTCATCAGTACCTCATGACCTTGATCACAAGTTAATCAATTATTTATGGGGTTATATTTATGTGGATGCCACTGCCCTCACAGTAAGAAGCGAATCCTGTGCTACATTGAACTCGCTGACCGATCTGTGGCATCAGTCGCTTGCAGCAGCAGCTTGTTCAACAAGAGTCAGGACTACCTGCTCATATGCTGGATTGGGTTGCTTTTATGAGTTTAGTAACAATCTTCCATGTGTCCTCTCATCTCTGATCTGCAGTGATCTGAATAACATCAGATTAAATGTTCTAGTTTCCATCCAGATTAATATCTATTATCTAGAAGAGAAGATCGCTCTAAACTTTTTTCATTAAGCAAAGAAGAAGATTATTAAATCTGATTTGTTTAATTTTTTTTTAGGCTTTCTTACTGCCTTTAGGCGGCCATTTGTAAATGTAATCTACTTAAATTAAAATGCAGCAAATTGGTAATTACTGTATCAAACGATATTTATGAAATGGAATATTTAGAAGCTTAGTATGAAATGGACATTAATTTTGAGCAGAATGTTTAGCGGTCTCTCTTGGAATAAAAAGTTATGGTTACTAATGGCAGTCCCTAATCAACACTGAGTGAATTGTCATTAATGAAATCATTTGAGATATCGGCCACATGTGTACGGTTATATCACCCTGCTGGCTACATGCAGAAAGACTTGGGAATGCCATTAGAATGCATCAGTGTTGCTGAAAGGAGCTTATGTGGTAATTGCAGCTCCATTTCTTTGGAAGCCTGTGTTCCTTTACCAGCTCATCCATTTGTTGGCCTTTGAAAGTTTCATGTATGGATTTTTTTTAATGCATTTATCCTCTTCTTGTGATCCAAAATAGACATTGATCAATCTGCGAGAACAGCTAACTGGCCCTTAGGTGGTTACTGGAAGAGAGAGGCTGATGGGTTCAGCCATTTCAGATTGGTCTCAGGTGAAAGGGGCTAGCTTTTAGTCCCCATCTGGTGCTCAGAGGCCCCCTAACAGCCTAATTATGGAGGGGTGTTTTTGCTTTCCTGGTTGGATTATAGACCCCATGTTGAACACTGAGGAAGAAAATGTCTGCTGGCTACAACCAGCTGAGTGATGTTATTTAGATGGCAGGATGTGGTTAGTTTACTCGTATCCACCTTGCTTTGAAATGGAGAGCTCCTGTGGCACGCTGGCAACCGATCAGTTTTATATTTTTGCAACAGGAGCTGAAAATATAGAACAGTTACATTTAGCAAAGATGGGAGTCACCCTCTTTGCCACCCGGTGGTTTGTCTTCACAGAGCAGGCAGGACTGCATTTCTCAGTCCTGAGAGAATCGTGTCTCTTTAGTTTGATGGCCTGATGATGACTCATTATCTGATCTTGTGCCTGAATAATAATTTTGTGTTTGAATCATTAACTGCGTTTTCTGTTACATGATGTATTTTCTTAAATTTGAATAACCCACAAAGTCTGACATAAGTGGCTTCATGACTTAAATATCCCAAAGGTTTGCAGATGGAGCCTCCGACATGTTTCGGAGTGTTCAAACCATCAAAAGCTTGAAATCAGTATTTTATGTATGACTGTAATTGTCTATAAACCTGGATTTCAAGTAACTAATTTTAGGAGAGCAGCGGTGAGGAATGCTTGAGAGAGAAAAAGGAACGCAGTGTGCCGCATCCTCCCCTTCTGTGCCAAGTTGAAGTTGTTATGGCAACCGGAGTCTGGTCTTATACCTGTTGCCATGGTTGAGAAAGACAAATTGATGACGTTGTTTATGAGGCAGCAGAATGTGTCTACCATTTAAAGTGCAGAGTGAAACTCCGGGTGGAATATTTACTATAAGTGGGAGGCAGAGGGACTAATTGTCTCACGTCTGGTGTGATTCCATGTTCACATAAAGGCAGAGTGTGATCCATAGGTGCAAGTGTAGTGGCTCTTGAATAGAATATAGGGACATTTATTGTAGGGATGTACAGAATGTAGTTGGTTATAAATGCAAAAGAAAAGGAATGAAATCCCACCTAATTGTCAGTCTTACCATCCTCGTCCTTCAGTTGGCACAAATTTTACATCTCCATTTGTGTAGTGGTTGCATTCCTTTCCTCGCTTCACATTTATAGGCTCTTAAATGACAGACGCACACTTCTGACGCACTTACAAGGCTACATGGGTGAAGCAGCTTTCTGTTCTGAGTGGGCTTATGAATGGGATGTTTATGCCACATGAGCATGATTCACCTTTTGGAGCTGAGCATTGTTCCAGTTGCTGCCTGGTTTGACACCTTTTTTTACGTCTCAAAAATTCCCTCTGGTCTATTATAAGAGTCTCAAAATGAACTGGGGGAACGTGCCTGTCTCAGACGTCAGAAAGCTCACTCATGCTTTGTCTTGCCAGGACTCAGCTCGGCCTGTAAGTCTAGCCTGTCACCATCAGTCTGCCGGCTTGTAATGGGCATTTCACTGTCCACATATCTCACATGTGCCGCCATCTTTCTGTTTTTACTTCTGACACTGAATCAGAATATATTCTGCCTCCTCATTAATAGCCACTGTAGATTGTTCCAGGAAAGGGTAATAAGGGCATCAGTAACCGAAACCTCCCTTCATTTCTTCATGGCCGGTCTCTAATTTCCCTTTGGAAGCAGGTCAGGGGTGAAAATGGGCTTTATTTAGCCACCTGTCTCGCTGTATCTACTTCCAGTGCCCAATATGGAAGCCGCCTCTGTGCACCTTAACCTGCAGGTTTGAGACAAGCAGATGTGTCATTTTTTTACGTGTGCAAATTTGTTACAATCGCACTTGCAATAATCATCGCATATTCAGTGCGAAGCAGTTAGTGAGCTGGTTTCTGAGGACACACTGTGCTTTTCTGTCAGCATGATGTGACCCATGGAGGGCGATATGCAATCCCTGTCTCTCCACTTCGCCTGCATTATTGATAAGTGCACTGAAATCCTTTTCGGCACATAAGGCACTCTGCTGGCGACATCTTGATGCAAAGCCTCTCGAGCACCCTCATGTCCAGGAGCTGGACCTGGCTATAATTTGCCCATTAACGAAGTGCAGAATTTGCATGAAAAAAGGCTAATTACCGCTTTGCGGTTGGCACTGCAGACTTGCTCAAAAATAATGAAAATGCTTTAAATACTTGACATACAGTTTTGTCTTGCTTTGTCTGTCTTTTTTCACACTCCTTTCTCACTCCTTCCTTTTCCCCTTCCCATCCATTTTAAACAGTGGAGGTTTATCCACCTGGCTTGAGCAAACTTTAACCATGAATCAAGACATCTTTAGCTAATTATGGCTACAAATGTATTGCCGTCAATTAGCATCATTCTTCTCCCCTGTCACATATCCAGTGCTCAGTCTGAGAGCTAGTACACTTGTCCCACGGGTACCAACCAGCGTGGTTGAGGGGGATGACATACCAGGCGTGGTAACAGATTCTTTCTCATTATGAAATGTGTGTGGCCGTGGGGAATGGCTGCGTTGTGCGGAAACACTCTGTCAGCAGATGCTGCACAACAGGTGAAATGTTGCGAGTAGGCTGTGTTGTTACTTGTACTGTGTTGTTACTCAAACTCTGTCGTTATGCTGTGTTAATAGTCCATATGATATAAGTTTGGATGCTGATTAAAGATGACATAAAAGATGACAGTTGTGCGGTTCTCAGAAACCTAAAAAAGTCAGAATGTGTCACTGATTCATGTGACTTATGTTTCCAAATATATCGCTGTTGGTTCTCTGATTGAGGAACCGGACGGCCGTTACACAACTAGCATGAAAATTAAGTTGTGTCAATTTAGACATTAACCAACTTATGCTCAAAGTAGCCTTCAAATGAAACTCTAATATCATAAGAGAAGTTGTAAACCAGATGTTTTTTTCACCACATTACTTATGTTGCTCCTTCTCCACAGCTATCCTTAACCCCAAAGCCCCAAAGGAACCAGCAAAGACCTTCAGTTTTGATTACTCCTACTGGTCGCACACCACAGTGAGTTTGAACGTATTCTTTGCTCCATTGTCTGTGATCTAAAAATATTTTTTTTAAACTTAACAGGATACGGCACATATTTCCTGTTAAAGATGTGACGACTTTCCACTTGTGTACATTTTAAAGTATCCCTTTCTTGCCTCACAGCCAGAAGATCCCTCCTTTGCATCACAGACTCGTGTGTTCAATGACATCGGCAAGGAAATGCTGGAGCATGCTTTTGAAGGTTATAACGTCTGCATCTTTGCCTATGGCCAGACTGGAGCTGGCAAATCCTACACTATGATGGGCAGGCAGGAGGAGGGACAGGAAGGAATCATTCCCTTGGTTTGTAGAAGACACCCTTCAGAATTTAAGACAAACCTCAACTACTTTAGTAATGCGGTCTCTTGTCTTGAATCGAATTGCAGCCTTAAAATTTCAGATAATTTACATTTTCACCCTTTGTTGTAATCATATAGCACAATGGCTCTGCAGATTTCCCTGCTTTATAGCTTCATTTATGAGTTCAGCTGTTTTTAACCCTTGCTAGTGCCTGTAGCTGCCACCTGACTTCCTAATTTACAGTAAATGGTTTTTATTTTGTTGTCTTTTTGTCCATGGGTCTCTTATCCCCACTTAACCTCTCCTTTACTTCTCAACATGCGCTTAATTTGGTCTAAAAATATTTTGCTCTGCTTCTCAGCTGTGTGAAGATCTATTTGAGAAAATCAATGAGGACAACAACAAAGGGGACCTCTCCTACTCAGTGGAGGTAAGTTTTTAAGAAGATTTTAAGTCTGTAATCCCTGTTGTTAAACCCTTCCTCCTGATTCTTTGATGAGCCATCCCTTGTCCTCTCCTAACGGCGCATCTGGTAATAGTCAGACGTCGAACACATATTGAGTCGGCCTTTGACGATATTGGGCTTTGCCAGTATATGTTTTGTGAAACTTCACTTCCACTTTTTCTCACATAGTCTCAAAACACAGTACGATTTCACGTAAGAACATCATGTTCTAAATGTCAAATATCTTGCTATATAACAACGTGTCTACATATTCCAAAGTTTCATTCCGATATTTCTGATACTGACCTCACGTTACTGAGTGGAGGCGTGGTTCTGAAGCACCTGAAGTGATGCTGTCCCATTGGAAACTGTTCCTAGGTCAGTTACATGGAGATCTACTGTGAGCGGGTGCGAGATTTGCTCAATCCCAAGAACAAAGGCAACCTACGAGTGCGAGAGCATCCGCTGCTGGGTCCCTACGTGGAGGATCTTTCCAAGCTAGCGGTCACCTCTTACACAGACATCGCTGACCTAATGGATGCAGGCAACAAGGCCAGGTGAGCCGAGCACAGGGATCGTGCCAAGATCTTTGGATGGGGTGACGTGGTAACCCACATTTTCAGTGTTAAAGGCTGATAAAAAGATAAGAATGTTCTGGATCCTCAGTTATGAGCATAGAATGAGTCGTTCAGCACACCAGAAGCTTCCTTTTGTTGTATTGCTTATTTGTAATAGGAATTCAGGCTTGCTTCTTTATAGAAAAAAATGTAGGTAATGAGTATGTTTGAATGAAATAAGTGTATACCACTGATTGCACATGATGTATCTGTGTTGTATGCTTCACTGAGTGTGTCATGAGAGCACCTGTGGGGAGGAGTGAACAGCTTTAATCTTTCTGTGCTGAGTCAGAGGGCTTATTTCTAGAACGTGGCGTGTAAAGCCCGTAACTCCCCTGTGGCCATTCTTCTGAGTGCGCCTTGTGCGTTTCTGTTCGGTGTCCTCACAGTATTATCCACCTCCGCTGCACGAAGTAATCCCTCAGATTCGATTCACTCTGAAAGGTGTAAAACCCAGAGATGATGGCACCCGTAACGGCCAAGGCCCTGCATGCACTCTTAACCATTGTGGACGATGCAGTAGAAGGAATAAAGATGCTCGGAAAAATGTTGCATGTCCACATTGTTTTGTGTTTCCAAACTGTAACGATCTGTGCTCACCTACAGAACTGTGGCTGCCACCAACATGAATGAGACCAGCAGCAGGTCCCATGCAGTTTTCACCATCGTCTTCACACAGAAGAAACACGACAGTGAGACAGACCTCTCCACAGAAAAGGTCAGAGCAGACCAGAAATCCAGCCATCTTATCGTTATTTAATAATGCCACATTCCCACTGTTTGACACCTAAGGCCTTGATGTCGTGTTTTTAGGAATGCGTGTTTTCACCACATTTTTTTTTTCTCCATTTAAAGCCTGTTTTTTAGTTTGTTTCTTTGATTTTATCTTAATCTCTACTATGGTTCCCTTAAGCTGTTTTCACACATGACTTGAGATTTAGGACATTACCTGGCGTCACTTTTGCACACAGAGGAAACAGTCTGTGTCAGGTGTGTTCTCATGTCTGCAAAGATTCTATTAGGTGTAGGCAAGGGGGTAGACCCCCTGGGTGGAGCACGCAGGAGGCAGGACATGACGCCTATCCCTCCACTTAGATATTTCCGTTGGCAACCTTGTGGTAAATGATTTTCTTCTTCAACATGGGTGTTATGTCCAGTTTTTAGCTAGTCTAGTGTGATACAAACGTCATCGGAACACGCGCTCTCTCTCTCTCCAGACAAGTACTCGCTCTGTTCACAAACGGGCTCGCTCAGACGTCACACGGGCTTTTTTTCGTAAGGAAGCTGGAAGGAAAGGGTCTGCAAGACGTTTGGTCCCGCTGATGTGGACTTTTGCAGTTTGACACGCAGCTTTGCAGAGTTTTGTCTCGAAAATTTCAGGGATGTCGTGAATGTGCGAGAACATCTTAACTCAGTTCTAAATGTGGAAAGGGGGGGGGGGTGCATTTTAGATTTGGCCCTTTGCACTTCCTCCAACTGTGGAGACACAAAGACTCCTGTGTTATTGTGAAGACAATAGTTATTGTATCTGACCACTCTATCAGATTTTACTGCCACACTGCAGTTCACTCGACAGTCATGCTGAAATTTACAGATGTTTTGAGGATTTGGTTTATTTATTAGCCATTTCAAAGTATTTTTGATTTTTCTTTTTTTTTTTGTTAAAAAATCTCTCTTTATGATTTAAATTACACATAAGAATCTTGCAGTTGGATTCATTTTGATTAAATCTAATCAATCAAACCTAAAATTGATTTTTGATTCAACATCCTTCTTAAAACAGTAAAAAAACTGAATGGTTCACAGTCTTGTCTGTGACCTTTGTCACAAACCAATGTACAAGCAGGTAAGCCTTGTGTGAATCATATGCCCTCTTCTAATACAAATGTATATTATTTATAAGCTTGATGCATCTAATGCGCTCACTCCCTCCCTCCCATTAGGTCAGTAAAATTAGTCTGGTAGACTTGGCAGGAAGTGAACGTGCAGATTCCACTGGAGCTAAAGGCACCAGGCTAAAGGTAAGACTTCCATCTTCAGAAACACCTGCAAACTGTATTAATAGACAGTTGGCTGATTATTATTTCGCCAACTATGGAATGATATGTTTTATTTGTACTTGTAGGAGGGAGCAAACATCAACAAATCTCTCACCACGTTAGGAAAAGTTATCTCTGCGTTGGCTGAAGTGGTGAGTATTTCATTTTTGATTTTATTTGTCTCCTCTCCCTTTTTCCTCCTTTACGGTCTGTTTCTTACCTTCTGCAACTTGACCCCGTCTTCTCAAGGACTTGGTATTTGTAGCGTTGCACGCTGTAATGTCTGCCCTCTGTTTTCTCTTCTCTTTTCCTTGTAATGCCTGCTTACACAGGATAACTGTACCAGCAAGGTAAACCCTTTGACAGCTCAAGCACTAACCTCTAATTCATCCCACGAGATGGGCTCGACAGCTTTTTGCTTTGTGCAGTGTAAAAAGATGCAGCCATTTTATCACCTGAAGGGCTGTGCTTTTAGGCACAATGCACTATTACTCTCACAATCATTACCCTCTACTCATTGTACTGTTTCATCCTAATATTGAGCAGTCAACCATCATTTTAAGAGTTAAAACAGAAAGCCTTCCATTAGTCGTACCACCCCCCCCCCCCCCCCCCCCTCGTGCCTAATATTCTTCTTTTTTCTTCTTTTTTTACTCCAGAGCAAGAAGAAGAAAAAGTCTGACTTCATCCCATACAGAGACTCTGTTCTGACCTGGCTGCTGAGGGAGAACCTCGGTATGAACATTAGTGTAACTTGATAAATATATCGTACTGGTGGAATTTATATCAACCCATTTATATAATGGAATAGGATGGAGGGGTGAAAAAAAAATGACTGGAGCTAGTGTACATTACTCTCTGCCATTTTAAGAAGAACACTGTCAGCAGACTGTAATTCAACATAACTAGACAAGGACACTCCTCCCTTCGGTTAGTGCATGCATAGAGGAGAGACATGTGCTGCGTATCTTTAGTCTTGACTGGCACATGTCGTACATAATATTTCAGTTTTTAGTTTATGCAAGTGGAACTCTTGTACCTCGTTGTGCTCTGCAGCTTGTTTAAAAAACTGCTCACCCACATTGTCACATAATTGACACCTCATCTGAACTCTTATAAGGTGGAAACTCCAGAACTGCCATGGTTGCTGCCCTCAGTCCTGCAGATATTAACTATGATGAAACCCTCAGCACTCTACGGTAAGTTTCCTGTTCGGGGCATAGATACTTACTCACAAAAATGAATACATTTAGATGCATAATTATGGAACATCCCCAATCTTTCAATCGTTTTTTTTTTTTTTTTTAGCTACGCCGACCGAGCAAAGAACATCAAATGTAATGCTGTCATTAATGAGGATCCCAACAATAAGTTGGTGCGCGAGCTGAAGGACGAAGTTGCTCGACTGAAGGAGCTGCTCCAAGCTCAGGGCCTGGGAGACATCCTGGACAGTGAGTTTTACGCCACCACGCGGCCTCTACCGTCTCTGTTGGGGCCTACCACAAGCTGGCAACATCTTCTATCTTCATTACTGTCTCATAGCTTTCAGCCATCTAAGTTTGTTTTTCATTACAGGACTTGTACCTGTACACGGTACAAAACTAAAACTTAAAAAAAAAAACTAAAAAAAAACAAACATTTGAATTATGCCTCCTTTATAAATATATGTATTTTGCAATAAATGTGCTGATTCTTATTGAACAAAAAGGTTTTTTTAAGAATATATATGTCGTGTACAAAACTGTTCATAAAACATTTGATGAAAATTTATTTAGTCACCTGTCGCTGGTTGTGATTGACAACACAGACGGTAGCTTTAAAGCTACATTGAAATGTCACACACCATTTGCTGTACACAAGAGTAATGGCTCTTGTCAATTAGAAACATATCTCCATTAATAAGTTCTAATAGCTGAAGTGATTAATAGCCCACCTACTTGCTAATGGCCGCTTAGATGATGTGTAATGACGTGGCACTTAACAAGTCAGTCTATGGCATTTATTCTCACCCTTGTCATTGTTTTCATCCAGTTTTCTAAGAAATCTCAGTAACCTTTTCCTCTCATTCTGCTGGTGCTGACTTCTGACCCTTCTCATCTTTTCCTGCCTCCCCTCAGTTGATCCTATGGGGGATGATTGCCCAGGAAGTGGAGTCAAATGTGTGTATATGTGTGCCAGTCATGCATTGTATATCACCATTTGCCCTAATTATAAATGGCTAACATTGCTTACAACCCCCATTACCCGTATATCAAAAGTGCTGCCAGCTTTGCATGTTATGCTTTGGTAAAAAAAGCAAAAGCTTAAGAGAGTAAAACTCTGAAATGCAAGGCTGATTTGGCAGGGTTAGCACGCCACTAGGTTAGCATGCTTTGCGCTTGCTCTTTAATTGTGGGGGTGAGGCAGCTTTTTTGCAGGCTCGGATCCAATTATTTTACAAACCAGTTTTAGAATTTCCCTTTTAGAAACATAATTTAGAGTAGCGTGTCCGTCTTCCCCACCCCCCATGCAAATGCATCATTTTATAACCATTTCTCATTTTCTGTCACTCACTTTCTGAAGCTTCTTTTGTTGCCAGTGGCTCCTGCTGCTTTTTATTGTGTTTTCTTTTACTAATCCTCCACTACAGGTGACAGTGCTCAAAGCTTTAGAATGCCACTTCTGAGTCCTCAAAGTGAGGCTCAGAGCAGCAGACGGAAAGGTGGATAATTTTATATTTCTAAGTAGCCGCACCAGAGGTGTGCATGTGTACAGAGTTGACTAACTTAGTGTGCTTTGATAGTTTGTGTTGAGTAGTTTGGTAGTGTGCTGTGATCTTAAACTTCCCTAACACGTCTGCCCTTTTGTCCTCTCATAACTCTTGGCAAAAATGATGGAATTGCCGCAGTTGGCAGATGTTCATTCAGTTGTTTTCTTTGGTTAAAAAAAAAAATAGATAAAAAAGAATCATAAAATCACAGATATGATCAAAAAGTATTGAATGGCTCAATCATGCGGAAGAAATGAAGGAAGTGTAAATTTGCAAACGAGTTTGCGATTGAGACTGGCAGGAAACATGGTCCCAAACAAGAAAGCTGGCAGTGGAAACCATGGAAAGTACAAGTACAAACAAAACGGGAAAGCTGTAAAAGGGGAAAGGCACAGGTCGACCAAGAAAGATGTCAAGACTCAAAGCATTAGGTCTTGAAAATAGAAAATGCGCGACAAAAGAAATCTAAAAGCGGATGGGCAGAAACAGGAGGCGGTGTTTGTGATCGAGCTTTAAAAAAAAATAAATTATTTTTTAAAAACAGCTGAAGGAAATGGGATTTACCAAGCTCACAGTGGGCTGGAGACATGATTGGATGACATTCGGTGATTAATCATCTGCATTTGACAAGGGGACGAGGTTGAGACTTTTTTTTGGTGCTGGTCAAATTAAACGTATAAAGATGACCTAAAGAAAAGAAACACATTTCCACAGTCATTGATGATATGGAGTTGATGTCCGGTAAAGGACCAGCGGAGACAGCAGGACACTTTCCTCTTTTGTCATTTTTAAGGATGCTGATGGTACATTTTGTCACAGAGCAAAGAGCATTTAAAATGTTTCTTGAAAAAAGAAAGACACATCAACTCAGTGACATGGGCTGTAAACATTCCAGATCTCAGTACCATGGGGAAAAAAATGGTCCACGACGAGGCCGCTATTCCTGCAAAGCTGATCTGTTAACTCCTACCGAGAAAGTTGGAACCTGAGTGATGAGGAGTATTTTTTTCATTAGGGAAGTCTTCCAACAATTCAAGCTGTCAGAGAGGCTAAAACAAAGTTAATTTTTTTTTAGTTTTGTTTTACAAAAATTATTCAGCTGTTGAATAGTTTTACGCCATATCTTTGTTTTTGTTTTTTTGTTTGTTTTTGTTGTTGTATAGAATAAATTAACTGAATGAACATCCTCCAAGAGTGTTGATTCTGTAATTTAACCTGGAGGTATGTGCTAATAATTTGTGAAAATGGTCTGAATTTTTTCACCCGTTTCACTTACTTGCTCTTTGCCATTTGCAGGGTAAAAGCAAACCTTTTGCTCCTGCATTGTGTTATTGTTAAGCTGAAATAGCTCTGTACTTTGGGTGTGTTTCTCAAGATTAAGAAAGCCCATATCTTCTAAAAGCCTTAACTCTCAAGTTATTTAACCTATACTTGTCTGATGGAATTGTCGGCTCTTTCGCAGCGCAGTGTGTTATCGTAGACATCCTTGGAGCCATTATGTTGACATGAGCTGCCTGACCTTTGAGTGAGGCTGCAGTGGCTTTGTTATTTTGTGTGTGTGTGTGTGTGTGTGTGTGTGTGAGTGAGTGAGTGACTCGACTCAACTATGGGCTGAACTTTGGCAGCATGTGTCTGATACTCTCCTCTGTCCTATCATTGGACCCTCATGCAGTCTCCATCTCCCTCCCATCCTGTAGTTGATAAACTGATAGCAGTTTTCACACAGCGTGTTTTCATTCATGTAACAGCTCAAGACAAAAAGACCAAAGTGACGCACTGTCATTCATTTGATTTGTACGAACTTAAAAAACTAAGAGCTCAGAGTTTATTGCGCCTATCTCCAATTCTGGCTCTCAAAAGAATCAATCCCCAGAACACTCTTAAAGAGAATTTGGGCGAATTATTATTATTATTATTATTATTATTATTATTATTATTATTATTATTATTATTATTATTATTATTATTTTTCTTCCAATTTTGCAAGATAAGGAGTCAAACTGTTAAACTTGCTGGAGTGAAAACTGCTGCTCTCAGTAGCAGACCATCATGCTGAGTGTTTGTTTGAACCCTTTGACGTACAATGTGTGTCTTACGTTGGTCTTTCCTCCCTTTTGTCTTTTCTCTTTCCCCATTTTCTCCTCTCTCCCCTCTTCCTGTTTGGTATTTGGTTCCTCCATTTTATGCGTTTATTCCCTCTATCCTATATCCTGGGTCTATCCCACCTCCCTCTGTTGTTCTCTTCTTTTTTTTTCTCTCTCTCCTATTGTTGGCTCAGACCTCAAAGACATTCAGAACAATAAGCATAGATACTTGATAGCCTCAGAGAACCAACGCCCTGGCCATTTCTCCACAGCCCCTATTGGTTCCCTGACAGCCTCTCCATCCTCTGGCGCACTGTGCAGCCAGGGGGGCCTGCAGTCAGTCACCAGCATCCAGGAGCGAATCATGTCCACACCCGGAGGAGAGGAGGCCATCGAAAGACTAAAGGTAAAGTAGATGATGTCGAATGCAGTTCTCATGTTCCTACGCCTCCAGATAGAGGAGAGGAGTCTCACAGCCATTTCCTCCACTCTTTGATGTATCTTTTGAACGCACCAGACACACACAAACTTGATTTTTTTTTTTTTTTTTTTTTTCCTTCTTCTTGCCATTCAGCCCCAGTAGAGATAACCCCCGAAAAGCCACATTCTGCCTTGTAAATCTTAACGAAAAGCCATATGCTGAACTGAAAATTCCCCATCTGCAAAACTTATGCATGATTTAGACTTGCCTAAAGGCTTGAAAAAGTTCATATTTTATGTATATTAGGTAATGACGTTCTTTTCACCTTATGGTCTGTTGAATATCGTTGCTATAATCAGAATCTCATCGACTCATATTGAATTGTTTGATTTAAACGGCATAAGAAAATGAAATGCAAGACCTATAGTAATTTCATGTGGCCTAGTGTGGCAGGTGCATGTTCTAAAAAAAAAATGTCTTCCAATCTGTGATTTGATGAATGGATGTGAAGTGAAAAATGAAAAATTCACAGCACGTTGAACGAAAAGCGCTAACACCCCAGGCGGTGTATTTGTTGAATAAACTCAGTCCGTGTCAATGTGACCGTTTCAAATGAAGACACCCCCCCCCCCCACAGAGTGTAATAAAAATTTGTTTGGCTTCTCAGTCCACATGTGGGCTCTGAACTTTATGCTCTCGGTGCACACTCTCCGTCTGTAGATAACGTAGCTCACAGGACTGCAACAACCAGCCATCAGGAGCTGCAGTTTCCATAGCAACCATGGTGCTCAGTCTGTCTGTCATCCCAATGACGTCAAGCACCGACGCAAATACGGATGAAATGAGACCAAAATAGATTTGAGTTTTATTGGCGATATTCTCATTTTAAATTTGTTGTTGCTATTTTTGGTGACAGACAAAAAGCATTACGCTAAAGGTTAATAACCTTTATAGTTCTTATACATCCGTGGCTCTGTTGACCCTTTTTTTTTTTTTTTTTTTTTTTTTTTTTTAATTAGTATATTCTGCTTCATTAAATATTTACAGTTCAGTCTGTCATTAAATAGATCAGTACTCAGAGCAAGGAACCGCTCCCTGCTTTTCAAAGATCAGATGTAGATGCCGTTTTCTGTGCTTACGGGAGCATAAAGTAGAATTATAAAAGCTGTCGAATGAGGGCTGCATACATCATTGTGTTACTCCGTCCCTCCTTTTCGAGAGTTGAACCCTGACTTCTTTGTCTTGTCCATGAGAAAAGAGTATCTTAACTTGAATAAGAAGACTAATTTGTCTCCCATATGTAATCCTGGCACTAAACTGAATTGGTGGCCTCCAAACACTGCTAATAGCTACAATTGCATTGCACTACGTGTGCTTTCCTCACTTTTTGCCTCGTGTGTTCAGGAATCAGAAAAGATCATCGCTGAGCTCAATGAAACCTGGGAGGAGAAGCTGCGGAAGACAGAAGCAATCCGCATGGAGAGGTCAGTATCATCAGACAGTCCTGCTCGTTTACATCTGCATCTCTCGAGGGAGGGAGGGAGGGAGTAGGGAGGAGCAATGTGTGTCCTACATGTGCATCCACCCTGTCAGTCTTAATTGGGATTTATGGTCTGTCTGAACTGCATGTCAGATGGTCTGATAGCCCTGGAAACACCCCCCCCCCCGGCCCACACACACCTTTATGACGTCAAAGCTGGAGTCTCTGTCACCCATTGTCTGTTACTTTCCAGAACAGACAATCGGACATTTACAGCCAACTCATGCTGTGATTGGCCAGCTGTGTGGATGTGAGAGGCATTGTGCTTCTCTTTCTACTTCTCTTTCGCTCCCATCTCTTGCTTAGCTGTTTGTGGTGCTTTTTATCGCATCCAGCTAAATACAATACTCTTGATGTCTCCTCAGAGAGATCATTTGAAAATGAACACTGTTGGCCCCCGTTTGCAAGTGATGCCTCTCCCTCCTCTCTTGGCCGTCTTTTTTTTTTCTCTCTTCCTGTTGTTCAAAACCGCTACTAACGCTTTAATTTGCAACGTTTTCGGAGAGCAGGTCTTTAGCCTTCAGAAAACCCTTCGTCAGCGTCTTTTCCCTCCTCTGTGCCATCTTCTCTCTCTTCACCTATCTGCCTCCTCGGCACCAATTCTGTCCATTTCCCTTGCCTTCTTAGTCGTAACACACTGCTGCACAGACACCCCTGTCACACCCTTTCTCCCCCTTTATCCACTCATCTGTGGCTGCAGAAATCAGCCATGTGTTACTTTCTGTCCACCGAGTCAAAGCACCGATCACTTGCTCTAATGTTACGCACCATTAGTTTTCAGCCTCTTCCGCTTTTGTTTTCAGAAAAATGAAGGTGTGAATAAATGTGCCACTGTTATAGAGTGCAAGAAAATACATGGAACATGCAGAGTAAAGACCTGTTTGAATACAAAGTGCCATTGCTGAGTCTGCGTGTGTTTTGCCTCCGTCACAGGGAGGCTCTGCTTGCAGAGATGGGCGTGGCAATCCGTGAAGATGGCGGCACGTTGGGCGTGTTCTCTCCCAAAAAGGTAGGGCAGATTGGATGGGAAAGAATGAAACGTAAACTTTGAGACCGATGGCAGGGTGACTGTGTCAAAATTTTTCCATGGGCGTTGATACTCGGTCCTCCATCATTTCATGTTATTTTTATCCCATGAGAACCACCACCCCCCTCTGAACTGTCACGGTTTTTTTTTCCTCACAATCCACTTTATCTTCCTGTCTTTCCACTTTTTTTATTTATTTTCTTCACATGCTCAGCTTAGCCACGATGGGCCCTTCGATGAGCAGTATGATTGTATTTCTGCCACGAAGGTTTGTTTAATTGAATAAACAGACAGAGCACCTTTTCTGCACCAGAACTAGCCCCAAAGCTGGCTGTTTAGTTGAGCCTTTTCCCGTAGTTTTATTTGAATGTAATGCTTTGTAAGTTAGATCAAACTTAACCTGTAGCTTCTCACATCCCTCTGTGCTATCATTAGCAAATTAGATTACAGGTAGTAATACTTTCCCTTTCCTAATGATACTTTCCAACAATTTAAAGACCAACAGATGTGCTTCTTGGCAGAGTCACAATAATGACTGTGTATTTTTAATCACTGACAAATGAGCTCTCTGCTCAATGTTTTAACCCACTTCAGTCTTCTGCTTCTGTGTCATGTTTTTCCCCCTTTCTTCAATTCCGTTTTCCTTCCATTGATTTGTTTTTTTCCTTTTCTTTTTTCTTCTGTCACTCGCTTTTCAATGAGAAGCCTTGTGATCTCTATACAGACTTTAATGGGGTATTTTCCCCAAAAAAGGTTGGTGGTTTGGAGGAGTAGCTTTTAGGATTGTTTGTTGTCTTTTCAGACCCTAGAGCTGTCATGACTGTTCCTGTGCGTACGTTTGTGTACTGTGTCACTGATGGAGGGGCATCTGTATTTGAAATATATGAAACTGGACTCATTTTTACTGTCTGTCCTTGTGTTGATAAGTTTTCCACATCGCTAGATATAAATGAAAGAAATGTCATTGTGCTGAAGTATCTGTCGCTCATGTTCATCTGCAGACTCCACACTTGGTCAACCTGAATGAGGATCCTCTGATGTCAGAGTGCCTGCTCTACTACATCAAAGACGGGATTACAAGGTAACCAAAATCTAAATGATGACACTGAAATGCTGCAGTTAATCTGGAAAAAATGTTGTATTTAGTTATCTCTTTTTATGTCAGGCAAGGGGAACTTTGAGAATCACTGATGCAAAATTTTGTTAGTGATTGGAATTTTATTTATTTATTTTGGCAGTCTCGAGTTACTTTTCTCCTTTCTTTGTCCTTTTGCTCCCTTCTGGAGACTATTCACGTTGAGTATTTTGTTACATTTGCGCCCCAGGGGGCCAATAAGTGATGAAAGAGCTGATTGTGCCGTCCAATAGGTGTCGGTTTAAAGGTTCCATTTAGCTTCTGCTGCTGACCTTTTCGCTGGAATGGTTGACAATGTAACGATAAAGCAATACGCGGTCTCAAATGGCCTCTGTGACTGTTTCAGGGTGGGTCAGGCTGATGCTGAAAGAAGGCAGGACATTGTTCTAAGTGGAGCTCACATCAAGGAGGAACACTGCGTCTTCCGCAGCGAAAGAAACGCCAACGGAGATGGTGAGACTCAACTGTACCAGTTTGCTTGCTGTGTTTGATTTAAAGTAAAGGGGGGGGGAAAAATCTGTTTAGATTACTGACAGATACTCCTAAATGAAAGCAGCCACAGCTGTTTATTAAGAAATATCGAGTAATAATTTACTCAGTTAATGAAATGAGCTCATATATTTAGATTTTTCTGTTGCTAATGGAGACATACCTGTCAGTAATCGCTTCGTACAGTAAAAAATATATTTGGCAATTTGTATTTACATTTGAATGACCGTGAGCTTATTAAACTGAACGATGATTGGTTGGTTGTTTTGTTTTTGCCGAAGTTATTGTCTTGCTGGTGCCATGTGAGGGATCAGAAACCTACGTGAACGGCAAGCGTGTGGAGGATGCGATCCAGCTTCGTTCAGGTGCATATCTCCCTTTTGAGTAGGATGAAAATAACAACCGTGTATATATAGATGAGTGATATTTGTTTAATCTCTGGAAGCTTTTTGGATCAAATCTCTCTCGTAATATCTATGATAAGGCCCTTCTCTGGACTTTGTAGATACTAGTTGAACGGCATGTCCCGTGCTCTCACACTTTTTCCTGCCACACATGTGCCCTGCCTTTGTTTAGGCAACCGTATCATTATGGGAAAGAACCACGTGTTCCGGTTCAACCACCCAGAGCAGGCCAGAGCCGAGAGGGAGAAGACGCCATCTGCCGAAACCCCCGTGGAGCCCGTGGACTGGACGTTCGCTCAGAGAGAGCTGCTGGAGAAACAGGGCATCGACATGAAGCAGGAAATGGAGAAAAGGTATTCAAGCTGTCCTGCTTGCTTTGCTTTCAGGAATTTCTAAGAGTCTGTCTTTGGCAGTTGTACATGTTCAAATACGGATTGTAAAGTATTTTTTGTTATTGTTAAATGAGTTTCAGAATTGATATATTTTACTCACTTGTGTAGGCTTACTGAGATGGAAATCCTATACAAAAAGGAGAAGGAAGAGGCAGACCAGCTCCTGGAGCAACAGCGACTGGTGAGTTGAAATAAACTGGAACATAATGAGGCCCACTTTATGCATTCAATTGGTTTTCTCTTGGCATTATTTTAGCTGTTTGAGACAGGTTAGTGCAGAGTGGGTTTCAGAGGAGTCAAGTTATGATTGAGACTTTTTGCATAGCCTGCTACTTTCCTCTATTTTGTGTGTGATTTGGAGGGAAATGTTCTTCCACATATTATAAGTTAAAGCATGAATGATTATGGTTCAATTACAATTGGAAAGCTTGAATTAGTTTTTTGGATGATAGTTTAATTTGGTCCATTTAAATCTGGTACTAATTCTCACTCTAAGCGCCGACACTTGAGATTTGTGTGAATCACACTTTTACTCCTAGCGCATGTCTGTTCCTCTTGCATGGAAGTTTCTCTGGTTTTGAGACGGATGAGCTTTTACCTGCCTTCATCTTGAGTTTTAACAGATCTTTTTTTTTTTTTTTCCTGTAGCAACTTGATTAAGTGAAAGTTAGATTTGAAAGCTTTCCCCTCTCCAAATCCCCGTTTCCCCTTCCTTGTGTCTTCTGTAGTGGATCTGAATCTTGCAAAAGAGCAGCTTTCAGCTAAATTTGACATCAAGAAATTTGAAACTGGTTCAGTATTGGCCACCTTTGGAACGCAGACGCCCTGCTGTTGTGAAAGAAAAAGACAAAATGCTGCTTTTTGCACGGTTCATGTTAATAGCATGTTCTCTTAACTCATTCAGTATATGTTCTGGACTAAGTTGCAGTCTTTGCTGTTGAGCTGGTCAACTCTGAAGTGGCTGTTGATTTGCTTGGATTAGATTTCTACTCTAGTTTTCTTGCTCTGTTTTGTCCTGAGTTTCATCTCTTCAATGCAGTTGCTGACATGTACAATGCATTGTGATAACAAAAATTGCTGCTGTAGTTTTTGACAGATAGTGACAATGTGGTTTCTCATTGACTTCTTTGGCCACCTTTCTTTGCTGGCCTTACTTGGCATTCGTTTTGCACACTGGGGCCACGGCTCCACAACAGAGTTATCACCGCTCACAACTGAGTCAAATGAGTCCCAGATCTCTCTCGTACTCCGGTGTTTTTTACGTGCCGAAACACAGGCATAAGTTTCAGGCTCATAGGGACATAACATGTCCAATTCTTGCCACAGACAGTCTCATACAGAGCTGAACATCCTACTGGTATCTACTGGTTGTGATCTGTAATGTTTCTTGTCTACGAAAAATGAGAAACTGCATTTTTGTTTCCAACTAACAACTTTCTTGTAGTGGATTAACACTTGCCCTCACTTCTCGCCTCTTCTCTCAACTGGCTTTCTTATCAACTGCAAGAACACTCTTGTCTTCTAACTCACCGCTAATACTAAAGCAACTCAAACCTTCTGGACTAAAGGGGGTGAAAGCTCCAGAGTCCATCTACATGCATGCCCACTGTAAGCATGTTTGGGATCCAGCTGTCAAATCACAAATTTTTCAGTTAAGAAGAGGAATATCAAAACATTACTGAGGTGCTCCAATCAGCAACTATCATCGATTGATATTTCCTTTCTAATCATGATAGACATGCTTTACCTTTACTTTTAATATCAGTATGCAACATTGGGAACAAAAGTGTAAGAATTATATTCCCATTATTGAGAGCCTTGTTTTTCTTTGTGAATATTTTTAAATATTCATTTCCATTTTGAAATTTCTCTAGTAAAAAAAAATCTGAGAAAGAAAAACTGAAAAGAAAGTCAATGAAGCCACAGTTTGTTGTATGTTTGGCTAATTTAATAACTTTTTCTTCATTTTGATTGTAATCTGCATGGCATGGTGCCATACATCTTGGACAGTAATGATGTATGCAAAATACATATTTTTTAATAGTCTCCTTTGGCCAAAATTCCAAATCTTAAAACATTAAAATTCTTGGATTTAACTTTGACTTGAAACGTGGTTTAAGTTCCCATGTTGCATATTTATACCTTTTTATATAATTCATTCTTATTTTAAAACCATCCTTTCATCCTCTCCCTGATTTCCCATTTTAATTTCTCCCTTTTTTTTTTTTTTTTTTTTTTTTTTTTTTTTTTTTTTTTTGGGAACCATTTGGTTTGTGTCCTGTGTTGTTTTCTCAAGGATGGAGACTCTGATAGTGGGGATGACTCAGATAAGAGGTCTTGTGAGGAGAGCTGGAGACTGATCACTTCCCTGAGGGAAAAGCTGCCTCCCAGCAAGCTGCAAACCATAGTGAAAAAGTGTGGATTACCCAGCAGTGGGAAAAGAAGAGAGCCAGTTAAAATGTACCAGGTCCCTCAGCGACGCCGCATCACCAAGGACTCCAAGTGGGTGACTATCTCTGACCTAAAGATCCAGGCAGTCAAAGAAATCTGCTACGAAGTAGCTCTTAATGACTTCCGCCACACACGGCAGGAAATTGAGGCACTGGCTATTGTGAAGATGAAAGAGCTTTGTGCTAGCTACAGCAAGAAGGACCCCAACGAGCGGGACTCGTGGAGGGCAGTGGCTCGGGATGTTTGGGACACTGTTGGGGTTGGGGATGAACGCATCGAAGATGTCTTGATCAATGGGCCTCGACCTGGAGGAGTTGTAATGGATGAACTAAAAGTACACATTGATAAACTCGAGGACATCCTGCAGGAGGTGAAGAAACAGAATAACATGAAGGATGAGGAGATCCGTGCTCTCAGGAACAAGATGGTGAAAATGGAAAAGGTCCTCCCGCTCATCACCCCAGAGAGCCAAGAAAAGCCTCTCAGTGGGGGCGCTTCTTTTTGTGCAACTAGAACTCCCAGCCCGAGAGAAGGAAAACCTCCTTTGCCCGAAATGCCTGACGCAGAGGATGCAGAGTCGCAAACAAGCCAAAGTGCTGGAGATGACTCAACCCTGAAGCGAGGCCACATGCGCTGGATGCGTCAAGAGCAGGCTCGCCTCAAGAGTCTGCAGCAACAAGAGATCTCTAAGCAGCTCCGCCGGCACACCGGACCACATCGCTTTATACCACCAGAGGACCGAAAGCTACGTTTTCCCTTCAAAAGTAACCCCAAGCACCGCAACTCATGGAGTCCAGGTACTCATATCATAATTACAGATCAGCAGGTCATAGAACTAAAGGTGCCCAAAGAAGCTGTAGAGGAAGAGGAGGGAGAAAACGAGGCCGATGTGGCATTACAGCCTAGAGACAAGATGGCGGCTTCAGTTATGCACACCATGCCGCCTCTGCCAAGCCCGTCAGTTCAGCGCAGAGGCAAAGACTTCGAGCAAGGTTTAAACCAGGGTCACAGACACAACTATAGGAACAACCAGCACCAGCAGCCCCACGAAAGAGGCCGCAGCAACTCTTTTAATCACCGTCAGCGACCTTCTGGCTCCATGGAGTCACTGCAGCAGTCTGAAAACAACAGGAGGCACACACAGACCATCTACCTGCCCCGCCACCACCAGAACCAGCCAGCACACCCCCCCCCTCAACACCAACAACAGCCCTGCCACTATAACGGCATGGTGTATACCGACGGCAGCTTCAATGGCTACCAGCAATACCATCACGCTGACCACGTTAACCACCCCGTCAGCTTTCACGCACCTCCGCGAATGCGCAGGCAAATGTCTGCTCCGAATCTGAAAGCCAGCAGAGAGACGGCAGTCTGACTCGTGGAGTGAGGAGCTAGTTTCGTACACTCTAAGTAGGCAAATGCATTACAGATCACAACAGCAGAATTGACTGTGACTTTAGCACTTGATCAGTGTGTTACTGGTTGATCCAAGTATTCTATGTACTATGAAACAACGTTTTCTCATCATCATCCTCATCATCATATTTGCCATGTTCATCAGTTTTTTGCTGCACTGTGTGTCGTCATCTTTAGCACTGGGTGAGCCATCATTAGGATTTGCAGCCGGCAGATGATCATTTGGACTATTTTTTTTCGCAGGAGAGACATGCCACGCCTGCTTTTATTGGCATGTGTGACAATTCATGACTCATGCTTTGATTTGCCAAAATTATGCTCATGGTTGATATTCTGAGTTTACATTTTTGCCATTTTTAGTATTGTTTCATGATGAATGTTTGTAACCACTACACTATGGATACATGGAATTTTCTTAAGACTTGTTGTTGCCCCAGCGAGGAACAGAAAGCGGTCTCTATTTATTTCCCTCTATGTATAATTAAACTGAATGTTAGGATGGGAAAATAAGTCCTCTTTGCAATATTTACATCTTGTTTTGTACCTCAGAAAGCATGTTCTGTCATAAGTCATCATTGGCCGTGATCAGCAATCAGAAGAATTTTTTTTTTTTTTTTTTTTTTAAACGTATATTGTATTAGCTTGATGCGCCAGTCAACTGTGTGCCTTTTTTAGACTGAAATGGTGTTAAATGTAAGTGGTATTCAAAAGTGCCTTTTATTGCACTAACTCTATTAATCCTGCTATGCATTTGCTACTCAGTGTTTTCTTTTTCCCTCGTTAAGTGTATTTGCAGGGCTTTAGCTGAATATTGCGAAACTTCACGACTCACCTAATCAAAATTAACTTTTGTGTATTAACACTCTTATTTATTCAAATGCTTAGTAAGCCACTACATTTCTAGATCTAGTACCTTTTCCAGAGCTTTCCTTTTATGTTTTGATTCACTTCAGATGTGTAACTGCCACCACTTGTTACAGTATTTTCTACTTCCTGGAGTCGAGATTAAGCTGTGTATTTAGACAGGGAGTTCACTAATGGGGATTTCTACATGTTTTAGTTGATTCCTAAATTTTTTTTTTCTTTAAAAACAACTTTTCATTGATGGTTTGCTGTCTTTGGATGCTGGAGCTCACCAAGAACTCTATGAACCACTATAGTGAAATGCTAGGACATAGACCTAGCGTCTCTGTGTGAAAGTTTCACTGTGAACAGTCCAGACCTTTCAGAATAAGACCCTCTCCTATTTTTGTTTTTTTTCCTCTCCGAGGATTAGTCAAACATTATGAACAAATCTATGATTTGGTTTAATCCAGTCTTGAAATTTTAGCTTTGTGGTTCATTGAGTAAGCACAGAGCTCACTGTGTTTCAAATGGATACCCACTGAGTGTTGTCATGGTTCCCAAAGTCTGGCCTTTAAAAATGTTGGAAGAGGGACAAAGACTTGAGATGTTTGCATACTTGTTATTCAGGAGAAATACCCATATCAAATGAGATTTTGAGAGCTGCCTTGTTTTTGCCGCCGTACACTGAAACAGTGTTTATGGAATAACTTGTCCACCTTGTCGCCTGTTAATTGTGCTTCACCTGATGCTTCCAGTTTGCAGAATGTTTGCATTTCAGTATTCTGTTTTTTTTGTTTTTTTTTCTTTTTATGCATTTCTTGCTGCGTTTGTAGCTTTAAAAGATCCCCATTAAGTATTATAACTCATTATCAGGTGGCCTTCAGATCATTTGCTTAGAAACTGAGACATTCAGCAGCACGGTGAGGCCTTTTGAAGACTGTTAATGGAGTGATGACATCATTTGATTTTATACTCTTAAGTTTCGACTGTATATTTTCTGCCTAACTGTGCCACTTTGACTATCTTTGCATGCAGCAGCGTACATGTCTTCAGCCCTGATGTTTGCTCCATTAAAGAATGGCATTTAGCTTATGCTCTGCCGCTGATGACGACTATGTAAGCTGGAACATATATACAACACACTTGAGCTATGTACAGTGAACTGTTCCTTTTGAAAAATACAAATCTTTATGCCAGGTCTCAATTCAGTGTCCCTGAGTGTTGTACGTCTGCTTTTTGGATCCACAATAATCAATACCTCATTGTGGCTGTGTAGAGAGTTAAGCTGCTCCTTCCTCGAGCATTTTTTTGCAAACATATTTGAAGAAGAAAAAAAAAGATAATACCCATTCTATGTGTTGCTGGAGGTTTATTTTCAAAGGATGACTGAAATAAAAATGACCTGCTTCACGTGCAGTTCTTCGTTTTGAACGGGTGGTGTTTGTTTTTCTACGCCAGGAAAATGCAGTTCAGCGACAGAACCAAGTGTCGATATGTACTCCCTACCAAGAGTTGTAGTTTGAGATACTGCAAAACACAATTTATTTCAAGCTACTGTATAGATTTCTGTAATGTTTTACTATTGTTTACATAATTGTCCCAAGATAAGGCAGACCTCTTTATAACTCTTTATTTCTTAAGACTGCAATCACTGAATCTAACATCGTGACCACGTTGCACGCTTGGAAATTTCTGTTGTGATTCAAAGACAAATGAAGTATTTTCAAATGTGTCGTGTAAAACGGCCTCAAATGCTGTAGCGTGTGGATCACTGTGGTAGTTTTTAGCTGCTTGAAGTAAAACAGGGACTTTGGGTGTTGGGCTGTTGGTAGGATACCAACGGGGAGGAGGTCAGCGACAGATGAAAAGGCTGCATTGTCTTCCCAGAAGACTGTGAACAAACAGGATGAGGTCATCGGGTCCGCAGCCTGTCCTTCTCTGATGATGATGGCGCCCCTCATTGGATTACAGTTGACTCAGCTTCTACCAGCACCTCTCTTCTTCCATTGCAGCCATTTCTCTATGAGGATGTTGGTTCATTTATTAATTCAGAATGCATGCCGGAACAGTTTATTTGTCATTTATTGCACTTCAGTTCTTTACTTTATAAACGGAAGCATTTGAACTCCATGTGTGTCTGCTATTTGGATCTTGATTAGAACAGATTTTTTTTTTTTTTTTTTTTGGGGGGGGGGGGGGGTGATGGTGATGATGATCATGATCATGTGATCATTTTGTAAGTTGGTTTTCCCTCAGATTTCCAAGAAACACTTTTCTTGTACTCTCGGTCCTTTGCTAAGCAGCCTTTGATGTTCAGTATTGTTCAGTGCATCTCATTCCACATTAGGCATGATCCATTCCCCTGTTACTCCCCTGTGCATCATTTGCACATCCGGCAGCAGGTTTCATTTGGACCAGCGGTCAAAGTCTTCAGGGCTAGTTTTTCCAGAAGTAGATTCCCTGTGGTTATCCTGACATGGAAATATGAAATGTGGTTCTGATGGCTCGCGGAGCTCACCTGTCGTTGCAGCTGATGGACAGCTGTCCGTGTTCTCCTGTGTGTTGGTGTCCAGGTTTACGAGAGCAAACTGCAGGAACTGCAGAAACAGGTGGAAACTCGCTCTCTGGTAGCAGAGACACCTGATGAGGAAGAGCTGGAGGAGGAGGAGGAAGAGGAGGAAGGTGCGTATTGCTGACTCCTCATCCCTTTAGATATTTCTGTAAGAGTGCACTCTTCATGTAATCTGTATAAATGATGTTTGTTTTCTTCCACATTTCGTGTCCAGAGCCTAAACTACTGGGATGTGCGTATAGCATTTTATACACGATATTATACTTAAATCACTTTTTTTTTTTTTCCAGATTAAAATGTATTAATAGTGCCATACTAATTACCCACAGAAGATATCAAGTCAAACTAGTCCATAAATATCACATCATCAGATTCCTCTCAAGTGAAACACAACTAATACTCTATAACGGTTTACTTGAAGTAAAAGGACCATACACGAAGGTTTTCATGTTTTAGCCCATTAACGTGTCCTTAAAAGTGTGGCACCGTGTTTCAGAGTATCACAGGTACATACTGGTTTCCATCTTGCCTTGGATACATTCAGTTTGGGTTTTCCAGGAGCAGCGTTCGTGAACTCGATGCTTTTCTTCATCCGATTTTGGAAATTGTGCTTTAAAATGGTCTCTGCACACCAAGTGTGGTCAGTTGTCGCAATCAGTATTAATTTAGTATGATTGATAGGAGAGAATGGATCTGTGGTGGGTTTAAAACTATCAAAACAGCTGGTATGGTCCTTTTTTTTTTTTGTTTGTTTGTTTGTTTTGTTTTAGCAAGTGTTTGTGAATTTAAATGTGTTTTATACGTATGATGTTAACTTCACCTCTGTCTGCTGTCTGTCCACAGTGCCGTGGACTCAACATGAGTTTGAGATGGCTCAGTGGGCCTTCAGGAAGTGGAGGTACCATCAGTTCACCTCCCTGCGTGACCAGCTGTGGGGGAACGCCGTCTACCTAAAGGAAGCCAACGCTATTAGTGTGGAGCTGAAGAAGAAAGTAAGTGAAATGATGTTCCAGGTTTCTTAATCGTAGTTAGATATTTGTTACTGTCTGGTTTTACTTTAAAGAGCAATATACAAAAAAATTATTTTTTTCTTTCTTTCTGACCTTGAGTAAATTAACTTTTCTTAAGGCTTCCAAAGTAAAAGATTTGGTTAAAGAGCTGATGCATGATTTCAGGGTCACAGGTAGTCATTTCACCACAAGACAAACAAAAAACTACCGACCAAGAACTTCTGGAACTTCTGCCAAAATAGTCATACTACATTCCCATACATAGTGTAAGAAACGTACGTTTCCCTTTTACCCGTCGCACGTTTTCCTAAGAGCTGTATTTGAGTTTAATTATATCGATGTGAAATAAAAAAGCTGCACTCCATCCGGTTCATGGGTCAGTTACTGTGACGCAGGTTGACACGTTACATATTCTGCTGACCGGATTTTTTTTAAACACAAACCCACATGATGATGCTTTCAGGCCATGGAGGGCATCACAAGGGAAGATAGATGGCGCCTGCTGACGTAAATAGGTCAGATACTTCAGGCTGTCGCCGACTGCAGAGGACTCGCCACATGATAATAAACATGATCATTTTGTTAAGACTTTGTGTGTTTTACTTTTTAAAAGGGCTTTATCTCCCGTACAGTTTGTCTTATCTGTACGCAAAACAAAATAGTCTTATCGGGCACTTGAATGCAGCATCAGTTATTTCCTTTGTTAATGTGCTGAAGCACATAGTCTGAACAAATGTGGAACTTTCCACTTCGCATAGTATGGACTGTGCACAGGCAAGTGTTTTAAATCATCCAGAATACAACATTGATTTGCTGTCGCACAGACGGATTGAATTGGTTACAAATCAAAAGCCGGCCTGCTGTAGTTTACCTTTCCCATCAAACCAGCATGATTTACACTCCGTACTTTAGATGCTACAGGATTGAAAATGTCATGTGACAGATGAGCCTTCTACAATATCAGAGATTTTTTATTTATTTATTTTTTTTATCTATAGGTTTCTGTCTGAGTGTGATTTATATCCAGTGTGGTTAATTGGTGGAGGATGCTGGGAAGAGAGAGGCCGTAAAATGCAGGTTTGATCTATTTGATGTTTTTAAAATGCCCCCTCTCCCGTTCCTCAGGTGCAGTTTCAGTTCGTCTTGCTGACGGACACGCTGTACTCCCCGCTGCCCCCTGAGCTCCAGCCTCCAGAGCCAGAGAAAGAGCGCGACGCCAGGCCTTTCCCTCGCACCGTGGTGGCCGTGGAGATTCAGGACTTGAAGAATGGAGCCACACACTACTGGTCCCTTGAAAAACTCAAGTAATGCCCATAACTTGAAAATAAGAGATGTTATTTACTATAATAATAATAATGATAACTTTTCTAACTTCCTCTCATATCAGTTCTACTGGCCTCAGTTTCAGAGTAATAGTTCAACGTATAATACATATAAATCATTACATCTCGCAGCATCTTTCCCCTCCTGCTTTGCAAGGAGGTGCGTGCTCTTATCTTGCTTCCATTAATACTGAGCGTCGTCATTTGCAGGCAGAGGCTGGAGCAGATGAGGGAGATGTACGACCGGGCAGGAGAAATGGCCTCCTCTCACCAGGAGGACGGCGAGGGCTCTCTGACAGGAAATGACCCTTTCTACGACCGTTTCCACTGGTTTAAGCTTGTCGGGAGGTGTGTAGCACAAAATACACACGTTTAAAACTCACCAGATATCGAGATTGAATCCTACCTGTTGTGCTGAGTGTTTGTTTTTGTAACCAACTAATGTTTTGGAATTTAAAAGTGATTTGTGCATTTCTTTTGGCGTTCCATTTTTCCCTGTCCTAGCGGCTCATGTATCAGTGATATCACGTTTCTGGCGTCATGTTTTTATCATTTATTTCTGCCGATGGTTTGTCACTCATATGAATGTTTCATGCATTTTTGGTTTGTTTCACATTTGTGATTTTTTTTTTTTATTATTATTATTTATTTATTTTTTTTATTTCCCTCATTTTTGATGTCACATATCAGTTTCTCCCTTGTTTTTATTCTATTCTGACAACACATTTTGAGTTGTCTTTTCGCCATCGGAAATTTAGTCTCATTTATGCCTTGCGTCATTTTGCCTTGTCTGTTGTTGCCGTTTTCATGTCGATAACCCCTGTAATTCACACAGAAGCTTGTTAACAACCTGCTGGATTTGAATAACGTGTGAATGTGTGGCATTTTGCATTTTATCCTCTTTCGTCCTGGATACACGAGCAGATTTATATCTTAATCCTTTAAAATGGAATTTCATTTTGGTTTAAAATTACCACGTTCCTATAACCTGCTGTGACACCTGCTATTAGCCTAATACGTTATGAAAGGAATCCTCCTGCTGCATTTGCAGTAGCTTTTTTAGTAGCTTTAATTTGATTTGTTCAAACAAATTATGGCTTCTAATTACTGCTAGAAAAATGACTGACTGGTGTCCGGCTGCTGTTAGTTGATGACTTAGCAAGTCTTTTTTTTTTTGGTATATTTTTCTGTTTTGTGTCTTGAAACTATCACATAGCAATTTGTGAGAAAATAATATTAGTGAAAAATCGGACCTTTTTTGGCCTGTTTTAACTCTTCTATCACTCCACTGTTACCTTTCCTTGGTTCTTGCCATTGTTCCCAAACTGCCATCCCTCTCAGCTCCCCCATCTTCCACGGCTGCGTTAACGAGCACCTGGCCGACCGCACACCCTCGCCCACCTTCTCCACTACCGACTCCGAGATCACAGAGCTGGCGGACGAACGCCAGAGCGAGATGTCAGACTTTATAGACGACGAGGCGTTTGTGGACGACACCAGCTCAGACGCCGGCACCGAGGAGGGCTCGGACATCTTCAGCGATGGCCAGGATCCCTTCTACGACCGCTCCCCCTGGTTCATCCTGGTGGGAAGGTTGGTGACTGGCAGTGGTGTTTCCTCGTCCTCCACACGCACAGGCTGGGACAGGAGAGCTGATGTTGGCTTGTTGTAGCTTAGTTTGTTTTTATATATGATGTTAAAGCCCAAATTGATGTTGCACCAACAATGTAATCTATTACTTAATATTTCATGTATTATTGGACCAAATCTGAACTGTTAGCAGATACTGTAAGCGTATCACTTAATCAGATCACGCATTCAGAGCCCTTTTGAATTTGATACGATTTGTCATACTTCTTTGCTCTGAGGCCAGCTTATTTATGGGCTGCTTTAAATTTAGACTGAGTTGAAAAGCCACCATCTTTTTCTGTCCACGTTCTCGCGAAGCGATGGCTCATCTTCCACCAACACACTGCTGACTGTATTAACTCCCATCTGTGTGTGAAATACGTGTATCTACTGTGTACAGACCGACTTAAGTATTTGTCATTTTGTTTTGTTTTTTTGTTTTTTTTAAATGGTTTAAGCCCTTGCTTTTCATTTTGTTTTTTGTTCTTTTTTTTTTGTTGTTGCTTTTTCTTATTTTTTCAAACATTGTGTTGAAATGATTTTGTTCTCATAACCTTGCTTGTGTAACATTGTTCTTAAAATGTATTGTAGTTCTTATTAATTCACTCGCAGTTGACCGTCACCTTAACATGCCTACTTGAATTTGTTTTGGTCTCCGTCCACAAAAAATAATTTTCTTCAGCAGCATTTGAAATTTGATGTCGCCTCAGTGCCGTAAACATGATGGCTTAGTATTAAACACTGAGTCCATGCAGGTTTCCAGCCGGACACATTCTGCAGTAGCTCTGCGACCTGCATCACTCTGACGTAGAGATTTTGCAGATTGATACCTTTCCTCCCTCTTGGCCTTGAGTCTCTCAGTGCTGGGAGGGAGGGTCGGGGTGACAGAGAAAGAGTAGGTCACTAAGGGTGCAGCAAAAAAACAAATCAAGTCCCACAAAACAAAATGTCAGTGTGTGACTGAGAGACAAACGTCTCCATAACACAACACCGTAAACCAGTCTTTTACAGCCTTTACTGCTGCTGCGTCCTGGCCATCAGTCATAAGCATCACGCAGTGAAGAAAGGGTTGTAGCTGCAGCTTTTTTTACGGCCCTAAACATCCTTGTTATGTTCTCCTCTTTTTCTTTTTTTTTTTCTTTTCTTTTCTTATGTTTGTTCCTTCACATAATTGTCACTAATATTTGACTGTAATGTACTTTCATTAATACATGCTAAACGGTGAAAATGATGGTGCCCATGTTGGATGTTTAAACCGCCGGAAGACATATTTGTCAGTGTGTAGACTTTAGTGGTATGGAGCAGACAACATGGCGGCTACATACACCCTTATGATCCTTATGTTGATGATTGCTGGATCTAAACACTGCCGCAGTTGTTCCCCGCTGCACCACACTGCACCACGGGTTCTCATGTCTCTCCTCTCGTTTTTACTCTCAGAGCTTTTGTGTACCTGAGCAACCTGCTGTATCCTGTACCACTGGTTCATCGTGTTGCCGTAGTAACGGAGAAGGGCGAGGTGCGAGGTTTTCTGCGCGTGGGGGTCCAGGCTATAGCTGGTGAGTAATTAATGAGGTTGTTTAATTTACAGACCTGTTGGAGCAGATAAGAAAGTCTAATGTATATATGCTTATTACCACTTCTTATTTATGACGGTCTATGGATGCGGGCTATATTTATGCTGTTTGAATAATATATTTTACTCAAACCAAATAACTAGATAAAGGTATAGTACTGTCTTAAGATTTAAAAGCAATATGGCAACATGTGGAAGGGCCCTTCAAGCGACTGATCTGCCAGCAAAGCAGAGATTCCCTTAGATCCTTTCCGTACTCCCGCTGATGTGCTTTGACAGTTTAAGTCAGCTGTGTCTGGGACAGATCCTGATAAAAGGATGGTTTGTTTCTTTGTAGCTGACGAGGAGGCTCCAGACTACGGGTCTGGAATAAGACAGTCGGGGACCGCCAAGATTTCCTTTGATGATGAATACTTCAAACAGGTGAGCCCAAAGTCAGATAAAAGGAGTTTCAAACTTAGATACTCACTTTTTCTGTGTGTGTGTGTGTGTGTGTGTGTGTGTGTGTGTGAGGCAGCGGGTGTGTAATATTTGGGTTAAAACATCATGGTAGGGGAGAAAGTTTTTTTTCATGTTTGATTTTTAATCTTGGTCTTATCATTCTGTTTATTCAAGACAAATGAGGATTGTCAGATTAGTGCTCCTAGCCTCTATCAACTATCCTTGAACAAAACAGATCTTCTGATATTTTAAATCCTCTACCAGCTTTATGCTAATGTCTTGTTTCCTCTTGCACATCTTTTATCTTCCCACTCAGAATGATTTCCCTTCCACGGTGATGACTCGCTCTGGCTTGTCCCTTGAAGAGCTGCGCATTGTGGAGGGTCAGGGTCAGAGTTCAGAGGTCATCACACCCTCAGAGGAGCTCAACAGAATCAACGAGATGGGTACAACTGCCAGTCCTTAACTTACCTCGTAAATTTCCACCTCTCATCCCAGGGGGAAGCACTTTTAGCAGATGGTCCTGAGATACAAAGGAGGACTTTTTTTTGTTATATTTTGTTATGGAAATTGGATTTTTTTTTTTTTTTTTGCAGGTTTTCTTGCTCTGTGAAGGAATCTGCACAAATACTAAATGATTAGTTAAAACCAGAATCGGCTACAAATCACAAGCTTTGAATTGTAGAGGTTGGAATTCACATGCAGATTGCAAAGCACAGTCCCAGCTGCAGTTGTTGGTCACTTAAAATAAATCAACCCGCAAGCCCCACTGACCTTCTCTTGTTTTTCTTTTTTTTTCCCCAGACCTTAAGCTGGGTAACATTGCGGACACCAAACTGAGTCCCGGTGAAGGTCTGGCAGGACAGTTGGAGGTGGGCAGCATCTTTACCTTCCGTGTTACCGTCCTCCAGGCCAGCAGCATCCCGCCGGAGTATGCTGACATCTTCTGCCAGTTTAAGTGAGTCTACATTCCTCAGTCTTAATGTTAAGTGTGGTTTACCTGAAGTGCCTTTTGTCTAAGCTGCAGTGGTTGTGAATGTATCATAATGTTTACATGCACTGGGAATAAAACCGTTAAGGTAGCTGTGAAAACTGTGATGCTGTGAAAATAGCATTGCCTATGAAACAAAACTGTTATGAGGCAGTAATGTTATAAAAAAGAAATGAATGTTTCTGATAGTAGGTTTTAAAAATCATTAGATTTTTTTTTTTATTGATTTGATCATTTGAGTTCATTTATCACGTCACATGTAACCTGACAGTGGATGCCACTTTACCTTTAAATTAGGTTAGCAGAGAATAAAGAGAAGTTTGAGCTATATCCTAGATCCTCTTGTTTTTGTGTTAAAACCCCAACATTACACACTGACGCTCTAGCATGTTTCTTCCTTCAGTTTCCTTCATCGTCACGACGAGGCTTTTTCCACTGAGCCTCTAAAGAACGCCGGCAAAGGAGCTCCTCTGGGCTTTTACCACGTCCAGAATGTGAGTGCTCACACTCGCACAACTGAAGATGCAAAAGCTGTAACTTTGTTATAGTCGGCTGATAACTTAGTTATTTCACTTTGCATGCAGGTTTCAGTGGAGGTCACAGAGTCTTTTATTGAATACATCAAGACCAAACCCATCGTGTTTGAGGTGTTTGGCCACTACCAGCAACACCCGCTGCACATTCATGGTCAGGACCTGATCAGGTCAGTGGAGCTGAAAATGAATTCATTCTTCTATAGGGATGCAGTGAGAGTTTAGGTTTCCTTTACAAAATGTAGTTAAATGTTTGGAATAATATCCAGGTCTTTGTGGACATTTTCTATAGTTACAGTTTTATTTCTCTTAACAGTCCTCCAACCCCATCAAGGAAATACTACCCTATTCCTATGCCTCTGTCTAAACCAGGTAAGACATGCAATCTTCACACAGCACACTGTGAGAGCAGTACGCTCCATCACCATCAGTTCAGCTTGATTTTGTTTTTATGTGTGTCTTACATAAGCATGCCTCATATGTCCTTCCCCTTTTCCCATTTCTTGCTTCCTTTGGATTGTTTTGTCTCTCATTTGATCGTTCCCCCACACTCTATAATCCTCTTACCAACTCTTTCCTCCCTCTTCCACATCTCTTTTTCTCACATGTCCCGTCCAATCTTTCTCACCATTCGCACAACATTGCACACACAGACCATGCCCGTAAGATCGAGCTGGTGCGCTACCTTGTGAGCGGCTATGTAAACGGCAAAGTGCTGGACACGCTGTCTGAGCACGCCAACGCCCTCGCCTCTTCCGCCGTGGCCACTTTGGAGGATGAGGCTGACCAGCTCTCGAATTTCCCCTTCCTCCAAGTGACCAATGACCCCGTGCTAATTGTACCCAGGCACCATGGTTGGTACAGTGGACGCTGTAGTAGCTGATAAGGCTGGCATTAGATGCACCTGTGTTGTGGTGACTAGACTAGCGCTTTGCTCTTATGGTGCTATGTGACTGCCGGCAGTCGCAAGGTAGAGCTGTCCGGTGTTGTGTGCTGCAGCTCACTACCAGTACGTTTAGGTCCTGTCAACTCAGGCAACCCCCCCCCCTGTTGCTTAGAAACTGACCTGAGCTGAAACCTTCTGGTGGATGGCGCATTTATATATTTATAGAATTTCAAGCTAAATAGTTAAATATGTATTCATCATAGTTACTGACATAGCTTCGATCAGACTCCAGAGGCCTAAATCCTCGTAGGTTTATCTGCATTCCAATTCTATCATTTTCATGTGAATTTATTCTAGCGTGTGTTAGAGATGAGCCCGTTTAACACCAACATAATCCTGATGATGTCTCAGGCAGCAGGGTGCTGTCAATGATGGTGTAATCTGCGGTTTAGCCCCTCACAGCTTCCCATTCCACTTTTTTCCTGATGAATTTACTTCTAGCTACTTCTAGCATCTGTTTTCTGAGTAAACCGTCCGTGTGTGGGTTCATTGTATCCAGAGTCAGCAGTATGTTCACTCCACATGTCCGTCCTCTGTTTAGTTATCCTAATTGTGCAGTCGATATATTTGCCCCTTATTTTCATTAGTGCCCTCTGGAATTCAAGAAAAGTCCAAATTGATGATATTGAGCCTGTGTGTGTTAATGCAATAGTTCCTGCCACGAAGCTGAACACCATCACCAAGTCCAACCTGGGTCAGTGTGTCAGCAAGTACGACCTGCTGGTCTGGTTCGAGATCAGTGAGCTGGAGCCCACTGGAGAGTAAGTGTCTACCTCTGCATCTTTTATTAAGAAACGCAAGCAAATCAGACATCATTGGACACTTTTTGATCTTCACCTTGCAACATTAAAGCTTTAAGTTAAGTGTAAACTTAGCGAAAAGATGTCAAAGATTTGACTTTGACCCAGAAAAGTTTCAGTTCCCACATCTGCAGCAGCGGGGTTCTTATTAACTCACGGTGCCCTTGTGCAGCATCATGCATTTTAAAATCCAGACTGAGTCTGACGTCTCTCCATCCACAGGTACATCCCAGCTATAGTGGATCACAGTGGAGGACTTCCCTGCCATGGCACATACCTGCTGCACCAGGTGCTGGAGGGTTACACCGTTCTTACTGCTCATACTCACCCAACTAATTTTAAATTTTTTTAGACGGTAAATGAATTAGTTATTACTTTTAAGCATTACCTTGATCCTAATCTCCTGTTGTGTTTGCTGCAGGGGATCCAGCGGAGGATCACGGTGACTCTCATCCATGAGAAGGGTAGCGAGCTCCACTGGAAGGACGTTCGCGAGCTGGTTGTGGGTGAGCAATCTTCCCTCAGGGATTTCTCTAGCACTGCAGCAAACAATGCTGCTTGTAGAGGTGTAGAAGAGGTGGAAAGTGTGTTGTCGTGTAATCAAGAAAGTCAGGGGACACACTGACTATCACTATCACTATGTGATACGACACCTTTTTAAAGGAGTTTTACACTGAAAGTATAGCGCACAGTCTTCTCAGTCTGGAGAGATGCTGCTGTTTAGCTTCAGGCTGCCTGACATTCTAGAATAATTACATTTCCCATTTTTAGACATTTCAGTTTCTGACACTTAGTGAGGATACATGTCCGGGTGACGGACACTGATAGGGCTGCAAACGGACAAACTTGCAGTTAATCTCTGCTGACTGGAGTCCTTATTTTGGCATTCACATTCCACCAAAATAAGTTCTTCTAATTGTATTGATGTGTTGTGCTGTTCTGTGTCTCCTCAGGTCGTATCAGGAATAAGGCCGAAGTGGACGACAGTGCAGCCGATGCTGTCCTGTCCCTTAACATTATATCTGCTAAAAACATCAAGTCCTCCCACAACACCCACAGGTAGGATAAATCCTCTCTGAGAATTTGTCTGGCTCTGATTAATTGATAACAAACACACTTTAGACACAACATGCAGAGGTGTAAATGCATTCATTTGAGCATGTTAGAATGTGTTCTGCTGGAATTCCTGTTAATCATTAGCCCAAACATTTTTATTTTTATTTTTACCTTTTAGCCACTGTTTTAGGGAATATGTTACTTGTGTTCTTGCCTTTTTTATGCTGAAGGCAAATCAGGATCACTGCATGACCATTTTCACTGCTGTTAATTTGTTCCATTGTCCTTGTTGCCTGACTCGCCTCTTTTTTTTTTTTTTTTTTTTTTTTTTCTTTGCACTCTTCCCTTCTGCTGCGGTTGGACTCATGATTGTGCTCAGACTTTCTATTGATAAGGATATTGATAGGTACCAGTGAACAGAGAACATAAGGCTCCTTCCCTGAAGGGTCTTTATGTTTCTTTATAGTCCTATAGATTTGTAGAAAATAAGTGCTCCATATTTTGTGTTGTTTTTTTTTTTATTTCCTTGCATGTTGCTTAAGAGCTGTCTTTTGTTTCCATTGATATTTAGCTTCTGTGAATCCAGTTTCCAAATGTTAATGGACGTAAAGGCAGTCTTGATGGCAAATGCAGCCCCCTTTTTTTGTATTTATTGTATAAGTTTGTGATTTTGTGACTGCAGTTCAAAGTGTGTCGATATTCTGAGGTTTCAGAGTGAATGCGTTTCTCTCACTTGTTTTCCACTGTATGAAATTTAACTCAATTATAGCCATGGCCTGTGTAGCAAGGCAGCTCTGGCTCTGTCTGTGTGTACCAGCTCCCCCTGCTGCCAGAATCAGGAACAGTGCCAACTCGATGAGACCCTCACAAACATTTCCTTTGAAATGATAAGGCACATTATTTGTAAAGCAGCACACTGAACATATAAACTTTATGTTCCTCTTATCTTAGTTTTTGACAGTGGACACTCTGGCTTCTGATGTCTTTGTGTCCAGATCTTACCACCGTTTGTTTCCTTATATTTCATCATGACGGTGATGAAATATAAGGCCACTTCAGTGCTAATCTGTCAGAGCTGTGTTCACAACATCATTAACAGAATAACCAAATGTCTAAGTTCGTGTTCATTAAAGATAAAACTGTAAGGGTTACGTTCTCTGTATCTTTCTTTGATTTTTTTTTTTTTTTTTTTTTTTTTTTTTTTTTATATCTTTCTTTCGCCCCCCTCAGAACTTTTTATCGCTTTGAGGCAGTGTGGGACAGCTCTCTGCACAACTCCCTCCTGCTAAACCGAGTCACTCCTTATGGAGAGAAGATCTTCATGACCCTGTCTGCATATCTGGAGGTCCGTCTGCTCTGACTCATTTTATCGTATCTGTTTGCATTGGGTTCTAAAGTTTACCACTCTGTATGTCAGCTCACTTCCTGTGTCTTCTCTTCACAGCTGGACCATTGCATCCAGCCTGCCATCATTACCAAAGACATCTGCATGGTCTTCTACTCCCGAGACGCTAAGATCTCCCCTCCCCGTTCTCTCAGAAACCTCTTTGGCAGTGGGTACTCCAAAACTCCAGACTGGTAAGGCTCCCAGCTGTCACACTCTGACTGTTTCTATCACACAAGTAAACGGCATTTCTGCCACGTTAAACTGTCATTGATCAGAGTCTCTTTTGCTTCATTACAGCAACCGAGTCACTGGCATCTACGAGCTGAGCTTGTGCAAGATGTCCGACACTGGAAGCCCAGGTGAACAGACCAAAAAACTTCAGAAATATTTGAAGACACTTGACTGGTTTATGGTACTTAGTCTGAGAATTTCATCCTAATGAAGGGATTTTTATCCTGAGCAGGGATGCAACGCAGGAGGAGGAAGGTCCTGGACACATCGGTGGCTTATGTGCGTGGAGAGGAGAACCTGGCCGGCTGGAGGCCCAGAGGAGACAGCCTCATCCTGGAGCACCAATGGGAGCTGGAGAAAATGGAGCAGCTGCATGAGGTGGGACCTCCAAAAATTATGTTTCACACCCACAAGCTCAAGTTAAATAAAGTGCCTCTCAGGCTTTTCAAACTTTCCTGTGCTCTGGCTCTCTTTCTCCCCTGAGAAAAGTTCAATTTCAATTGAGTTTTATTAATATAGCGCCAAAGTACAACAGATGTCATCTCAAGGCACTTCAAAGACACAATCCAATTTGTGCCAATTAGAATCTAATTCATTGAAATAAAATCATAATCCAATTCATCAAATTCCAAATTTGTCAAATTCATACATACACAGCCAATTAAAAACAGAAAAAGAAAAAAGGTAGCTTAGCTAAGGAAACCAACAGATTGCACCGAAACTTCTCTGGCAGAACCCAACTCAGGAAGGGCGGCCATCTGCCAGCTGGGGTTTGAGAGGACATAAAAGAAGGGACAACAAACACTATAACACTAGACCAGGGACACCTGCTGAGAAAGAGAAACAACAAGTTAATGACAACAATAATGTTATATGTACATTGAGAAAAAAGAGAATGGAGTGAGGAAAAGTGCATAATCGGAGTACCTTCGGAAATCTAGGCCTACAGCAGCATAACTATGGGCTGTTTCAGGATCACCTGAGCCACCCCTAACTACAAGGCAAGTTTTAAGCCTAATCTTAAAGGTAGATTAGGCAGCCTGCTTCCCAGACGTACACTGGTAACTGGTTCCTCAAGAGGGACCTGATAACTAAAGGCTCTGCCTACCATTCTACTTTTAGAAACTCTGGGAACCACAAGTAAACCATTAGTCTGAGAGCAAAGTGCTCTGTTGGGAAAACATTGCGCAATGACATCTTTAAGGTATGGTGGAGCTTGGCCATTAGGAGCTTTATATGTGAGGAGAAGAATTTTAAATTCTATTCTGAATTCAACAGGGAGCCAATGAAGAGAAGCTAAAACTGAAGAAATATGCTCACCAACTGACTGGTTTCATCTGGTTTCATAGATGGGTATAGCTGAGTATCATCAGCATAGCAATGGACATTTAGGCCATGCTGTCTAATCAGATCTTAATGGAAGCATGTATAAAGTGAAAAGAATAGGTCCAAGCACAGAACCCTGCAGAACTCCATAGTTTACTCTGGTGTGCAAGGAAGATTCTTCATTTATAAAAGAGCCTTAACTTGTACCTAACCCTTATTCTGTTATTCCTCTAGGTGGAGAAGACCCGTCACTTCCTCCTTCTGAGGGAGAAGCTGGGAGAGGCAGCTCCAGTTGGAACAGCTCCTACAACCAAGTCCCTGAGCGAGTCTCTGTCCTCAAGCATGAGCTCAGGCACTCTGTCCACCTCCACCTCCATCTCCTCGCAGATCTCCAGCACCACCTTTGAAAGTGCCATCACGCCCAGCGAGAGCAGCGGCTACGACTCTGCGGACATCGAAAGTTTGGTGGACCGTGAGAAGGAGCTGGCTACTAAGGTGAGAGCCAATGAGGATTTTCTATATTCAGCAGAGCTGATAACAGCTGCTTCCTCTTTTCTGCCATGAACTTCAACTGATCGGTCTTGTTGCCTTGTAGTGCCTGCGCCTCCTGACGCACACCTTCAACAGTGAATACAACCAAGTGGTCAATAGCATCAGCGACTGCAAGGTGAGAAAAAAAACACAAGCAATCTGAAACGTATAAAGTGTTCACATCTTATTTGTTTGAACTAAAAAGTGAGTGCAGCATTATGTCTCAATAGGACGTCTGCGTATTTAACTTCTGCTTCTTCTTTTTCTCTGCAGCTGTCTGACATCTCACCCATTGGACGCGACCCATCAGTGACCAGCTTCAGCAGTGCCACCCTCACCCCCTCCTCCACCTGCCCCTCTCTGTCTGACTCCCGCTGTGGCTCCTTAGACCAGAAGTAAAACTGTTTCCTAAACCTCTACTGATCTTAGATGCTCTTCAACACATCGAATGCATGTAGTTTGAGCTTATTGGCTTTTTTGATACTAACTTGGTATTTAATCTCCAAGGACCCCAGAGAACTGCTCTCGTGCCTCCAGCCCCTCCTGCTCAGACTATGAGAACTTCCCAATGGTTCCCACTCTGGAGACGTCCTACCTTGCAAGGGCTGGAAAGAACGAGTTCCTCAACTTGGTGCCTGATATTGAAGAAATGAGGCCGGGGTGAGTAATACTAAGCTAGCTCTTTTGCTGTAATTTTGCTTTTGTTTTTCCTTTTGATTCACTGTGCAGAAGCATCATAAAAGCTTTGTCAATGTGAGATGTATCTCAGAGTCCAGACACAAGTGGATAATCCTGTTTTCTAACTCAAGCGGAAAGAATGTGAATAGGCTGAGCTTGGATGATTTTAGTTGGACTCATATTGATCTGACCTCATGAAAACAAGTTTTTCCTTAAAAAAAAAAAAAAGCATGAACATGTAAGGGATTGCTTTTTTTTTTTTTTTTTTTTAAACATTTTTTTTTAATTTTTTCTTTTTTTCCAGGTCCGTTGTGTCCAAGAAAGGTTTCTTAAGCTTCATGGAGCCACGCTCTAACTCGTGGGTGAAGCACTTTGTGGTTGTTCGCCGGCCCTACGTGTTCATCTACAACAGCGACAAGGACCCTGTGGAGCGAGGCGTCCTCAACCTGTCCACATCACAGGTGGAATACAGTGAAGACCAGCAGGCCATGCTGAAGGTAGGTCCTCAGGTGTTATCAGGGGTATCAGCACCTCCACATGGCACACGGGTCATTTATAATACATGCACGGGGATTGTTTTGCAAGTGTCAACAAAACATCAGCAACAACTTTAATGAAAATTGGCCACCGATTCTAGCCTGGGAATTCCCATGCTGCTTTGTGCGCGATTTCATTCACACTGCAAAGGCAGCCTGGAAACCACCACCCTTATTTTTGCCTGAGTTAGGGAACCAATCACAGAACCGGGGGGGGGGGGGGGGGGGGGGGGGGCAGCAAGACGATGACGACGTCTATGCGCGACACCGAAGCTTGTAGAGTATTAATCCAACATGGCAGCGGACACAACGTTATCGTTCGATGCAGCCTTAGAAAGTGTTTTAAGTAGCTTAGAACGCAAGTTTACTTTTAAAAATAATCGTTAAACGCCATCTTCTTCTCATACACAGTAAAGCGTCTTCTTCTTCCTCGTCGAATTTCTGTCGCTCTACATACGTCATCTGGTATAAGTGATACAATTGGCTATGAATCGCGCGCAAAGCAGCATGGGAAGAACCAGATGCCATTTGATAGACATTCGTAGCGCCCAATAAACGGCTCTAGGCATTCGTAAACCACGCCTCAAATACGAGAAAATGCACACCTAGTTCCCAGACCACCTTCTCATCGAGATGTGGACAGGTCAGCCAGGCTACACCGATTCAGCAGTTTAGGGAACCCATATTGTGCTGATTTACAAGTTGATCATTTAATTTTGGGAGTTTACAGGAATAGTTCACGTGCACTTAGGGGCATGCATTTCAAAACACCTTTCTGAATGGTCAGAAATGGCAGAGAGCAGGAGAGCTACTGAAAACCTGGACCACAAAAAGACATTTCTTGCAGTTTAGGAGCAATGCCTTAGAGTCAACTTGGATTTTGTATCTCTGCAGAGCCGTTACACACTCAAAAAGCTGAATATTACATAAAAAAACCCACAGATGCACAGCCTTTCAAATCATTTTTATTCTTTTCAGACTCCCAACACGTTTGCTGTGTGCACAAAATATAGAGGAATCCTCCTGCAGGCCAACAACGAGAAGGACATGAACGACTGGCTTTATGCTTTTAATCCTCTGTTAGCAGGAACGATAAGGTACAAACACACTACTCCACTTTGCACTTTACACGCAGCACCTCAGAAAGTGCATTTTCACCTCACCGCGACTTGTTGTCCCCACAGATCTAAGCTGGCGAGGAGGCGCAGTGGCTTGACAAAGAACTGAGTGGAGCGGCACACAGAAACCCACGACTCCCACTCTTTCTGAACAGCCTTTGAACATACCAAGTGTTAACACTTATTAATCATTGTGATTCTCGGGTTTTCTCTTGTTAGTAGACTTGTGGCTTAAGTCTCCTTTCATGCGACTAAAAGTTTCAGTTCCAGAAAAACTTGCCTCCCCGTTCCCTCCACCGACCCCCCCTGCCAACTTGGCTTTCCTCCTCCTCCCCCTTAGCTTTTTGTGTTTCTATTTTTATGACAATGTTTGGGTCTAATTTTGTTCCGCTTTGTTGTCATTCCTGAACTCCCTAACTAGTAGCATGTTGTAGTAGTCAACTTGTGTGTGCACGGCTCTTCAAAAACTCATTTTCAGTTTGCCAATCATCTGTAAAAGAAAAAAATGTCTTTATCAGTGTTATTTGTCTCCCTAAACGAGTTTTATTCCCTTTTTTTTTTTTTTTTTGCTTTTCCCGTTTTCGATAATGAGCTCGCATGATAACTGCAGCATTTCTCAGGAGAAGGACCAGGTTTGCTCCCTGACAAAAAAAAAAAATTAAGCAAATCAGATAACCTATGGTTAAATCACGAAGGAAAATCTCCAACTATCCCTAAATGAGTGCTATTTAATGCTCTGCTACATGAACTTGTGCTGCTAATAAATTGATAGTTTTATTTTTTAATCGTAAGGGGATTTGCATCAGGCCGCTGTTTCGTCTCAGAGCAGCTCCCCTGGACTGTCTCAAAATGTTAGGATTAAAGAAAATTCAAGCAAAATCATGTCGAGCTAAGGGAGACACGATGGCAGCACCGGATCGCCGCTGTCATCCGCGCAATGTTTAGATCCCACTCCTCATTCTCTGTACATACACCAACTCCAATCCTCAATAGTGCCAGTGTCAGTCAGTGCATTTGTGTCAACATCAAAAAATACATGCTAACTGGATCAAAACAAGCAAAAATTTATGATTTTTGTACCTCTGCAGTGGAAATGCAAGGATGGGTTGTTCCAGCAGGAGTAGATATTTGTCCTTTTTGCTATTTCATCTCTAGAAAAAACAGGGTTTCGAGGAGATGGGGAGGAAGAGAGAGTTCCATTTATAAATACGGTTTGTTCTGGGATCATTGAGATTGTAACTCACATTTAAGACATTCCTCTTAGCTCCTCTAGCTTACACTAACATGCTGAGCCTCAGAAATGTGTTATTTATCCGTGGTGAGAAGGGTGGAAGAGGATGAAGTTGCAGTGTTTTCCACTGTGATCCACTCGCTGCCTCACCAGCGTCGGATAAAACCTCTAAAGCTAAGTGCTTACAGTTCAGCAGCTCCACGCGTCACCACTTCTTCAATATCTATTCCTGTTCCTGAACTGAAACCTCTTCATTCCTTTTAACTCGCATCGTCTTTTATTCTTAAAACTGTTTGGTTTTCTTTTACAATTATTCTTTTGATCATTCCACAGTGATTTTTTTTTTTTTTTTTTTACTAATTGTAAAAGGGCATTTATTTCTTGGTTTGTAACCAGCATCTATTGGTGTTTCACCTTATTTTGCACATTAACTCATATCTATAGCAAGACGAAGACAGATCACGTAGGAATATGTCTGAGCATCGGGAACAATGATGAGAGCACATATCGAGGCTACACTGGATGACAGATGTTTGTCAAAAGGTTTACTGAAAAGAGATATTAAAGGGATGACATATTCAAAGGTTTTATTTCTGATGTTGTTCTTGAAAATATTTGCTCTGCACGTCGTGCTGCAGCTGCTCCATTTGGCTGCCAGTAAATTCAATTTGTGGCGCATCCGTTTCTACGTGTTGGAGCTGTGTTACGAGCACAGATGGGTGTCATTAAACTCTGGCCTACCAACCAGCAGTGTGCCCGCTGTGTCACCTGAAAGGAACAATTGGGGTAGAAACAGAGGCGCTTACTGCAAGTATTTGTGTGATTATTGCTGATGCACGGACAGAAAACATTTGCGCCGGATGCAACATGAGATACGCAGAGCGTCACTGCCCTCAGGTCAGCCAGCCTGCTGGACAGAGTGACAAAGACCTGCAAGATCTTTGATTTCTGTGTAAATGTCGTCTGTTAAGGAAATCGCAGAAAGACGTTATTAACAAAGAATCTGTGCACTTATTTAGGCTCAAAGTGCGGCGTACCTCAAATGGACCTGAACAAGAAGAGATACATATTTATAACGAGCACTTCTCAGAGCAAACGTTTTCACCTCAGTGGCTAATTTTCAGAGGTGTATTATTTTGGATTGTGTATTTATTGTTTGCAATGTATATATTAGTTTGCAGCTCTTTGCACATATTAATAAAAGGTTCAACTAACTGATCAAATGAAGTCTGTGCGGTTTAGTTGTTCTGCTCATAATGAACCAAATGAAGGTGTGGCAGCCTCCTCTGGTGTGAACTGGGAGAGAGTTGAATGTACGACTTAAGATGTGTGGGTTTTTTTTCCATCATTGCAAAAACAGGGAAAAGAGACCCAAAATGTCTCTCTTCTCAGGACGAGATGAGTTACATTAGTGCTTCCTCTTTTATCAGAAAGTGGTTTGAGTGACTTAAAAGTCTGCTTTTGTTTTTAAGAGTATTTACCCACAGCTCAAGCTGACCGGCTGTCTTTAATCTAACCAAGCTGGTTTTTAATCTAGTTTTATTTTTTTTTTTCTAATATCAGGGAATTTAACTCAAAGTAGCTAGTGAAATCTAAAGTGACAGGACACTATTGTTTATTGTGACCGTGTCCTTCTTCACCTCATCGCTTTTTTTTTCCGTTGATGCCTTTACAAAAACAAAGATTCACGATATTTTCCATTTTCCATCTTCCCCTCTGACAATTAAAATCAGTCGCCTACGTTCCCTTTCAGATTCCTTCATAAAAAGAATAAAGGACAAACCGTGACATTAACACTGTACATTATTTGTCAGACTGGTTTCATTTTCATACTTATTTTGTAAATATCTGTGTTGTATGGAGCTTGAACTAAAATGTAAATATGTTTACTGTATTTGTAATAATCCATTCGCTGTATAGCATAGATGTGTCATGCAGATATCCTAATTCTGTGTATGGTAAACTTGCACCATTGAACTGTTTAGTGAATGAGGCAACAATAAAAGTGCAAAATGTGCATTAGCAGATGAAGTGACGCTCGTTTGTCCTCTCCTCTGTGCTCAGCTTCACTGCGGTCCTCTTTTTATCCGATGACGGCTTCCTGTCATCGAATCCTATTTAGGAAAAGAAAATAAGGAAAACATGCTCTTGAAAAAATGCTAGAATTCTAGTGAAACTAACTTAAAACCTATATGAAAAAAATTATATTTATATATATATATTATCATTTACCACAAGTATCTTTACTTAGATGATGCCTTCTCACTTATTTCTTAATTTGTCAAAGACAAATATGCCTCTATTGCTTTAATTTGCTTAGTTTTTGATGGCTTATTTTCTACTGCTAAACTTTTAGTGTACACATCAGACACTTATGACTAATTAAAGTGTATCAGTGACTTGTAGAACAAAAAATAAACCCTTTCTTTAACTAATTTTTCACCCCGAGGGATTTTTTTTCATGCGCGATAAGCTGTTATGACATTAAAGCTCTTTAGTGCAGAGTCCTTTTCATGTGATCTGCCACAGATTCCAAGCAGCTCGGAGAAGAAATGTGCGGTTTATTGAATAAAAGCTGTATGGATAGAAAAGGGAGAGCTTAAAGACGAAGACTAGTGCTTAAAAAGGCTATTGGATTAATTTTTTTTCAGTATTTTCTGACATTTTTTAGCATGTTAACCTAAAGTTGTGTTGTAGAAAATCGTATGGACTCTGAGCTAAAGGAACCTCATGAATTCAACACATGATCTTGATATCAGATGACCACCTAGCCACATCATGTCAGCTGATGTTCTTTTGTGTAAGTTGTCATAGAAAAAAAACAACTATTTTTTACTAAAGGCATACTTTGAATGATATTCAGTTACAAAATAGTGCAGCAGCGGTCCTGCAAAAAGACCTCAGGAGGAGCTCAAAGAGTCTGAGGTGTTCCCTCAACCTACAAACTCCCCAGATAACAATCTGATGGGATCTGTGGGAAGCAAGCTCAATCTACAAAGATCCTGCCCCACAACCCACAGGACCTAAAGGATGTGTTAGTAAGACACTCAAGGACACCCTCACATGTTTTTTGTCCGCGTCCTGACTGTTTGGGGGTTAGTTTGGCTTCATGCGGAGGACTGATCAATATAACGCGGACAATCACAATGTTATGGCTGATTGTTCAATTCAATTCATTTTTATTTATATAGCGCCAAATTCAACAAATGTCATCTCAAGGTACTTAGATAATAAAGTCCAATTCAAGCCAATTGGAATTCAATTAATTTTAATCATAATTATTCATAAAATAATCCAATTCGTTCATATAGAGCCAATTCAAAAACAATTTCCTAGCTAAGGAAACCAACAGATTGCACTGAAACTGTTGTGTACAGTAATACAAAAAAAAAAGAAAAAGAAAAACAGCTCATGCTGTGCTGTTGGAAGAGAGTTTAGGAACTGAGAGCAAAAGGTTTCTCCCGTTCTTAGTTGATATGCAATTTAAATTACCAACAGTTCAGGGCCTCAATTGCAGTATTTTTACAGTCATTACTTTTCACATTTACTAGCTGTGCAGAGATTTCTCCCCAAAGTCTATTAAATGTATTATATGATAATATTTTTGTCTCGTTCGTCAAAGTTGTCATTCTTAAACTCTTTGCTCACACAGTCTTTCGTGGAATGGTCAGTGCCTCCCAATATATACTCTCTGTTAGATGCTCTAACAGGTGTCTTTCCTGTCTTTTGTTTCCCTGGTGTTAACTTTTTAGAGACATGTTATTGGCAAACAAAAAACACTGTAATCTGTTTTTATTTTACAATTTTCCACAGAGTCCAGACATTTAGTTAATTCTACCTCATCTGATTGTTTGACTGTGATCCTGATAAATTGTTGGAGGAAAGAAAAATTTGGAAAATTGTGTTTGTTTTTGTGTATGCGTGCAATTTCAGCGTGTTCTTCCATATCAGATTAATTTGACAACTTTTTTTTTTTTATTGTATTGGATTAAATTAGAATAAAATCACTCTTTCTTTGAGGTGCTACCAGCTCAGCATCCACCAGAGACGACTGCTTCTTCTTCTCCGTGATGGTTTTATCTTGAGCAATGAAACACTTTATCTTTATTTCATCATTAAGTATCTTTCAACTAAGTTCAATATCAAATATGTGTTATCTAACTATAATTCAGATCCAGGTTTATTGGCTCTATTAGAAGTACGAAGCAGAGGAGTAACTGCAGTCACGCATGCTGATTTCAATGTACCTCGGAATTTATTTCACGATAATGGTTCGTTGTTTGTGGTCAGTAGTTCTAATTTTCACTTCAGTTAATAAATAGCTAAAATGTTCTAATAGTATGTCGTGTAATGTTTTATCAGAAGTTTGATGATAGCGTCTTTTCTTTTTTCCCTAGTACGAAGTCAGAATTTCCTAGCTCTCATGTTTGTCGAATACAGCATTACGCCATTTCATGTGGGCGTGGCCGATGCAAACATGAGTGACTGCCGCTGTAACCAATAGGAGAACGGCTATCTCTGCTCAGCGTTCTGAACAAATCAGAAATCACAATTAACATCACGTCACTTCTCTTGACGTCCTCTGATTGGTGGATGCTGTACGTAGGCGTACGTCTGCTTCTCTGTCAATTTGGATCAGACCCACTGGAGGAGGAAGTGAAAAACGAGTCAGGAAGATATCGGCAAGGCATTATTGGCGTGTGAGCTCGGCAGTCATTTGAACAGTTGTTAACTTACTGTTACTTTATCCTCGAAGCACGATGGCTCAGTAAGTTTTCTAATGAGTCTTTACTTCATTCAGAAACAGGGAGATGTGGAGAGTTGTTTGCTGAAAGGCGAGGTTAAATTGTAGATTGTAGTTGTTTTGTCTGTTTTACTGAGAGTAATCTTCTTCATCGGTTAGTTTAAGTAGTGCTGTTATCTTGTTATGTAGCTGGCTAGCTGTTGTGTTTAGCAGAAATGCATATATGATATTTAATGTAAAACTTAACGCAATGACACAATAATCGCTAAGTATTCTGGGAATTGAAGTGTGTTTTCAAGGTTAGGAAGCTTATGTTTTGATTTGCGTTTAATAAATGAAAGTCCATCTTCCTCATGCATCTTACGAGGAAGCTGTGAAATTCGCTTTTGTGTTCTAATATAGCTTGATTCCCATCAGGTCCTCAGAGTAAATGTGATCACTCTTGTTTTTATAGAGCAGACATTGCACTTATTGGTTTGGCTGTCATGGGCCAGAACATCGTCATGAACATGAACGACCATGGCTTTGTGGTAAGACCATTACTTACATTGGTTTTCACTTCCTCGGGCTAAAACTGTCCCTCTGTTGTTTGACTCGGTTAACAAATATGTCTCTTACAGGTCTGCGCTTACAACCGAACTGTGTCCAAGGTGCATGACTTCCTGAAGAATGAGGCTAAGGGCTCCAAGGTGATTGGAGCCGAGTCCCTTGAGGACATGGTGTCCAAGCTGAAGAAGCCGAGGAGGATCATCCTGCTGGTCAAGGCTGGACAGGCTGTGGATGACTTCATCGATAAACTGGTTTGTACGAAACTACAGTTAAACCAAGCATTACCAAGCTTTATATATAGAGTTATTAACGTAGTGCTGTATTTGTTCTCCCTCAGGTTCCTCTTCTAGACGCCGGGGATATCATCATCGATGGTGGCAACTCCGAATACAGAGACACAACAGTAAGTCGCTGAGAATTGCTGTGTGACAGAATCACTTTATTTAACTCCGCGGACATCCTCGTAATTCTCCTGCCTTTGCGTCACACAGCGGCGGTGTAAGAGTCTGAAAGAGAAGGGCTTGCTGTTCGTTGGCAGCGGGGTGAGTGGCGGCGAGGAGGGCGCGAGATACGGACCGTCACTCATGCCAGGTGGACATAAAGAGGCCTGGTAAGTCATGACAAACTATCATTGCATGTCAAATCCAGTCTCTGAAAATGTTGGATACATATCAGACATGTTGAATCTAACACCCACTGGTTACTATTCTTTCTCTAAGGCCACACATAAAAGACATCTTCCAGAGCATCGCTGCCAAGGTGGGAACAGGAGAGCCTTGTTGTGACTGGGTGAGTGCATTTTATTTTATTATGTGTGTGTGTAATTCTTACTACACTTATTATGTAGGATGCAGTGTCTATTATCAAGTCTACACATGTTTCTCGGGCAGGTTGGAGACGAGGGTGCAGGACATTTTGTGAAAATGGTCCACAATGGCATTGAGTATGGAGACATGCAGCTGATCTGCGAGGCCTATCACCTGATGAAGGATGTTCTGGGCATGGATCACGATGAGATGGCACAGGTGAGCTCGTTGTATCTGTCTGACATCCTTTTTATGATGTAAAATCAACTGAAAAACCAACGCGGCTGTCTGAAATTCATCTCGCTGTGGCTGAAACGCTCAGGCTTTCGACAAATGGAACAAGACAGAGCTGGACTCCTTCCTGATTGAGATCACAGCCGACATCCTGAAATACAGGGACGCTGATGGGACACACCTGCTGCCCAAGATCCGTGACAGTGCTGGACAGAAAGGCACAGGGAAGTGGACGGCCATTTCAGCCCTGGAGTATGGCACACCTGTCACTTTGATCGGTAAGAGGAAGAAAGGAGGTTGTAGACGAGGAAGTATCTTGTTTCTTTCTCTGCTTTCGGTAAACTGTGCTAACCCGACAAAAAGCGTTGCACCACAACTGTTTACATTTCAACATCCCAAAAAAAATGAAAAGGCAGCCAGTGAACCAGCTTTCCAAGTGAGCTTCCTCTCTGGGACGTGATCAATATGAGGCGGCCTGTAAGAAGATTGAAGGCTTTTCCAATGGCCTGCTCATCTCAAGTGACATAAGTGGGATTTGGCTTTGGCTTTTGCTGTGACTGTATGACAATCTGTTTCATGAACAGCCACAGACAAGAGGCAATAGTGATATTCAAAGATGTCATAGTATTGGCCTGTGAGAGTCCTCTTTAAAGTTAAAGAAGTAAATTATACGTAAAGTTTGTTGCAGTTGTGTTTTGTAGCATGAACTGGCCTCTCACCAAACCACTGCACTGATTGTTGGGATTAGACTGATTTCATGTTGCCTGCTTGGTTACCGTCAGAGCTGCCCATCCACTTGTGATAGAGATGGCTGCAGTACAAAAGGCTTCATTGTGTCAGCACTGATCCAGCCAGTGTGGAGAAGTATGCATGGCTGGATTTCACACCCAACAGGAGTAACATCCCCCTGCAGGGCACTGCACTAGGCAGTTTCCCTGTATCATGTAGCTGGGCAGCTTTTAGCAAGTCATGCTGACTGAACAGGTTTTCTTCCTCTTCTCTTGACACAGTGGGAAGGAAATAATTTTTTTCCCATTTTCAAGGTGACACACCTTCTGAACAACACAGTGTAAGAAATGGTGCTGAGTCATGCTGATCCTTGAACATTGTCGTAATGATAGTGTAGTGTTGCTGTAAGTTGGTGTTGTCTTGCATATCCTCAGTAATAATTTGCTGTGGGAGATGTCAGGTCATCTAAACGACTGTTTAGACTCTTTTTATCGCGAAAGAAGAGCTGTCTGCTTTTGTGTGACACACACATACCGTGACGTGTGCAGAAAGCTAACCCTGTCCATTTCTATTCATCTGTTCCCTCTCTCCCCCTCCCTCCCTCCTGCTTTGTGTCTCAGGGGAGGCTGTCTTTGCCAGATGCCTGTCCTCTCTAAAGGATGAGAGAGTGGAGGCCAGCCGCAGCCTCTCAGGGCCACAGGGGGTCAAATTCAGCGGTGACAAGGCTGCTTTCCTGGAAGACATTAGAAAGGTAGAACACGCAGTGTGTTGTGTGTATGCGATTCGCACAGTTTGAAAGCTCGAAATTCAGCGACGGAAAGATTAGATTTTATGTTGTAATCACCGTTGTGATGTAAATGTCATCATTTTTGCAGAACAGAATGTTAAACCAGAATCACATGTGGTTAAGCAAAGTTGAAAGCTTTAACATTTGGCAACTAAATGACACAGAAGTGATGAAAACCATAACCTCTAACATTTGCATCAGCCTTTTCATCAGCGCATGCAGTGGCATGTGAAAGTTTGGGCAACATTTCTCCTTTCTGTGAGCAGCTGCACAAATAAGGGATGGTTTTTAAAAAAGGTACAAAGTTTAAAGGGAAACTGCTGTATTTTCAACATTAAGCCTCTTTTATGTGTCGTCTGCAATGTTTTAGAACCCCCCTCACCGCTTTTTTAAATTTTACTGCTGTCTCCGGTATTTGCCTAATTTTGATTCATCTCAACCTGCTTCAGAACGGCAAGTCATATGCATGTCCTAAAAGGTCCGTAAAAGCACCATAAACGTCCATTTTCAAAATCATCAACTCACCGGAGTGGTTACTGGTGTGCACTGGTAATCCATATCAAATTTCGTGGCGAAAAGTTGCTTCTGTCGTGTTTTATTTGACATTTTGTACTGGATGTTCGTTGATATTACTCCGCCACCGCTAAGAAAATAGTTCGAGCATGAACGAGCTGCCAAATAAAACACGACAGAAGCAACTTTTCGCAACAAAATTTGATATGGATTACCATTGCACAACAGTAACCACTCCGGTGAGTTGATTATTTTGAAAACGGACGTTTATTGTGCTTTTACGGACCTTTCTAGACATGCGCATGACTTGCCGTTCTGAAGCAGGTTGAGAAGAATCAAAATTAGGCAAATACCGGAGACAGCAGTAAACATCAAAAAAGCGGTGAGGGGGGTTCTAAAACATTGCAGACGACTCAGAAAAGAGGCTTAATGTTGAAAATACCGCAGTTCCCCTTTAATTATGAGAGCTCGAATCTCTTAGGGTGTCCACATCTGTGCATGGTGCTCCTTTGTGTACAACCTTTTCCATTTTAAAGTTGTACAAAACTAAAAATGAATCCCCAAGCTTGCTAGAAAAAGAAGGACTGAATGTTTCATCCTTTATGGCTTTTCAAAATGTGCTCATTAACTTTTCTCTTCACAAATTTTGACAGTGGGGCCCAAACTTTTGCTTGCTTTGGTGAAATGTAAATGTCTCCTTACATTGTGACCAATATCTATCTCAAATGATGGCGTTTTATAATAAGCGATTGATCACTTTTTCATCCTCCAGGCCCTCTACGCCTCCAAGATCATTTCCTACGCGCAGGGCTTCATGCTGCTGCGGCAGGCGGCCAAAGAGTTCGACTGGTCGCTGAACTACGGCGCCATCGCTCTGATGTGGAGAGGAGGCTGTATCATTCGAAGGTACGTCTAACCTCATCGGTCCTCATACATGCTATGAGACTGGTTTCAGGGTTGTCTTGTGCAAAATCCTGTTTTTACAGTGATGGTGTAAATGTGGTTGGTTGGTAAGAGAGACCGCTTCTTGAGAAAGCAAGATGGTGGGAAGTTTCCATGTAATTCACTCAAGGGTTCTTAGGAAGGTCAGGACCTAAGTTGCAGGGCAACACTAGTTCAGAGGGGATGTGTTCTTTAAGTCGGTGAGAAACATTAAATGTAGCAGCGTAAAGGAAGTTTGGCGCCCTGTAGAGCGAGAATCTGCATCAATTTGGGGGAAGAATGAGGAAATTATGGTTGCGACATTGGTTTGCTTTCTGTAATCTTAGAAAACGTTGCGTAAATCTAAATCAAATACAACACCCTGCATGGGTTGCAGTAGAAAATAGGTTTTCAAAGTGCAGTTTGCTCACTTGTAGGTTTGATTGTGGTATTTAAATATGACATTATTTATGGAATTTGAAGTATTGTGCAGTCATTTCTCTTTTTCCTGAGTTTACTAATGGTGTTCTTTCCTCTCACCAGTGTGTTCCTGGGCAAAATCAAAGAGGCTTTTGACAGGGATTCTGACCTGCAGAACTTGTTGCTGGACAATTTCTTCAGTAACGCCGTGCAAGACTGTCAGGTATGAGGAAGAAGGAAGTGGCCCAACACATATCTGCAATCGCTACGTTGACAAAGAAGGAATTACAACTTATTTCCTTTTTTTTTTTTTTTTTTTTTTTTTTTTTTTTAAGAAAGTCTTTGGTCTTTGTTTTTTCACAAGCTGATTACTATCCTATTCCTGACCAGATTTACACTAAATGAAATGTAAATTAGCTCAACGTACATAAAAGTCACGAAGCTACTAATCGGTTCCCTGTTTTGCTTTAGGATTCATGGCGCAGAACAGTCAGCGTTGGAGTCCAGCATGGCATCCCCATGCCCTGTTTCACCACAGCTCTGTCCTTCTACGACGGCTACAGACACGAGAAGCTGCCTGCCAACCTGCTCCAGGTAAGAAAACAGCAGAAACTACAGGGCAGCGACCACTGAGCATATGGCCAAGTGTTGGAGTATATCGGATTAAAAAGATCACGTGTAGGTGTGGCGTGTCGGGATCTCAGGGCTTTAAGGTCCTGACACTGTGAGGTGTGGTGGTGTGACAACTTGACTCATTTCTCTGTGGACTTTTTTTTTTTTTTTTACTCTTTTGTTTGCATATAAATGTAATGATCCCATTCGATCTTCTATGAAGCTTAAGCAATATCTATTAAGAAAACAACCAGCTTAAAGGACAGGTTTGACCATGCTGGAATGAATCATTACTGGCATTTTCACGGTGAAACAACTTCTTGTTTTGCTAATGGCGTTTCTGTTTTGTAGGCCCAGAGAGACTACTTTGGAGCACACACATATGAGCTGCTGTCAGACCCCGGTCATTTCATCCACACCAACTGGACAGGCCACGGTGGAAATGTCTCCTCCTCATCCTACAATGCTTAAGGATGATGATCTTCAAAGCCGTGAAAACCACAAAAGTGAATAAAGGCTGAGGATGAGGGAACTCTTCCTGCGAGAGAAGACGTTACACATTCCACCTACTTAACCACGCCATCCACCCCAACAATCACCTTCATCCGACTTTTTACTCCCCTCAGAGACTTGATGTCATTTTATTTATCAAGAAATCATAGATAACCTGTGTTCTCTCCTCCCTGTGTGTTCTGATGTAACAACAGTCACGAGAGGGGGAGGGAAAATGTGTGGACTCCATCTGGATATCTGGCTAATGTTTACCTGTCATGTTGGGCCCAGGGTTCACGGTGTTAACACTGGATTAAGGTGAACTGTCGCACTGTACTGCAACAGGCTAAATAAAGATTTCAATCCCTTTATAATTAGCTTGTGTGGTCCTTACTCTCTGGGAGCTGTAAACAAGATCAAAGTATGTTATTGTGTAGCATGAAATTAGGCAACAAATTACAGAGGCTGGTGGATTTATAAACGGTTAAAAAGGCAAAGAGATGCTACTCACTGTATGAATACATGCTGTAAATATATAAACTGCATAAATGTACAGTGGTACATTAAACATGAAGGACATGATGAATACACACATGTAGAATGTGTAGCTACGGACAGACTGTTTTTAATATAACACCATCCAACTATTTACTATTCACCTCATTGGATACAATAACTTACAATTACTGAAATATCTGAGTCATATCCTTTGTTCTCCAGCAGGCGGACCCGTGACCACTTTAAACATGGCAAAGAGAAATTAATCGAAATGAAAGTAATGTTAAGACTACAAAATAGTTCAAGCTGCAGTGCAAGGCCTCCCAATAAGCATATAACATTTATGCATTTCACATTATTCTGCCTATAGCCTTAAAAATAATTTTTCTAATTCTATATTAGTGGGCTGCATAGTATTTTAGGAGATTATTTAAATAATGTGTTTGTGTGAAAATGAACATTTAATGCAACAGTATATCGTCAACATTACAGTAGAAACGGGTATCAGAACAAGTTCAAGGCTCAACAACAACTCTAAACCTAAACATTTAGTTTTACGTCTACGGCTCGATTACTGTTGATGAGAAAGCAACGTTTGCCAGCATTTGCTGCGAAATTACAGCTACACTGTTTCCCTTATTTACATAGCTCCAAATGTCATCTCACCACACATAAAATAATATACTTCTTTTCACTGCAATCATTCACACAGAGCTAATTCAAAAACTATTTCCTAGCTGCGGAAACCAACAAATTGCACATAAACTTGTCTTCAGTCCGATCCTCCATCCTCAGCGCAGGGCAGCTGGGGGCTGAGAGGACAGGAAAGGGGACACCAGGCCAGGGATACCTGCTGAAAAAGAGGAACTCTGTTAGAAAAATATCCAACTGTGACATCTTTAAGACATGATGGAGCTCTGTCATTAAGAGCAAGGACAACAATCTTAAATTATATTCTGAATTTAACGGGGAACCAATGAAAAGAAGCTAAAACTGGAGAAATCTCAGCCAAATAATAAACAATCAATAAATGGATGGATGGATGGTCCAGTGTGTGGGTGGAAAATGTCACCTTCAGCAGCTAACGTGATGAAATGAAAACTGACGGCTTGGTGAACTCACGAAGGAGTGAATAATGAGGAGGAAGCAGAGGAAGCTGAGGACCAACTCAAGGCCACTTTGGTGGTGGAAATCTACATTTTTAGACAGGGACTGAATCTCTAAGGTTTGTTATGGGGTTTAGGCACATTTATTTCATTGTAAAAAGAAAGTACACATCCCTAAAATCGTATTATAGCAACAAGATGAGTTATTTTCTCATGTTTTCTTTTGATGTAAAGCGTGTAGACCATAGAAAGAAGGCACTGTTGTTCCGTTTCTCTGTGCATTGTTACATTTTTCAACGTTAAGATTATGAGCTGTTTACATTTAACTGGTGTTTAAAATGTTTTTTGTTTAAATGGCTGTTACAGATGCTGGTACAATGATGCCTACTGCTCCTTGATTCCTAAACTAAAAGGTGCAACTTACCTCTGCAGATCAGAGAGATGGGGCCAAAAGAAGGAACTAGGCCTGGGCTGAGAGGGAAGGCCAGCACCCATCCCTGCGGTTTTTCCAGGGACAACTTGCCCTTTTTAAATGGGGATACAGAAGTTGTGGTCATTTGTGTGTGGTCACCCAAATGGTTTCCACTGTCTCTGTTTAAAGCCTGTTTGATCGCCTCATATAGGGCACCTTAACCCTGAGGAACAGAAGGATAAGGCCGAGTCAGCGAAGGAGAGGAATTGGGATTTGGACTAAATAAAGTCTCTCAGAATCGGATGCCTTTTGTGTCTTGTATGAATGTAAACAATGTACATCCTTCTGTTACTGGGCTTATACACATCTTATACCGAAACAAGGCCATGTTTGAACTACTTTCCCCTGTTTTTTTTTTTTTTTCCTTGTTATCCGTTTCTTCAGTTTAGTGACGCCTCCTTCATGACAGACAGATGTTCTGCTGCTGGGGTGGCTGAGTGTGCCTCAACATCACGTTTCTCTCAGAGACCCAACAGTAACTGCCTAGATGTTGTCCATGAACTGAACTGTCAGATTAAAAAAAAATTTGTTTGGAGAAGGCGAGCTGTCCTTGTGGATCTGAGCGGATCTGGAGTGTGGGACATGACCTGAGGCAGGAAAAGGAGAACTAGAGTCAAGATTCATGTCTTCTAAATGAAGACTCAGTAAAAACAAAACAACCAACATCAAATGTGTGAACTGGGAATATGTTATATACAAAAAAATAGTATTTCTTAAGAAAAGTACGTCATTATATACATTAAATATAGGGGAAAAAAAAAAAAAAAAAAAAAGTGCTTACAATTATTTGGGAGGCTTTTATTTTTATGTCCTCACCGGAAGTATCTGCTAGCTTGACAACCTCTTTGCATCTGTCTCTATACTCTTCTCTGGTGGCCATACGCTGTAACTACACCCTGAAAGTCAGTATGAACATTGAAATGTGGGAAATCTTTATAAAATGAGGTTTTATGATGGAAGAGAGCAGTTATATTAATATTTTAATAACACTATCATATTTAGTTAAGATTATGAATGCTAGAGTTTTACCACAGCTTACATTTCTTATCATTACTCAGTGAAGATAGATAAATAGATTGTTGTCCCGTTGTGTGTGAAATGGAGTGAAATCTGTTACAAAGTCATTTTGTTCATATGATGAAGGCAACCAGCTGCAGTTCACAGATTCAGTCTGTGATCAGGGCGTTTCTGCCCTCTCGTGGCCACAAATGGTATCTACAGAAAAGGTAATGCTAGAGATATTACAAACGACTGACACTTCCGGCGGTACCTTTCAAAATAAAATGATATTGACAGACTAATATGAAGCTATTTGATCTGGTTTTATTTACGAGTGACTTAATATAAATAAATACTGCTTAGATGTTGTCCATGAACTGAGCTGTCAGATTAAAAAATGTCTTCGGAGAAGGCGAGCTGTCCTTCCAGATCTGAGCATATGACGGATTTACGATTGATGAGTTCGGTCCATCTCAAGAGGAGCTGCTGAGGTTTCATATGAATCAGTTCCCATTAGCTTTGGGACATTTGGTCTGCAGACCTGCCTGTGCTCATATTAACTCTACAAATGTTGTACTCGTATTAAACTCAGTGTTGTTTCTGTTTTATTCTCTGATGTTTGCAACAAATAAGTGTCATTAAACTGAAGTTCAACGGCAGACACAGAATTTAAGAGTGTTTGCTCAGGCTGTTGGAGCTGTCAGCTGTCAAAGCTCGTGACTGAAACATTTCCATGGTTAACTCTCAGGTACAGAAAGAGTGAAATTCTCTCATATCAAATAGTTCTTGATGCTAGAAAGAAGTTTGGTGTTGCAGAGTTTACAGGTTCAAATCTTCACAAGGTACAGAAATCCTAGGAAAGGAAAGGCAGAGTCGTAATGACTGAGAGCCCTCCTGTACTTTTGTCAAAGCCACCAAGAATGAAAGACAGAGTGAAATGCTCTAAGAAAAAAATCTACTTGTTTTTTTCAACAGCTCAGTCTGTTAGCAGAAGGCTTTAAGTCTGAAAGGGATTTTCTGAAGGCTGAAGTGTGCTCAAGAAGCATCTCAGCTGTGTGCCCACATAGCACAAGCTGTTAGAGATCAGTTTGGGAAGTCTTAGGGACCAAGCTCAAGTCTGTAACAGGTTCCAGTTTGAAGGCCAAAAAAGAGCCAAAACATTCAAGAAGGACCAATATACTGTTAGGAAGAACAGCTCTGTATGTTGGAGAGCAGCTTGAGAAGGCAGAGTTCAAGCCTTTTCCAGGTTCCACTCAATTTTTCTCAGCCTTCAAATTTTGAAACCAACAAGTCAGAGACTTTATTTGGATACAGAGCATGAGCCAGAACAGTCCCAATCCAACACCAAGCACCTGAACAAACCAAAGACAGTTGATGAGCAAAGCTGCTTCACAGGAAACATGTTGGAAGAAGCGGCACAAACAAGCGGAGGCATCTCAGAGGATCAATAGACTGTTTTTGGGACTTTGGGAGATCATATGTTCAAGTCCAGTGAGTGCTGCTTAAAGAGTTTAAATGTCTCCAGGTTTTAGAGGCCAAAGTAAAGAGTGAAAATCTTTAAGTTGGGAAGTTTCATTCTCTGATTTAATGGCTCAAACTGTTACTGAGCAGCTTTTAGTTTGTCAAGATGAGGGATCAAAGCTCTTATAAACTCTGCAGTTCAGCATCCGAACAGAAGAATGGAACCAGCTCAGAAAGGAGGCTGAAGCTGTGATTTGGTGGTTCAGGCAGCTACAGAGCAGCTTCTGGAAGCAGAGGGAAGGGGTTCAACTCCTGTGGATGCTGATGGCTTTTAGAAAAGAAAGGGCAGGTGGTTCAGCTCGGAGTGGGCTGGGACTTTTGAAGCCAAAATGAAAAGAGAAACTTTAAGATTCAACCTTCCAGTGTGTAATTGAACAGCTCAGGGTGTTGGGTGAAATCTTTGAGCCTCCGAGAACATGGAAACGAAGATCACAGGACTTTTAAAGCTGTACGAAGTTGCTCAGAGTAGCTCAGGATGATGGGACGCTGCCTGGGGTTGGAATAATCATGCGTTCAATTCCCTCGAATGCTCTGTGGACTTCCAGGTTTTATCCTTTTATCCTAATCATCATTTCTTTTAGGGATAAAGACCAACATGTGTGAAAATGTTAGCTCAGACTGATAAAACAGTGAGGTGGTGTTTGGGAGAGTGGGGGATCAAAACCCACAGCTGTAAAGGGTGCATAGCGTAGCATAGAAGGGCATAGAAGAGGAGCATAGCGTAAGATACTTTTAGACCCTAGCGAGGGCAGTGCAGGCAGAAGAGTGTGTTATCTGCAGAAATTATAGACGCGAGTGTAAGGTCATGAATAATAAAACACTCTACTTCCTTTACCCACATCGCTGACCAATAAGCATGTGCTGAATATGAACAAATGCAGCAGCTTAAAGGTTTTGCCTCCGTTGTCTGACATTAACATCTTTCTATATTCTATTTCCATTTATCCCATAAAAGCCATGGCTTGTCAGAGCTACATGGCGTTGGTATCATGGCAGTGACAACAAAATACTTGCAGACTTGTATCAGATTTGGATTAAATGTTGCTTAATCCTGAAACACAAACCGTGGTCTTCTATCTCCAGTAAAGTTTTTTTTTTTTTAAATCGAAATATTCCTAACGCAGCAGTCCTCATTTTAAATCGAAGCCGTGTTTTAGTGTAACCAAAGTTTTTCAGGTGTACCTTTGTAGGGTTTGTACTCAGGACTGAACATGCTGATGACACGTGTCACCTGGTGCAATGACGTCAAACACTTTCAGTGTTTTAAAGAGTTTCCAGACACCATAGCTTTGTGGACAAGAGGCAGAAACTCCGTCAGGTTACTGGTTTATAGGATCAACTGATTGTTGAGGTTTATTTCTTTTAACTTGTTAATTTTCCTGGTTTTTGTTACCAAGAAGAACAAATCTGAAGAATCAACCCATCTCTTTCTGAAAATGATGTAAATATACCTTTAAATCATTGACTATATCTGCGTTTACACATATTGCATATTGTGATCTTCAGCACTGTGAACTGCTGCTGATATGAGAGTCTGAATCTAATCCTTTTGGTCTTTGCTCAGTCACACTATAAGATGAGTTAAAGATTTAACAATTCAATTTCATCCGATGACAATATATGCACACATCACGCACTGTAAGCAAAGGTATGTTTAAGTTAATTTCTAAAGGAAATGTGTCCAATGTTTGCAATTTTATGTTGCCCTGTGTGCAAGCTTCAGCCTCACGGCCGACATCTTCTGCATCATCGAGAGCTAATTATAATACAAAAATAAAAATGAAATCAGAAAACTACAGTGGAAATGAGTTTCCAGCACAAACTGCGCATTGAGCAGAAGAGAGAGGCAGGAAACTTTGTCAGGAATAACTGAGCTAAAGTTTGGACACACATCGTGTACCTCGGTGAGAGGCCGCAGAGAGGACCGCCAGAAACCGGATCAGCTCCCTGAGGAACCTTCTCCTCCTGCTCAGTGGGAGAAAACACAGAAAAAACCCAAATGTGATCACTGCATTCACAGCAGCAAAGTGTTAATCAAACCAACTATAAAATGCATTTTAAAGGCACAGAAATACATATTTGGTAACTTACCATTAGGCAAATTCAGAGCCCTCTCTTTTTTAAAAATCATTTTTTTTTTGTACATAGGGTTTTTATTGCAATCATGAAGAAGAATATTGTACAACTGTGTTTTTTGTTTTACATTTACAGATTTCACCCAGCAGATGTTTCATATCCTTAGACCTATTATCTTATCAGTCCCCAAAACCTTGTGCGAGGGTGTGCATGGGTGGGTGTACCTACAAAGATGGCACAGGTGCTCCATCCACAGGCAGGAAATTGAAACTACACCTAGTAACAAGCCAGCATAAATTCTACGAAGCACAGCACCTGCACACAGTTCACACACAGGGCTGGATCTGAGCTTCCCAATGAAAGGCTCTAAAGTGAAAGCATGGAAATTTGTCAAAACAACAACAACTGAATGTGAAGAGTGACAAAATACTATGCTTATCAACACAGAGACCACAGATGATTAAAAACTCAAGACCTTTATTTTACAATGCAACACTTCATATATCAATACATTGTGTCAATTTTGTGCTGGCATGTTTAGTCAGTCAGGTTTCTTAAAAATCAGTCAGATCATACATTTGACCATCTTTACAAGCAAACAAAAGACTGAGAAGACTTCCAGCCATACCGACAACTTCTGACCACATTTAAAAACAAACGTCCGGCCACGACGTTCATAAATGATCAGCGACTGTGAGGAAGTGAGGGGGGAAAATCAAACCCCGACTGACAGATGTAGCTGGTTTCAGAAAGGCAGAATTTGCGTCAGATTTGGACAGAAGCAGGTGTGATTTTTGAGGTACAAAAATGTACCGAAACCGTTTGTGATCAAGTAAGGTCCGTTCTAAATTTGGTGGTCCGAGGGTTCTTGCTAGCGAGGTGACGAAGATCCTTTCAGGATTAAGGCAGTTGTGCAGTAATTCCACTTTGGTTTGCACCAGCTCACCGAACAAGGGCTTCACCTTCCACGTTACTGACTCCAACCTGGGCTTTCCGTGTCCGATGTCCCTATACATGTAAATTAAAGTGTTGGCAGTTCAATTAATGTGAAGTCAAAAACAAGTCACTGTCAAGAGGGTATTATACCTAGTCAAAGTCACTTTTATTTCAGACTTTCCTTTGAATCACAAAACATAGAAAATGCATTCGTAACCACTTCAAACAAACTTTCAATGGGAATTTGTCAAACATTCACCACATCAACTTCTTTCAAACTCCACTTCCCCCACCCCCCACACAGACCTCACTAACACAAAGTCACATTTTCACACAGAGAGGGTGATTACAAGAAGAAACTAAAGCACACAACCAGACGCAGCATTCACATATCAGACGGCAAGAAAGGTCTACAAAAGGATACAAATACTCTTAGCAATTGATATTTCACTGTGATTTTGAAAGAATTAAGGTCGATAGAAAAACGATGTGAGCAAGCAGAGAGCTGAGGGAACTGGAGATGCAAGAAAAGTCCTTGTGTTGGCCACTGGGAACACACTCGTACGTGCTTCTTCCTCACACACGCACAAAGCCACAGGTTCTTCTCAACTCTCGCAGGCATTTGTCTTTTTAAGGAGGGGAAAAAAAAAAAAAAAAAGAAACACTTGCACAAACAGTTCTTCTCACACTTTGCTCTCCCGTTCGTTCACTTTCACTCGGTCCATCACCCATCCCACTCATTGAGCTGGAAAAGCGACACAGGGCAGACAAGATTTCTATAATCCCGGGGAAAAAAAATAAAATGGGGAAAAGAAAAAAAAAAAAAAAAAAAAAAAAGACAACACCCACCGTCTAACACAGTATATGCAGAGTGAAGCTCTGTTCGTGGACGACAAAGCATTTTACACATGGGAGGAGGGGAACTGATTCTGAGATCTGCCGAACATTGCTGCCAATGATGTGATTCCTCCCGGGAAATTGCGAAAGAGTTGGTGAACTGCAGAAGAGACTTTTATGAAGGCGTTTCCAAATGATGTAAAACAAAAAAGCAAAACAAAAAAAAGATACAATAAAATGCATACACATATATATACATAATCATATAAAGCCCATTTAACAGTGGGCTGTGGGGGGATCTCAAGATGCTCGTGCATGTTTATAAATAATTATGGCACATGCACAGTCATCTTTTTGTAGCGTATTCTCCCAAACAAAACAATATAGTGTGGCAGAGTCCACTTACAAACTAAACTTTTCACCCATTCAATGCATGACTCCACAGTCAGTCACACAAATATAAATGTTCTCTTTAATAAAATAAAAGGCAGTGTATTTCTTTTAAATTAGATAGAAGCCATCCCCCCCTGTAGGTATACTTACCAGATTAGCCTAACAGCAACAGAAAAGGTTAACTTGTAGCTATCTACATTCCCCAACTAGGGGACTTAGATTCCATAGACGTGCCAAAGCCGGAGCTGAACCCACTGTTGGAGGCGTTGTTAGTGCCTGCAGCCCAGCCAAGGCTAGCTGAGTTGGGGCTGCTGTAACTGGTACTGGCAGAGCTATAGGTCTGATCTCGGGTTGTAGTGGCTGTGCCTGCCGTTGTGGTCAGACCCTGCTGGTTAGCCAGCATACCCATCATTCCCCAACTGCTCTGCAGGGCTGCCTGGGCAGCTGCCACCATTGCTGGGTTAAGACCTAGAGCCCCAAAGTTAACCCCTCCACTACCGCTGCCAAGCCCACCGCGATTACTGCCATACCCCTGACTGAACCCACCAGCCCCAAATCGCGCTCGTTCCATCATTTGCCTACTATTATTGTGTTTGGGCTCAGCGTTGGAGATGTGGACGCTGACACCCTTGATGATCAAGTCCTCTCCACATAAAGCCTGGGCAACCTGGGAAAGAGGGGAAGGAGGGGGGTTAACATTGTACTTTTTGATGTCATCATTTCTTCATCTGGCAGTGCACAATAATACAAATCTATGAACATAATATGAATATTTTTTAATTCACTTCTCAAACTCCTGTGTTTATACTTTCAACATAAGTATTTGGAGGACAACCCCAATTCCAAAAAAAGCCAGGACTCTGTATAAAATGTAAATTAAAGAGAAAGGCAACTATTTGCAAATATCATAAACCAATATTTTATTCATAATAAAGCATGGAAAACCCACTGAATGTTGAAAGTGGGACATTCTATCATTTAATAAAAATTTTATTGGCTCATCTTGAAATTGATGGTGGAAACGACTGCCATACGTTAGGACAGGACCCATGTTAACCTCTGTGAACCATCTCCTATTCTTGCAACAGGAGACCAGTTGCTGGCCCTTTGAGAGTTATGTTGCCCCATTCTTGACTGATATAAGATGGTAACTGCACAACAATCAAGTTTTTGTCATATTTTTCCGTTTCGTGATGCACCAAATGTTTTCAGTTGGTCGAAGGTCTGTACTGCAGGCAGGCCAGTCCCGACACTTCTATTATGAAGCCATGTTGGTGTAATAGATGCAGCATGTGGTTTAGTATCGTCTAGATGAAATATGCAAGCTCTTCCATGAATAAAAGTAATCTGCATGGGAGCATATGTTCCTCTAAAACCAGTGTATAGCTTTCATCATTGGTGCCTTTCCAGATGTGCAAGTTGTTAGTTCCATAAACAACAATGCAACTCCATGGTCCCTCTCCTCTCTCATCTGGAGGGTGTGTTGTCCATGATTTCCAAAACGAATTTCAAATATCGATTCATCTGACTGCAGAACAGTTTTCCGTTTCATCTCAGTCCATCTTAAATAAGCTTTGGCCCAAAGAAGACGTCATTATTTCTGGATCATGTTCACATATGGCTTTTTCTTTTCTTTTTTTTTTTAAACAGTCTACACAGCGTTCCATTTCTTTTTCTGGATTTGAGGTTGTAGTTTTTGTCATCTTAGAAAGATGCCATCTGCTAATTTTCAAACTCTCCCAAGTGTGGCCACTCTTACCTGATCATCAGCAAATGTGACAAATGCAAATGCCCGGAAAGGTTTGGGGATGAAGACATCTGTGACTTCACCATACTGCATGAAGTACTGCCTCAGCTCGTCAGTTGTCATGTCCTCTGTGCAGCGGCCAACGAAGATTTTACGGCTCCGCATGGGCTCATCAGGACATGCCTGAGAGGACATAGAGATAAAGCCATATTTAAGTTAAGTTACATGAGCTTTTGTCTCTTGTATAAATCCTTCTCCACCTATCACAATGATGTGAAAGTATCATTTCAAAGTGTAACTATTAAGAATTATTACAAGAAGGTGATAATAAAAATGAATAAATAACAAGCAAAATAAATGTAGCAACTTTGATCTAGATCAGGTTTGTATATCAGATTATAACAGCTAATCTACTTCAAAATTGAGTTCAAAACTGTTTCCAACATACCTTTGAATTTGGAAGTTTGCAGTCACACCATCGGCCATCAATCATGTGTCTCTGAGCAATGACTTTAGTTTGCGTCTCATACTCGGTGAACCGGACAAACCCAAACCCTTTTGAGTTGCCAGTTTTTACATCCCTCTTCACCTGGAGTAAAAAGCAAAAAACGTGAGCTTCATTTCTTCTTCTAAATATGAGACATATCCTAGAAACACTCAAAGCTTTAAAAAAAAAGGCTGGCGACAATACCTGCACCATGATGACCTCCCCAAAGGTGCTAAAATAATCTTTCAGGTCTTGTTCTGACGTTTTCCACGGCAGCCCGAGGACAATGAGATCTGATGTCTTCTGAAAGCCCCTTTTAACTTTCACAGCCGAAGCAGCATCTATTTCATCCATCTTTCTTTTGTTATCTGTGAGGAACAGTGTCTTACATCAGAAAAACACTCATCTGTAAACCTCAAACTGAGCAGAAAGGTCAGGCATAACCCCTTTTGGACATTTCACTTAATAATGGTGATGCACCGCAAAATTACACTCAATAAATGACCAAAGACTCCTATATAACTAAGTTAAATATATAAATATAAAAATAAATTAAAAAAAAATCACAGCAAATAATATGCCGTCATAACAGTTCCCATTCTTCTTTAATAATTCAATATAAGCACTAAGTGCAGCAGTATTTTCCCTGTGTTTAGCAACAAGATGTACATGCCAAAATACTTGAGGGATTAAGGCACAGGTCTGATGTGGCCATGATTTCATCCTTACCAAACATAGAAATGATTTCCTATACAGACTTGACTTTCATGCATATGCTAATAAAGCAAGCCCTGAGTAAATGCCTTATTGGAGGGTGCAATTTGTAGTACTATTGAGTTGTTAAGCACTATAATGAGAGGTACTGACAGTCTTTCATATATATCAGGTTGGACAAATTATCATAAATACTTTTTAGGTAATCAATAATAAATAAAGCACCAAATTAAAACACAGTAAAAGGTAGAACTGTTGTATTAGACTCCAAGTTGTAGAAAAAAAGAACTGTCTCACCTTTGGGATAATTGACGACATAGACCAGGTTTCCCCAGTCATTCTCTGGCGCATGAAGGACTCCCTCCACAAGCCGGACCCCTCTCATGCACTGGGACTCTGGGTTCCTGTACCGAAGCCCGCATGCCCCCGGGAACTGAGCTGCCACCGACGATAGCAAGACAGTACCGTCGTCCTCTGAAGGGATCTCCATGGGCTCTTCATTTTCATCCTCAGCCACCCGAATGTACAGCTCTGACATGGTGTCCTGGATGGCTGAGTCCTGGTCCAAGTGGAATCAGCTGACGGAGCTCAAGTTATTAGTAAACACCGTAGTGCTGCACACGAGTTTGAGACGTCGATCCTGGGTTGAGTTCGCCTCAGTTTAGTCGATAAAGCAAATGTGAAGCAAATTCAGTCAAACTTTACGAGATACTCACGCTGCAACTGTAACATTTAAAACCAGGCGGCCATGAAAGCGGAATGTTTTGACTGCACGCGTAAACACATTAGCAAGCTACCTAATAAGCTAGCAAACTCAAGACAGCCTGAAAAATGAATGACCATCCACTTTCGCGTTGACACAACGGACACAAATCCGTTCCTAATCTACGAATACGTGGTCGAAAAATGTATGCAGACCAAAAAAAAAAGGACAAGTTTTCTTATTCCGCTTAATATAAGCACAAAATGTCCACAGCTGCATACAGCTAACCTCTATAACCCCAGGCTAGCTAACAAAATGGCTGCGGACCGCTCACCTTGTAAAGATGACATCATCGAGTTGGGAAGGCGCACTATTATTTTTTTATAGGGAGGTTAAAAATTCAAGTGAAAGCCTTTTACTTATCATTGTTCTCCTCAAACAGTCAGTTATTGATTAACAATTTTAAATAATTTGTAAAGGCTATGTGGGTCGATTTATTAATCAAGTCGTGTCTCACAGTTTTTAATTTTCGAAGTTTGTATCAGTCGATTTCACCTTCGAAGTCTGTCTACAACGTTCAACTTTGAGAGGCCAAACAAAAGGTGTGATTATCCTATGTATTTGCCACAGTGGAACCATGTGTCATGCGAAACCTGCGTTTGAAATGAAATACTGAACAATTACCAAACACGCATCAGTAATACAAAACGGATTGTTATTGTGTGCGACCAAACTTGGTTTTGCAACTTAGAAAGCTCCAGATGAAGTAGGGGCCTTTCCTGGAGTCCTTTTAGGCCTGCAGTCAGTCTGAATACTTATTCAACGAATCTTTGTCTTCAGTGGTGCTGAAACAATTGTGAATTCTCTACATTTCAGCATATAGATTACCTGAAATATCAGATTTATTTATTGACTTTGATAGAAAGGTCAGGGTGGCACCAAGGAAGGGCTCCAGAACAGGCCAGCAGGGTCAACCAAATTATTGGTATTTACTTTTAAATCTTTGAAACAGGAAACGTTCTCTCTGTTTGATTATTGCTTTGGTTCAATGGTTTGATCTGTTGGAAGATGTTAAAGGGATAGTTCGCCTCTTTTGACATGAAGCTGTATGTCATCCCATACTAGCAATATTGTTTATGAGCATTGACTTACCCCCTACTGCGTACTGTGAGCCGAGTTCCGGCCTTGTTTTGGAGTTGACGAAAGTAGTTCGGCAAGTTGGCTGGGGTTTAAAAAATAAAGCGTTTTGCTTCTGGAGCATGTCTCAGCTGGCACTGGGCGAGAGGCAGGGTACACCAATACATCACATCGCCACTCTGGAGACAAACGAGACAAACAACCATGCACACTCACTCCTTGTGTAAATCTAGAGACACCAACTAACCTAACATGCATGTTGTGGGAGGAACCCGGAGTACATGGAGAGAACCCCCACATACACGGGGAGAACATTCAAACTCCACACAGAAAGACCCCTTTTGGAACCTTTGGCAGTTCCTATAACCTTTTAATCCACGGGGCCGTTTTTTCCCGTATTCGCACATACAGGAACTCGAGACCATCTCCCTCAGTTCCTATAACCATTTCAGCTCCTTCTCCGAGGCTGGGTCTTTTCTGGGTTCTATAGGAACACATCTGACGGAGGTGTTTGGTGGTTGGTAGCTACGCCCCATGTCATGTTGTCGTTCTTAGAACGGCGTTCTTAGAACGGCGTTCTTAGGCGTTCTTAGAACTGCTCTGTCCGAATGCGGCTTTTGTTGTGTTCTGTAAACTTGTCAATTCTGCTGAACAGTAAACAAATGTCTTGTGTATAGTTTGGTTACATGTGTGGAATTTGATAGAAAATGGTGTTGTATAAAACTTAACTTTGACTTTTTATTGTTTTCCAACTATCAGCCATAACAAGCTTATTTCATTTAAAGTTTTTTTTTGTGTTTTATCTTGAGGAATGTGTTTTCCATTCAACATAGAAAATGGACTGACACTCCAACAAGAGTAACAGGTATGAATTTATTCTGTGAATACCAGTTATGAGTGCTTTTACATGGATCGTGAGAAAATATACTTTCATTACCAGAAATTTCTGAATTTATGGAGATGTGGATCGACAGCACAGATATTGAAGGGCTCACAATCTGGCTGTTAAAGTCTTTACAGTCAAGCACAATACCGTGATCAAATTTTATTTCTAGATTCAGCGACTCGGGTTGTTTAGTTCATAAACAGGTTTGTCAATGTCTCACTGAATTTCTAATCCATATGTACAAACTCTTTTGAATTTTGCACCTGGACGACTTTCATGTCTTTACACAGAATTTGATGAAGCGCATAAAAAATATGCAGGCAGTTTGCTGATGAAGTGTCCCATGGTTACTGCAACACACAGCAGAGAGCAAATCAAGCGGGCCTCAGAGCATATTCAGGTAACAGCTCACTGGTGTCCCACGGTTTATTTCAGGAATTTTGCAACATTTTAGAAAGACAATTTTGGTGTGTCTTTAGGTGACGAGACAAGTTCCCCATAGAAACTGGGATAATGAGGTGGAAATCAAATTCAGTCATTTTGATTGCCCTATAGTTGTGTGTCTCGTTTGTCTCTGTGTGTCCCTGTGATGGACTGGCGACCTGACCAGGGTGTACCCTGCCTCTCACCTAATGACAGCTGGGATAGGCTCCAGCGCCCAATGCGACCCTGAAATGGATTAGACGAGTATAAAAAATGGCTGGATGATTGCCCTATAAATGTGAATGGTTTTATTTGTTTACCATGTTTTTGATTTTGCACTGCAGTCGCATTAGTGACTGTGTCTGGGTGATCACCTCATTCTTGCCTGATCCAGATGAACACTGACACGACTGGAGCAGACTTTACAGTTCAAGACAGGAAGACAGAGATCCTAAGCCCTGTCGCAGTGACAAACTTAACGCATCACTCCGCCACCCAGTGGTCATTTGAAATAACACAACATAAATTCACTCACTGACTTGTTGGTTAACACAAATACTAGAAAATGAAGAGGAATCCTTTTCATTAAAGCTGGCATGGGGTCAGTATGCCTATAGTATGGAAGGGACATGTAAAAAAAAAAAGAGTAACAAGCAGAGTTAGAGTTTATTGTTCTTATTGTTTTCCTTCTCAACCAAAAGTACTACAGTGATCTTATGAAGAGGTTACAGTTAAAAGTTCTGTATGTCCACAATAAAAGGGCTTGTACGTATTATTCTATCTAACTGCTCAACAGTTTGGGGTCTCCTTTGTCCTTTTTGTCATTCAATATTGTGACAACCGTGTTATTGGGTGTTAGGTCTGAACTGCAGACAGGCCAGTTTAGCAGCTGGGCTCTTTTCCTACAAAGATGCTGTAATATGTGCAGAATATGTTGTGACATTGTCTTCCCGAACAAAACAAGTTCATTCCTGGAATAGACCTGTAGACATAATTCAGAATTAATATAGCTTTTGCAAATGTGTAAGTTGCAAATGCCATGTGCACGAAAGGTCTTCCTATCATTGTAGCTGGCTTCTGGTTTGTGTGTAGATTACAAGCCAGAAAGCCATTTCTTCTTTCAGCTTTTAACATTTCAAATGTTGTTCTAGAAAAGGTTGGGTGTTTCAGAATCTTTTTTTTTTTTTTTTTTTTTTTCTTTGCACAGTACAGTTTCAACCTGCACTGCTTAATGCAGCAATGTAATATGTTCACTAACACAGAGAGACTTCCTTAGCCATTGTGAGATTTCAACCACAGCAGTTTGTTTACTTTTAATGCCAGATGACCCAAAGTGAAAAGCCATTAGTGCTATTGACTGATGATAGCAAAATCCCCAAATCCTTTTCAATTTTATATTGACAAATGTCTTTTTTTTCTTCTCTTAAATATTTGCTCGCACAGACTTTTCCAGTGTGGTAAACTCCCTCTCTATATTTCTGAAAGACTCAGGCTCCGTGTGATCCTGTTTTTTTCTGTTCCTTTACACAATCACATTACTAATAATAAGTAGACTAATAACCAATTAGCTGTGAGATGTTTCCCCAGTTGCTTGTGTTTATTCATATTTTGCCCAGCATTCCAAATATTTGGGAAATGATTTTATCCTTCAAGTTGTATGTTTAGTCCAGTAGTGCCCAGGCGGAGTCAGTGTTTCCACTCCTAATAACACAGTTGTATTCCTGCCATGTTTCAGTGACAAGCTCCATAGCAAACGAGGCCGTGGTGCACATTTTCAAACAGAGCAGACGAGGCAGCAATCACAAAGAAGCACTGACAGTCAGTGACGAGTTAGTTAACCAGACAAAAACCTTCACTGTCCATGAGACAAGAGAATTTGTAACGCCGATCATTCCCACAGCTCAAATACATCTGACCAAGGTTAGTGCTGCAACAATAAATCCATCATTCTGAAGGTTCATGAATGTTGTCTAATGCAGAGGAGATGAGATCTCTTAAGATACAAGCTCCTTACACTTTGAAACATTTGAAGCAGGTTTGTCTTACGGCCCTGCAGATACAACTAATATCTCCTGCAGCCTTTCTACAGGGTGGATGTTATGTTCACCTTCAAAGAGACAAATCACAAAATGCACTGGACCATGGAGAACACGCTGCCATGCAAAGGTGAGTGTGCTGCTGATGAACACAGTAAAACTAAAGAGGTGAGTAATTACCGAATGTTATTGTTACCACGGGCTATTCCATGGCATTTAATGCAGTCAAACCAGGCACGTTTGTAGTGAAGAATCCATTTAGTCAAATCACGGAAGGCCACAGTTTCCTTTATCAAAACGTTCTACAAAGATTATTACATGCAATCGTCTTTTTCTTGATTCTATGTTATTTTTGTTGTTGTTTTTGTCTTTTTAAAGTCAATCTTTACTTGAAGTACAGTTTCAGTGTAGCTCCACATGTTGGGATTAAGGCCTTTTGATTGTTTCGTCGTGATTGCCATCGATGCCACGCACTTCTCGTATGTTTGCAGTCGTGAAAGGTGACGCCGTGGTCAGTGAAGGTTGACTACACAAGCAGGAACACGGCCAGGCGTTGCCTGAGAGTGGACATTATCCAGACGCAGACGAAGCAGGCGTTGAATAAACATGTCTTTTTCCGAGCAGCATAACAATCTGATGGTGAGAAGAGCCGGCAGTTGGCTCAGCTGATGCCACCTTTCATAAAAAAGTTATGCAGCGTTTCTTGATGACGCAGGCGATCAGCTTATTAGTGATGATTGTCAGAGAGTTATTTTGGTTTATTCTATTCTTTTATAAAATAAGACAATGTTTCTGACAAAAGACATTTTAATCTACAGCGGTACTGCTTTAGTTGTCTTTGTTGCAGTATCTTTGATTAACAGGAGAGGGCACTATTGAATGTGTTTTCAAACATCCTTCTTGACAGGCTGCAGCCTGCATCCAGATGGTGTTTATCAAATTAACCGGTTTTACGTGTTTTAGCAGCAGACTCATACTGTCTTTGTATTTTTTTTTTTTTTATCCGCTCTAACACATAAAATGTTTGATTCACATTAAATAACCCTGGGATGAGTAGTAAAGAGGGGGGCGGTTTCACTCATATTCCTTGGCAGTGTGATCAATTAGTTGCTTTAGATGTATTGCCGTCTTAAGAGTAGTCACTTAAATGGACCAGAACCTGTAAACAAAAAGGTCTGAAGATGTTTCACTTTTGTTTTCCAGCCTTTGTCTTTTCACTTTTGTTATTGTGACCTCTTTGCATGCACCAAAGCCTCTGTAAATGATAATGGCGTAGTGTTACGCAGTTACATGCATCATATACAATGGGCTGTGGGGCAGAAAATCTAAACTTCCTTGTGCCTTTGGTTCCCATCTGCTCAGTGAACTTCTGAGCAGGAAATGGAATAAGCGGTGCAAAAAAAGCTTGCCAACATCCTCCTTCTTTTCATGTGGCCTCTCTTGGCCATTACTTTATCTGTATTGACTGTTAAGAGTATTTACAAAGTTAAAAATCCCTTTCATGTTCCACTGTTTCTTTTGTGTTTTAATTTCAGTCAGAGCATATGGTTAGCACATCTGGGAGATGCTAATCTTGGTGGCACCCAACCCCCACGCTGCTTGGGTGAAGTGATCCATATATGGTCTTCATTGTTATTGCTCATAATCACTCGTCATTAGGATAAACTACTTCTGTTGATTGGTCGCTTTGAGTTTGCTGCTTAGTAAATTTTTGTCATTTCAAACGAACCTTTAGAAAAAGTGAGACTTATTTTTTCCTTTTTTCTGATCTGCGAAACATCCCAGCAGAATCTAACCCTGCAACTGAACTTACCAGCAGTTTCCCTTCCTGAGCAGTTCCTTCTAAACATTTTTGCAAACACAACCATCAATCTGCTAAACTTTAATATTTCTAGTTCATATTCAGTGTCAGCGTTTTCTGAGTAGTCTAATAAGAAGACCGAGTGACAAACTGTGTAGCCTGGGTCATGTGTCCACAAAGACGCAATCGGGATGTAAGTGGATCTCATTTCATTTCATTTCAGAATAACTGCATTTAATCCTACATAATAGAAAGGAAGTGCTATTACCTGGCAATTTAGTTAAACCAAAATTAAGTCAAAATCACTATTGTGTACAACTTTGGGTCATTAAATACCTCTTCAGCATCCTCTGCTTTCTAGCTTCCAGCTCTCAGGCAGACGGGGTTTCATGCCACTGGAGAGACATGGGGAGCAAGAGGGGGAGGAAGGCTATGTGTGGCTTTGAGTGGTTTGCTGGGCCTCTTCATCTCGCTCGGCGGGTAATTACAGAATCATGGGTCAACCACGCATGTAACCACGGTTACGTTGCACAGTAGCAGATGTGCTCATGATATTATCCAGCACCAGAGCAAAAAAAGGTAAATAAAAACAGATGTGGCTGGTTGCTACGGATCTTCGCCAAACTTTGCGCGCACTCCTAATTGTTCCCATGTGGGCCTGCTGAGCTGGAGTAGTAAAAGGGGTGGGCATACCCTGCTTAAGAATAGCCCGCGTTTCTTAACAGGAGAAATTTATGAATGGGACAAGGAGCCTCTGATGGTGGCTGTGGTGGTGTTCTTATATTGTGCTAATGTGTGTTTGGCTTTCGATGGAGTAAAAACCCATTTTAACCTTGTTCTTTCCTAAATTATTTTCTTTCTTTTGAGAACAGTGCATCACTCCCGTCCTCGAGGCCATCTCTGAGCATCCCAACGATGGTCCCAATGCTTTCTATATGAAGCCATGCCTGCATTTATGTCTGTGACACTGCACAATGCCAGGGAGGTCCCTTACTGGATGCGAGCCAGATGAAAAACTGACTGAGGAAGAGGTTTGATTTCATTGATATCCTGTGTTTGCTGAGGATCGGATTCCTGCACACAATCTACACCAGAGCTTGGTACTTGTGTGGTGTGAGATTCTAAGTGTGTGTCTGCAAAAGTATATTTGTTGCAGTGTGTTTGCAGTAATGACAAGCAGGTTAAAATGAAAGTGCATGGGCTTCAGTGTGGACTTGAAATTCCTGATTTAAAGACGTTACACAGTTTGATATTTCCCACATCTTCTGTGTTGCCTCCGTTGAGCTGGAATGTAATCTATCCTCTTTTCACCACAGACACACACCCACACACACTTGCACGTCTTACCCTATGAAACCGCCTGCCAACAGTGTGTGCCTCCTCTCCCTCTCTCATTAACCGCAACTGTCAGATCCTCCAGATGAGGAGCAATTAAACTAGATAATAAACACTCGCCATCAATTCCTGTTTGTTGTTGTTGTTGTTGTTGTTGATGATGTCGAGCTGGGGGCTCCTCTCCTGCCACCTCCGTGCTAACTAGTACTTGAGTAAAACACAAGAGCAGCAAATGGAGAGCCCTTTATAACACTGAAAACCCCTCTACCTACTGCATGTATGGCAACGCTGGGTTGATAATAAAAACGACTCTGAATGTTAACAATTAGATCCTAATCAGACACAGCTCACGGAGGCTGCTCTTTTATCCCTGGGCTTCACAGAAAAGGCAAACAAAGTGCCGCAGACTGTCAAGATAAAACACTACTCGGATTGGTGGTGTCTTAGTGCTCCTTAAAGGACAGTGATCTCAGCACATGTTTCTTCCTGAGATGGCGTGCTGTAAAGACTCCTGTGTTTGCTCTTGTATCGGAGTGATAAGGCCGCTCCTCATCACCTTCTGATAATGCTCATCTCCCCTGATGATGAAGTGATGGGGAAGAGTTGGGGAGACAGGGAGGACAGCCATGGAAGTGTTTTACACTGTGGAGGATTGGGTGGTGAGAGAAAAAGATTTGCTCCAAATGAAAGAGTTGAACCTGATATTTGTATTGTTATCTTGAGCAACTTGTTCTTTTTAAAAAAATTTTTTTTATGTTGCATTATAAGAACATTTGAAGCTGGATTTCTTCTAATGACATGAACTCTAGCTGACCTAAAGTGGTGCGTGTTCATTCATCATTGTTAGGCTTGTGAAAAAAATAGTGCCTTGGATGGTTTTCCACTTAAATTTGAAGGCTGGACAAAGCCTTCTTCTTAAAAGACAATACCCCTTCCTCCAAAGGCTATAAAAACATGTATACAGCTGTACAAGGAGTTTCCTGATCCAAAGGCAAAATACAGTGTCAGATATTCCTATTACCAATCAGGATGGCGTGGCCTGGAAAATAATGCACAAGATGAAACTGGCCTGTTCAGAAAAAGCTTAAAAAAAAAACTGATCCGATTTCCCTTTCTCTGTGGAAAAATGGACGTGGTCTCTTGTTTTGAAACCATATTTCCCTCGAAAACACCCTGAAAACTAAACAAAATTGACAGTCTTGGATTTATTGTCTTGCTCTCTTTTGTCTTTGGTCACCACTGTTTGTGCATTTGCCATGGAAACGGCAGGGTTATTTATCTTTACAGCCCTTTTACAATAACGTCCCTTTCCTGACCAAACAACAGAGGAAATATCAGGTCAAGCCTCTTCCTCCCTCTAATGATCAGGTCAATTCAGCCTCGGTACTTCAGATGGCTCGTGCACATTCACATGCATTCACACAGATTTGTATACAGTTTTTGATTAAGATTTCCGTCTTCTTGTTGTGTGTATGTTTTTAAAAAAAAAAACACTTTTTGTTCTAATGTTAAAGGAAAAGGGGAGGTGAGGTATTTCTTTTTATGTTCTGAATGTCGGAATGCTGGAGAAGTCGCTTCTCGCAGAAACACTAGATGGAGACAGAGAAAACTGACTCCCCGGCTGCTTTTTTGACAGTTGTAAGATTGCAGCTCACATCAGATCCTCAAAAACACAGAACTGAATGCATCACGTCTAAAATTTTGATGCATACAAAGTTAGACGATGAGTGGTTTTTTAGAAGTGAGCTTTTCATGTGCAGAAATGTGAAAAACACGATGAATTTCACTTGCTCTGAGTGCCCCATTTCACCCTTTACAGGATAAATCTAATAATCTATTTTTCACTGATAGAATGTACTCTGTAAATTCATCCGCAAATCTTCCTTATCTTCCTCTCGTCTTGTTTGTACCCCAGTATATTTTAGCCGTCGGATGCTCCCCCCCTTATTGTAGCAAGGGGGAGATGAGCGATCGCGCCTTTTAAGGAGCTGTTATCCTGAAAGTTGCTCAGAGTATATACAGACTTCTCTCCACAGTCCACATAAACAGCACAGATAATAGAAGAAACTGACAATGTAGATGAGGAAGAATAGGGATAAAAGCATGAGGTGTGTAGAAAGTGCATGTCACAATTAAATTACTTAATGGGTGAAAGTCCCACGATAGATCACATGTAATTTACGTCAAGAGTCACCGTAATAAAGACTTTGTAAAACTTACATTGAAATTCAATTAGAGTGTTGAATGCATAACCAAAGCCGTGAAAAATGAACTCATTGGGGGTCCCTTTTCATTACTGCCCGGAGGCAAAAGAGACCATTAATTTAATACATTCCATGTTTTTTCACATGAGCATTTTTAAGTTAGCGCACATTTCCATCCTAATGTATCTAATACAAAGAGAGAGCCTGCCAAAGACTGCATTATACAAGCAGCAAAGAACAACCCCCCCACTTCCCCCCCTCCAGTTGTTACCTTGAGTAGTCAGACCACTTTCAATCAGTCAAGCTTGAAAAACGACCTGGCCTTAAAAAAAAAAAAAAAACAACAAAAGAAGAAATTATGATATTGTTTTATTGATTCGTAGAGTGGTGAATATTCCTGTACCGCAGGTGCCGTGTCCCCCTGGTACAGAGGTGCGTACAATGGCGCCGGCGAGTTAGACTGTAAACAGCCAAACAGCAAGTCTTAATTAAGATATTGCTGTTTTATCTAAGAACAGTGGATCTGCACACTTCAGTCAACCACAGAGCCGAAACAAAGCAGACCCCTTCAGAAGTTCCACCCTTAAGAGGAGTGCTAATTAAAATACTATTTCATTAACTGTTCCAGCTTGGTAAATATAAGTTTACCAGGGGTCAATAGACTTTACAACACATAATGATTTGGAATATAATTACCGTGCAAAGGGAGGTATGAAAAATGCCTTTAAAAAGTTGTTTGTCTTTCCGACGCTGACCCACTATGTCAGTCTTGGCTAGCACAGTTCAGAGGAAGGATCATGTCAGTTGCTGACAACTTGATGCACCAACAGTTTATCAGACTCTTTTTCACCTTTATACAGTAAACATGGCACTTGGTGTGCGGCTAGGGAGCTGCATTTCGGCTCTGCTGTTCAAGCATGTATGAAATGTAGAACAATTCAGCTTATAACTGCAAAGAGAAATGACAGAAAATGCTCTGTTCTGTTAAGAATAACATTTAATTGTCTTTCATCATGTTGCATCGGTAATAAGATTCAAACTGCATTCCAGATTTTAAATACTTTCTTGCAGAGGAAGTAGGCATACTTAGATTTTGTCATGTACAAATGAATTTAAACTGGACCCACTTTGTCTTTTTTCCTCCTATTGTTTTTTTTCCAGTTCTGTACACACAGCCTGTTAATGAAATCAACTCATAGAACAATGCCTCATACAGTCGACTATTCCTTTTAATGAGTAGATGCAAACAACAGTGCTGCATGTGAAAAGTCATAAACACATGTTTTTTCAGGGACAAAGATGAGAGTGACACTGGAGCCAATCTGGGCGAGTACTCGTGAAGCAGGGAGAAAAAAAAACATGTATTATTCATTGAAAAACTGTGAATGTTAGTGCTACTTTTCCTTGTTTCAGCACGCATTTTTCCATTTGTCTTGTGATGCTAAATTTTTTACGTTTTCCCCACATTGCTTTGGTGTTGTATATAATTAGTGACTTTACAGCAAAATCACTTCTGACACCGCTGTGTTCACAAATTAGAATCTTTGAGGAGGATTCAGCAGGGAGAGTGGGTCTGGGAGAAATTGTCTTAAGAATTGTCTAAATATTATATGTGCTGCCGTGAAAAGTGACAAAATCACTTGAATTAACAGAAAAAGATGTGAAAGCTAATTGAAAACTCTTGGCTTATTTATGTATGTTGGAAACCTCATCATGTTTTCAAGAGCAGGCTGTGCCCTCCGCAAACACGTATCCTGTGCAGAAAAAAAAGGGCAGGAAACACTGAAGTGCGTATTTGATTTATTTATTTTCACCCAGACGGATACTCAGAGCTTTATACAGATTTTGCCATTTGGAGGTTGAAATAATGGATGGGGCACTCATCCATTTTTAATTCCTCCATGTTGTGTGAAGGGTAAACATGCTGTTTGAGATGTCTTTTCTGTGCTGAACTGTGTTTTCTCATTATGAGATTGTGCATAGGGAGTGAAAACGAGTCACCAAAGTGGCTTGCAAACAAGGCATAGAGGATACCTTCTAATAATGGTTATTCTGAAAAGCCAATCATGTCTCCAGAGCTAAAAAAAAAATTATTCCATGGGTGCTTCCTGTCACATTTCATATAAAAGTAAAAATTCAATAGCGGTAATTTTCTTCTAATTAATTTGTAGTGTTCACTGATCTAAGGACAGGGATCTTTAGAGACAGACCATCCACACATGGGAAGTTATCTGAGAGTAATACAGTGAAAACAGCTCTCAGTTTAAACCCAGACACCAGCACACAGATCCACTGATAATTTGGAATCATTTTTAATAAGTCGTAATTACACAGAGGGTCTGATTGTGCTCTGCAGCCCTTGAAAATGAAATATGTTACATCGGGGCCTGATGGTAAAGGATATTGCTTGCCGTTCATACATAATTGAGAGATCTTGAATGTCAAACCAGTGGGAGAAAATGCAACAGAAGCAACAGTACACCTCACCACAAAACTACACTGAATCGTCTCCACTCTGAGGCAGTCAGCAGAGGGGAACATGTGTTATGTGGTGTACCAATGTGCCCGAAGGAGATGTACATTGACAGGTTTGTATTCAATACTGCTTTTTTCCCCAAATTGCTGCTATGTACTGTTTTGTCTTCATGGATCTTAGATAGAAGCATGCCACATTTTTCAGAATCAAACTGCTAAACTTTCACAGTATAGTTTCAGAAAAAGAACAAGCTTTTGTAAACCAAAAGCGATCAAGGATGTCTTTAGTCTGTCCTTTTTCCCATTCCCAGTTTCTGACGGAGGCTAGAGGACTGGCAGGAGAAAGAGAGTTGTCTGTAAACACATAACCTGACTTTGTTAGTCAATGAAATACACACGAGCCCGCCATGGAAGCTTTTTATTTTCTCCTCCTCTTCATAGATAAATGACTTGCTGTCTCCTGAGCAAAGAGCCATCTTTATATTTTTGACGTTTTCCTGTTTAATGTGTTGTACATTTTATACGGCCCGTCTGCATTTTCTCTTAAATCTTAAAATATAGTTATTGATGCCTTGCCTCGAGTACATTATGCAGAATTTGTTAGTAAGTACCATTTTTGCATATTGACGGTAACAGGAAAATGCACGTATGGAAATTCTAATATAAATTGACTTATATATATAGGCTCAGACTGTGCTCACTAAGCTCTTCTGCAAATAATATATAGTTCTTTATGCTGCTAATCCCGGGGAGCAGCCTTAAAAGCTGCTGGCTGGAAGGAGAGAAAAAGAAACAACCAGGTCCTTTAGCTTTTAAAGACTTTTATCTAATATTACAGGAATGACGGATTGTGCTTCTTTCTAAGGCTTTTATGCTTTGTTTCAACAGGACGGGGAAGAAGAGAGATATGCGAGGAGACGAAGGGTGATATTGATAAGGATGGAAGGTGCAGAAGAGTGTACTCCGGTGTAATGCAGCTTTATGGTGCCCTTTTTCATTTAGCATGAATGGTTTTTATGATTCCATTTCTTGGGTGAACAGGGATGAAAGAGGACTAAGGGGTTGAAACTAACAGAGGACACATCAGGACCACAGAGGAACATTTAACTCTTGGCTCCGTCAACAAGATAAAAAAAGAAAACCTTTTGATACAAAATATCTCAACTATTTTCTAAGACAAATGTCTTAAACTGACATTCAGGCAAAAATATGAATGAATCTGGCAGTGAAATTAATGTGTTTCTCCTCTAAACAGCAAAGCCTTGCTGCTAACAAGCTGCTACAGCTGCATATATCCCTCATGAACAGCTTGCAGATTTGGTTAAGCTATACATTTATTACCTTATTATCAGATTTTATTTGTCTGGGATCTTTGTATAAATTTAATAGAATTATTTCTTGTCAAAGCCTTTACATTTAACACTCTGTGCTTTTAGTCTCAATCTCTGACACATTGTTCTCACACAAGGAGCAGTTTTCCCTCTAGGGTGCTTCTACTTTTGTCACTTTCCTTCAGAAAAAATTTGAAATCCTCACTGTCAACGGCTTCGGTGCATTTTAATCAATTTTGACAGCATATGAAAACAGATTCACAGCAGATATGTTTCCAATTCCTTTTTATATGAGTAATCAGGTTTCTGTCACGTGATACATGAAATGTATCCTATGAAGTAGCGTGTGGAGACCACTTTTATTTGAGATATTACCAACATTTCATGGTTCATGCCTGTAAGTGAGCATCCTTTCCAGTTTATGCATTTCCAAACAAAAGATTTAAAGACATCAATTTTGAGTGGTGATTGTCCGTGGTGGATCAAATATTCAGATCCGTTTGTAAAAATGACATCCCACTGAGCAACATCACAGTGCCAACACCTGTTAAAGATTGTGAGCCATGTTCTTTACTTCCAGCCCAGTTTTACAAATAAAAAAACACAAAAAGAACAACAAAAAGTGGGTTAAAATGTCCAAAAAGTAGTAGTGTCACAACATGACTGTAGAATTGGAAGATGGCAACATTTAACTTTTGTTATTTTGTTTATGGCATTGTTTAGGTGATAAGATGCCAGCCTGTAGCCATGTACTGATTAATGCATAGTTATTAATAAACCATGTGTTCTTTTTTTTTATCCTTAACTCTAACCATGTATGTAATAATAACTAACACTAACTTTATATTCCTTATGCCCAATCCTAACCATTTGCGATGACTGCTGAGTTAAAAATAGCAATACTGTCAGGTTTTTCCCTGTGGACCAACATAGCTATTACATATTCTAGAGGTTGATTCTGAGTTTGTCGATGACCATTCCGGAGAAAGCAGACTTTGCGGTATACAGTAAATCCAGAGAAGCTGGTCTTTTCATTTCATTATTCTCCTCTCACTTAAAACTCAATCCCACTTTCATTTTCTTGATTTTATTGGTCACATGTCCATCTATTGTAAGATAAATTGCAGGTCAAAGCCTTGTACTTGTCAACTTATTATTGTGGAGAACAGATGGAGATGTTGTTGAAGGCAAGCACACTATTAGGTTTCTGTCTGGCATAAAAATAAACTAATAGAATGAAATAAAAAAAAGATGCGATGTTCTGAATGAATCAAATGAAAAAACTGTAATTAACTATAAAATCTGATGCTTTTATCACTTGATATCGTTAAACTATTTTATCATATGCACGATTAAAGATGAAGTAGTTTCTTTTGCTTTCGAAAGTATAGAGATATAATGTATTTTTCTTTCTGTTGAAAAACTTTATCACAATCACAAGCAGATCAAACGATTGTACACAGACTGATGCACACTGTTAGATCTTTTTCCGCTCCAGTCACTGGCACGAAACAGAGCAGCTGGTATGTTTCTAAACAGGGAAATGAGGAAATTGTGATAATGTTGATAAATGTATCATCTGATAAACTCTTATAAATCCTTTAACTCTCGATTGGAGTGGACCTCAGCATTGAAACAGAGACCTGAAAAGGTTTGTAAAACATATTAGAGGAATGCTTTGGATGGATGACTTCCTTGATCTTGACTTACTCATCTCCGCTCTGTGATCCCGATACTGATACTAACGTTTAAAGCATCCACTTCTCAGGAACAGAGCGGTCATTTTTCTGTCTCCCAATAAGGTTTTGTGGTTATATCCTCTATGTCTAAGGCACATAAAGGCTTTATAAGGGTGCTTACAGACAGACTCCAGCAGAATCAGGGTTTTTGAATCTGTTTAAATGATTTTAAAGGCGGGGCTGAGGGCTATGATTCACTGATTTATTGCTTCCCCCTCTTAGTTCAGATTGATGTTTTGCTTTTCCATGCCTTCCTGCTTTTATGGCATCATCTTGTGTCCAGAGATGTGGCTTCCCCAATAAAGAGCCTTTTAACTTTGCACACATTTCTATAAAAAAACAAAAGAAGGAGAAACTGTTTTGAAAACGCATGAAAATCCATTATATGTGAACCATGTTGTGTGCATAAAACATGTGATATGAAGGAAAATTGTTGCAATTCATGTGCTGGCAGTGACAAATAAAATATAAAAAGAAACTACGCTGATATTTTATTACTGGTAGTACATTTATAATTCTCCTTGAGGCTTTCAGCAAGGGACAGCCAATCACATGTTATTTTATGCTGCCGTATTAAGACACATGCAACAAGAAAATCCTCTGAACCACAGTGTCCTCGTGTCATAAGTGTCACGTTGGGCTGTTGTCTAAACAAAGACATGGCCTGGAAACCCGAAGGAGTTAGGGGGACAGGTTAGGCACAACGAGAGACATCCATTTTAATTAAATGTTACACAGTCCCACTCCCAGGCCTTAATACAAGTAGGCTTTCTGCAAAGATCTCATTTAGGACAAACAAGATGACTGCATCTTTCTCTAACTATCACCCACAGCCGAGGAGCGCACTGTGATACAGAGGCTGTAAAATGACTGATGTTTGTAAAAAGCGACATTTCTGCCTGGTAAGCACTTCTACAGGGACGCTCCTGAGTTTTTATGTGCGGGTTCATAAACTCCCAGACTAATGCACCCTGACACTCTGTTTTGATATCATTACAGCATTATACTCATCCTTTTTTGAGTGAAAAAACGCAAGTACTTAGAAAGTCGAAATTCATAAATAAATTTATGTCAAGCTGCACTTAATATTGATTTTGTTAGTGTACAGATTCAATAATAAGGTACCGTCTACATGAATATTTAAATATAATCTTCATTTCTGCATCTCCTAATGGCCTTTTCTCCTCTACACTCAATTTAAACACAATTTGGAAACTATAATGTATTGAAAATGACTGGAATTCAGCAATAAATCACTGCTCGGATAAGTGTGGGCCTTTTATAAGATAGGCCAATATTAGTTCCCAGGGGAATCAGCACGATTAGATTTCTGTTTTTTAAACTTAGCAATTAGCATTCCAGTTATTGTTTCACTAGAAATGGTTGCCTCCCCATTTTCAATTTCCATGCAGCCATGAAAGAGAGTCTAATGGTCTGCAGGTTAACCAGAAATGTCAAAGGTCAAATTACAGTGAGTGAAAGTACAACCTCTGTGCACCACAGAACATGCAGATTGATCCCCGCAACGTTACTCTGTTTTCACTGTTTGCTGGAGACTGGGCAACCTGCATGAAGTCAGTTATTGTTAACAGTTAATGGATAAAAGTAAAAGAAGAAGAGTGATGCGCTGGTCGAGGCAGCAGTCCAAGCTAGCGTAAATGAATGAACAAAACCCTCTAATAGGCATGTGGAGCCACAGCGTGCGATCCATATGATGGCTATCAATAATTCATTCCTGGCTTTGGCCTTTTGGGAGACATTAAGGTAATATGAAGAGCAGTCAGGCCAAATGGTTTGCAAATCCTTTTTAAGCAGGATACACAGTATCATCTACCTGATTTCTGCACAACTAGCAGCTTTATAGTGAGTATAACTGTTTTAGATAAGCACAATCAAGAGCACTTACGTTTCACTTTATTTGAAAGATTAGAAGCAGCGAAGCAATATCAAAACAATTCATTCTCGCTCATAGTGGTTATCTCTTTTTCTATTGTGCATTCAAACACAATATGGACATTAAATGGAAAATGTTGAGAAATTTAAAAGTATTCACAGCAGACACATTTGAAAAACAGAGAAATTATAGTAAATATAAAAGTGTAAAAAATCATTTGAGCAATGATTACAGTGGGACAACATGGGGCTCATATGGGCTTCACACTCTACAACTGCTAATAGTTTGTTGTTGGAACTTTTATTATCATCACCCCGGTCCATGTGGTTCTGGTTCAACAGCCAGCCTTTGTTGTCTTTGCTTGCCCTTAGAAAAAGCACAGCTTCAGCATTAATAATTGGCTTTTCAGAGACATTTTGATTTGTCCCCGTGTTTGGAAAGCCATATGGATGTGATTTGTTTTGGAGAAACGGGCTTCCACTCACTCACAAACTGTCAATTGATCTCATATGTTGAAAAGGATTAGCAGACTTTTATCCTTGTCCAAAGTAAAGCAAAAGGGGAAGGATATTCCTGAAACTGGTTTTCTGAATGTGTTTTTCTGAATCCCTCCATATTTCCCCTCCATGTGGAAGTGGTGAACATACTGTACAGTACAGACCTACAGCAGTTTGACACCACAGCTCAGTGATTAGTCCACACACTCCATATTATGTAAAGGTGGCCTGGCAGCAGCGTCTAATGGCCTCCCTGTCTCTATAAGTTATGGATGTAGCCTTTTGTGCGGCAGGGTTGCACATAAAGGCCCCTCTTTTTAATTCACAGTCACCCATGGTCAAGCTAAATGGCTGACAGTGGGATTGGAGGCCTGTGTTGATACCCATGCCCACTTAATCTAAAAAATGGCTCTTAACACTAACTAAAAATCTCCCACTCTGCACTTTTTGGTTTAATATTTAACAAAATGGATTTTTTTAATGTCTTTGACCAATGTTTTCCCTGAGAAACTGCATGAAAGGAAACATTTCACATTTAGTACTTCTTACAACAGCATTTAAACATGTTTTTCCTCCGTTATTTATGTTTCATTAGTGGACACTCTTTGAGATTAAAGACTGCACATTAAATTTTATGACTGCTTCAGTAAAATTATAGGCATATCTACAGTAAATACAAAGATCATACTGGTTGTAGAAAAAGGATGCATTTTCAAAGCAGTCTTTACACACAAACACTCATAAATGTGCCATACAGAGTGGTATCACATGTACACCTGCAATGGTTAGTCATCTGTCTAAGTCAATCTTCACATGATAAAAGCTTGGTCTGGCCCCCTTTAATTGCGTCTGTGACTTGGAACAAAACCTGGCAGCAAAATGTAGCAGAATCCTGATCTGTGCTCTTCTCAGCGGCACATTATTTTTTTTTCCTTGAGTGGATTATTAAAAATTGATCATTCTTTGTAATAGAATCATTTCTGTCTGTTTTCATATTTTAATCCTGTTTTAAGGAAAACACGATACATTAATCAAATATGACAGAACATACTCTTAATGTAATCATGCAGGGGAATATGAATTGCAAATGCCTCGCCACCACCCTCTTCCAGCCCAAATGTACTTCCATTAATGTTACAAAATAAAATAATCATGACCATTTTAAATAGAAATCAACTACATGGAATGCGACAGAATATTTTAGAATTGGGTTTGTGTGAAATGGCGAAATGCAGGGGCTTTACATCAAAAGCCGATGGCATAATGCTGTGAACAAGCGCTGGCGCCTTGGGACAGCAACTCAAGACAAATGCAAGTCGACGCACGCTTCGCCAGGCCCCATTTCCTCGCTGATCGAGATGGAGCACAAGTTTTCTGTGTCAAGAACAAAGATTCTTCTCAGCTGAGATGATTCTTGACTAATGGTACATCGTCACTTCCCGTCGTGTCCTTGTTGACCAGATTGAGCCCACAGGAGCGTTGAATGTACACGAGTGCACCACAGAGATTACTCTATGTCTCTGCTCTCAGACGGGATGGTTATGAAATTTAAGATCAAACTATAACATTGTAAAATGAGAATGAAAAGCTTTCAAATTGTGGGGTGAAAAAACAACAATTGTTGTTCAGGGCCTACAGAGAAAGGGGAATTAGTGCACTGATGATATCTTGCGATTAATGTAATACATTATGAAGGCGCCACTGTATATCTGAACACAACTGCTTTTATGGACTAAAATATCTCATAAGCATTTAGGCGTTTTCCTTGAAGAGACTGGGAATGAGCATTCCAGAGACATTTGCTTGGAATGGAGAGGCACCTTTCAAAACAAGTCAATATTCAGCACAGAAGAAAGAGGTCCTAATTAGATTCATTTGCCTCTTGGATCAATGTTTTCCTAGGGATGTGAGTTATAAAGTCAGAGTGGAGCATAAATAATCAAAAACAAATAAAGATGTGTGTTTGGAGAAATATGGCTGATGGTGCTCATAAAATCTCAGTCCAGCATGCAAAAGCAGAATGAATATTTAAAGATGGGAAGAAAAGAAAATAGCTCTGGTAGAGAAAATGTGAAGTTTCTAAAAAGGTCTGACCTTGGCCAGCAGACTGGAGGAATCCTTTAGAGGGTACCTTGGCCATACTTAGTGAAAAGTAGATAATTTGTTAATGTCACGCACTTGTTGGAAATGGCAGATAAATGGATTTCAGCCATTATTTTCCAGCTTAAGTGAAGTGAAGGAGGAAACGTTGCGGAGAGGACAAACCCAGTTATGACTGATAAGTGTCTAAAAGCTAATGAAGGCTGGCTAGGCCAAGGTCAATGGCTACTAGTGAGATGCTATGTGCTGCTCCGTTGTCCTGCTGCTTAAATATAGAGGAAATATACATTGAGCTTTTAACACCTTGAAACATAGTAGAGACTGGTATATGAAATATGGGCATGTAATGGCTTTTTAATGACGGCCTCCCGGCCCACTATTCTGGCCTGAGATTGGAAATCGGAGGTGAACCTTGATATCACTGCACTAAGTGCTTGTAATGCACCGTAACTTCTGGCCATCCTGTTGAGGGAGACGGTTCAAGCCAGGAGATAAATGCTCCCATACTGGACAGGGGGACTCTGCACTCCCTGTGATCCCAGCCGTAGTCACTCTCAAGTTTAAAAGAGTGACAGACAAGTAAGTGGTGATTCGTTGATTTGCAGGTGTCTAGACATGTAAATGACCATTATCTGGCTTGTATATATATGTACATATGTATATATATATATATATATATATATATATATATGTATGTAAAAAGTTGCTGTGACAATGTTTTCATGCAACATGTCTAAAGCTGTGCACTTGACCTAAGCTAAGTGGCACCCCCCTCAGTTTGTAGAGGCTAATATGAAGAACTGTTGGTTTACAAACTGAGGTTTGGAAGTTGTTGCTGTAATGGTTGGTTCATGTGTCATGTTTGTATATTCAAGCAGTCACCATACACTTATGCTGTCTAGACCAATTACCTTACATTTATGTGACAGATGCTTCCCCTCATCTTGTGAAAGCTCCTATTTTGAAGTATGAACCAAAAGAGGCTGTCAAACCAGTTTGGGTTGCAATTTCTGCAGGACACAAAAAAACCAGAAAAATATAGATCAATGGTTCCCAGTCTTTTTTCCTCAAAATAAACCAAGGTACAACTTTGAGTGCAATGTGATAACGTGAATTTGCACGGTGGAAAAGTACATAGCAAATTTCATAATAAAGGCTCAAAACATTGTGCAATACCCACATTTTGGTTTTGCAGTTCTCCACTGTTGTACAGCTCCTTTGCACTTCATGATGGTAGTCTCTCATGTACACGTTCAAATCGTGATGATGTCTACAGTTGCCACCTTTGACAAGGACTCAGTCCCCAGGATAACTGGTTCAAATACCTACTCTTCGACTTGGGACTAAGTAGAAGAGTTAAAAGTACATGTTTAGAGTTAGAATTAATGTACATGGTTACGTTTACAAATTTAAAAAGAATGCATTTTTCTGCTTTTATTTTCCTCCATAAAGTGCACAAGAACTTGTCCACACGAAATGCTCTCGTGGCAAAAACTTTTGATAATCAAGCAAATGTGTTATTTCATTAAACATGCGCAAATCTAATTTCAACAACATCACAGCCTGCAGTTGACTCAAACCCCCAAGATGCCCTGAGATCTTTGGGGTGGTTCGAGTGAAGCAAAGCTAAATGTGCTTTCTGGGCTTGTCACATTTTAGAAACATGTGTTATTAGCCACTTGGCCAAACATGAATGCCTATTGCTTTCAAAATCATGAAAACAATAAGCATTGTTCTCTGCCCTTAAAACGCTTGGGTAGTGTGAGCTGAGGACGCTGCTGAAAGATCTCAGACAAGTTCGAATTTCCCTTATCAATAGGACAAACAGAGTAGAGTGTGCTTTATCTAAACCAAACTGCTAAGATGTGAAGTAACAAACGTACTTTCCAGGACTAAGTTACCACCATAAATAAATTGTGCATTCACATGGCAAACACATCCTGAAATAGAGGTCTTGACTGATGTAGCACATTAGCAGCAGAGGTAGTCTGGCCCTGATAAACTACAGCAACACATATGTTAATCTCTGTTGTCTGAAGTAAAAGTTTGTGAACCCACTGTGTAAAAAAACTAGACTTATGTTAGTGATGATTCTCAACTTTCTAAAAGAATCCAGCATGTCTAATTCTCCCAGGTGTCCCATAACTGTACTTCAGCTCCGCAGTAGTCACATATCCCTTTAACATCCACGGCGTGGTGTTGATCCTTCACAAAATGAATCCATGATGTGTTAATATAGTTAACATGTACACATACAGTTCTGTAACATCAGCAGTGTGTAATTGTTACCTTTAAATTGCATACCTTTAAATCTGATTCTCTGAGCTGGTGTACAGCTACTTCATCATGATTCCACATTTTGACTTTGCTTCATAAAATTAATCCAGTTCATATTTTCATTAGGATGACAATGACTACACAAAACATGGTGAGGAACATCCTATGGACTACATTAATAGCTGGGGGTCACAAAAGAAGGTCCAGGTCTCACAAATGAGATGATTTCCATTTTTTTACAGTTTATTATAATACCTGGCTGATTTTAATTCAGTTGTTTCTAGCTCCAATACACCGATTCTCATTATAACAGGTTCAAGTTCATACATGAAACTTGTGTAATCAGCACAAAAAGTTTGATGGTTGATCGATTGTAAAATATTCCAAATACTGAATCGAGGCTACAGATACAAGAAATAGATCATTTTTTAGGGAAAAAAAATGTTTGAAAGATAAATACCACACTGATGTTCATCACCAGACAGAATAAATATATCTTTTACTTTTTATTTCCACTGTGCTTTCACAGTAGAACTACTGAGTTGAGTGGAGGATGCTATACTTGCTGCTTCTACAGTTTGGCTATAAGATGACCCTTGGCTGGACTCTCAGTTTTGACTCCCATAATCCAATCATCTAAGTGAATAATTAGCAAATAATAACACCCGTGCAACATCATCTTGGCTCCATCCAGTAGAGTGGCTTCCCTTCCGCCACTTGTGTGCTTAATGTCCTCTAAAGACCCATATTACACCCCAATTAGATGGCACTCTTGTTTCCTTACATCAAGGCCTTGACTCTACTGGCTTGTCACCCTCCCTTGGCCTAATCAATTTCATTACTCCAGTTACAGCCCCAGCCCCGGGAAAGCTGTGCCCTTAAACTTCAGCTCCCTCTTCAATCGATCAATAGCTCGAGTCCCTGCCAAGGTTCCATTTAAAGTTCATTTATTTCAAGCCATCATATAAAACAAGACAGAGCATCGATGCAGCCCCACTTTGTTTTATTTGACTGAGGATTTCCACTATGACACTCAAATCCACTCCAGTTTACTCCCAAAGCTGTTCTGGGAACAGGCACTGGGTAGGATCACAATACGACCACGTTTATTTACTTCCTGCAACCTGGCACTCTGAGTAACATGTGCACCACACAGACAAAATACCATGCAACGGCATGAGTCCTATTAGGATTTTGCCAGAACTGAAGCAGACAGTTTGTACTCAAAGTTAGAGATTTTCTCCTTTTGGAAAATTTTCCCTTAAAGTAACCTTTTGCCTGAGGATACAAACAATGAATATCATGAACTTGAGCCATGAAAGTAAGTTTCTGTGAGTAGTCTCACACATAGAACCTCACAGAAATAGGTTCAACTTCCGCGCGTTTCCTTTTTCACGGTTCCCTGTCGATCCTGTCACATCCTAAATTATCACCAGTTAATTAATCTCAATGATTAATGAAATATAGCCAGGTCTATCTCCTCCATTACATGCTTGCAAAGTCTATAGAGATACCAAGCTTTGGTGTGCAATTATACTGTATACAAAATTAATATCCTTAAATATTCATAAGGGTTATATAGAAGATGATCATGATTGTGGAATCCTGCATCTTCAGTCCCTCATTAACCAGACAACTTCATTATCATTCACAGCTTGACAAATCACTGGTATGGTTTTGGAAATCTAATGAGGATAATTTGCTTTGGATATTGTGAATGAGGTCCCAATTTACATGAAAGTGGCCCCCAGCATTGACTGAAGTGGTACGTTTACTTATTCCGCTGCTGGGATGTGTTGCCATATGCTACTGTATCTCACAACTTACAGTAAGGCACATTGTTACTTATTGCCCAATACGCTCCGTTCAGAAATCAGCAGATAAACAAACGGGCACAAATTAAGATCTCAAGTTGCACGATACATGTCACAACAAAAACTCAAGTGACTCTTGAGATTTTGATGATTCGGGCCACTAGTGAGTCAAAGCTGACGGGTCAACCGGAGCCAGACTCCTCAGACGTCCTGTCACTGCCTCATGAGAGTGACTTCACTGCTTGTCAGAGAGCATTTCACCTGCTACAGTCACATCTCTCACACAACTGCTTAATTGCAGGATATTCACGAGCTGAAGCTCACTCATAACATTGTGGAAGTGAGAGAACAAAAGTATTCCAGAATCAAATCTTTTACAGATTATTTATTTTTGACAAAAACAAATAGATCTTTTAGAATTTAGATTAGTTGATTAAAACACTGTTTTACCAAAGAATGCAAATAACAGACCCACTCATCAGGGATTTTGATTTGAGAAATAAAGCTTGTTTTGATTTGGTAAAATTGTCTCTTAGGAAATTATGAATGAGTCACCAGAACGTTTTGTAATATGCTCTTAACAGCTGAATCAAACCTCTGTAGCTTCCCCTCATTTGATAGATGAGGAAAGACTGCTTGGAAAGTCCTAAAATTAAAATATCATTCATGCAAGTACAGACCAAGGAATAACATTAGAATTAGGGGTCTACTTAATTTTACTTTTATCTGTTTAAAAGTGCTTATTTCATGCACATTTACCTTAATCTTAATTACAAAAAAAAGAAGAAGCTATTAAATAAGTATAAAATTAAAGGGTTCTGTGTGAAAAAATTATAGATATGACTTCAAACTCTATGGGGTTTTACTATAATAACAACTCTCAGTTTTAAGAGCAATGTTTCATGTTGACCGGAGTTCCACTGTGGCCTCTTAGAGCGCCACTTTGATGGAGGAGTCTTGATTCAGTAGCACATTTGGGTTTAAACCAAAAAAAGAGCCTCTTTCGGTAGAATGAGCATGTCAGCTTTGCCACACATGGCAAGCGCAACTGCAGTAGGGCTTGGCAGGGAGAGGCCCATTTCTGGGAGTGATTTCTTCCAAAGCTGGCCCAAATGAAAGCATCTTGTTTTAATCAGGGATTCTGGCTGCGATTGCTGCAGTGGGAGCTGCGACTTGGCAGTCAGTTGCAATGCAGTCTGTGGCACTCGTACAAAATACACAAATATTTCCACAGTAATTATGTGTCAAGTTAAACAAGCAATTGAGGGCTCAGGCTGAATGTGTTGGGGTGGGAGCTAAGCAGAAGTGCACGGTGTGTTACTTGGATGTAGGGGATAGAGTAAGACCCCCAACAAGACAAATTAGGCCAACAGGCTTTTGGACTTCCTTTTCTCTTTTTTTGGCTTCTGTCATTGCAACAGGCCACATTGTAATTGGGATTACTCAATGGATTGAGCAATATTATGTGGTGTTGCCACATCTCGTTCCAATGTAGGAAGGCGCTCTCAGTTCACAAGACGGAGTTCAGAGACTGGGTGGATGGCCAAAGGGGCTAAGTAATTGTGAGATCAGTGACTTGAGCTTTTTTGTGGTTCCTGGTTTTTATCGGCACATTTGTAAATCTACATTGGCACGAGTACTTGAAATTGAAATACGATCGCTGAATGACTATGATCTCACTAAAGCTGATTGAAATGGTTGGAAATCTAGTGTGAGAAGCAGTAATCTTGCATATCAATTTAAACTGAGACTAAAAAGCAGTCATATTCATTTCATGTTTGTCCGTGTCTCTCAATGTGTTGTTTAACAACAACAAATGTTGGATTTTTCTTCTTTTATTTTTTCAACTCCTTTTTCTTTAGATATGACATAACTATGAGACAGGGAAAAAAAATAGCAAGTTTAGAAAAATCAGCCCAGATTTACCAAAAAAAAAAAAAAAAAGATATTATACAAACGTTTGTCTACATGTCACAATCCTGGGGTGTAAATTATAGGATGGCTGTCCCTTTCTGTAGGGCCAAATGACATAACAGAACATATGATCCATGAATAGTAATGTATTTAGGCCCCACCATGTATATTTTCTTCCAATTCTCCATTTTTACTCCCATCATATATTTATGGTGTATCCCTAAGCACTGAGAATGAGAATTAAGACTAAAAGTTAGGATTTACAACTGACGGGTAAACAGAAAAGTGAAAGGACTGAGTAAAACACTGTAACCGGTGGGTCTTGATGTTGTGGTGTCTACAGTGTAGCACCCTCCACCATCCCCTCCTTCCTACTTATAACCATCTCTACAATATTTCCCAGCTTTTTTTCCTCAAAATACGAAACATTTGTCAATTAGGGCAATAATGTTATCCTCAACAGTTTTCTTAAAAGGGATCCATCTTTAGGTAACATAAATAACATCAGATTTGTGCCCCTTTGATTGCATTTACAAGATCTTGTAATTTAGCAGATTGGTTCATTTCTGACACTAGAACATCATAAAACCCTAGCTCGTGGGTCTCTAACTATTCTACAGGCCTTTTTTTCACAATTCAATCCGTCATTTACTGCATTAGCACACACATTGTGTATATGTTGAAATGTCCTTATGCTTTTGTATATGTGGGACAAACAAAAAAAGATTTAAAGACTTGCATTTATGAACATAAGACTGCGGTAACATGGATTAACAGGAACAGAAAACATGGATTATGAGATTGCCCAACATTAGGCACATACTAACTATGACTTCACGGCATCACTTCAGTTTCTGGGAATAGAGATAAATCTTATATTTCTCTAGAGGAGGTGACATCATAAACCCAATGCTTTGCAGAAAGGCACATTGGATCCACTCTTTCAATACAGTGCAGCCCTGTAGTGTTAATGAAGAACTGAATTTGTCCCATTTTCTTTAACATTATACATGACAGATGTTCAGGCAGATGTTCATATTTTTACTCCTACATTCTGTGAGTCTGTGAGAGGTCAGACTTTGCTTTGATCTTGTTGACCTTAGAGCGCTAATGAAAAGCATGATTGATCATTTCTCCGTGACATGTCACATTTTAAAGATGTTTGCATTTATCGCTTTATCTCTTCACTTTTGTAACTTTGAAGGATTTTTATTTCTTTGTGTCCGATGGTGTTCGGGCTGTGGTTTTTGGACACTTCTTGCGGAGACCCACAACCTTGTATCGCCTGAGCAGTGGGCTTGTAACTATTTTTAACTGGCCTATGCTTTAGGTTGACTGTTTTCCACCATGACTCTGAATTTTCCCCACTGGGGGATGAATAAAGTATTTTTCTATTATATTCTACAACACAATAGTCTCCAGATGTTTGTCTGATTCCACCATTAAAAGCTGTGAAATGTCAGCTCCAGAGGTTCTTTTGCGCTTTCTTACTTATAATCAATCGTGACCACATCAACTGTGTTGAATGTATGAAAAAAGTAGACTTGATGACATATATATGTATGGATGAACAAATATATTTGATGTTGAACATCAACATGGTCACATATCAAGTAAATGTATTCCGTGTAAATGTCTCTGTTGTGACCTGAGTAAAATTTATTTTGTCTTTACTGTGAAACTTCAGCATTTTTGTACTGTGGAGCAACATAGCTATTACTTTCTGCCATGAAATGAGTATGTGTTGAAAAAATATCAAATTTGTCACAAGTAAGCGTTACGTAAAAAGACTGAAGTCTTACAAGCAATGACCCTTTACCTACTATAGAGGGAAAAGTCCAAATAACAAAAGCTTTTTGAAAACCTGCAACAAAAACTCCTTCTTTAGGCCTCATGTCTTTCCAACCAGTTTCTTTCAAATCTTTTAAAACATTTTCCAAGACAATGCAAACTAAAGAGCTAACAGGACTCTTATTCCACCAGCTTAAGAGTAATTTCACTCGACTGACAGAGTCAGTTTCAGCCTCTGTGTTGCATTAAATTCCCATGACCTTCCACCACGAGGAAACTCTGAGTATCATTGCACCTGATTTAACGCTGACTGATCTGAGCAGGAAACCAAATACCTACCCTTCAGCAAAAAAGAAAACCTCCCCCTTTACAGGTACATGTCAGTGCAACTTAAAAAAGCTCTCCCAGGTGATAGCAGGCTGAAAAGGTAGTATCACAGAGATTTCTCCAAGTCACTTGAGACAAACCTGTGACAATAGCTTTAGTAGAAATTGTAAAAGATGAAAACTCTGTGGAGTTATTATGTGAAGTTTTTCCAATTGCCACCACCCACTACCCCTACGACCATACATAATACATTCAACATAATGATATCCACTTTGCAATGACATAAAATAATAGAAATAGATAATATAAGGTAAAGTAACAATAAAAAAGGAGCCAGCCCAAAACGAAATGTATTTATCTAAGTGAAGTAGCTCTTGTCAAACCTAAGGCTTCTTCACAGAGGTGCTTTCTTACCTGAGCGGGTGAGTCAAAAATAAACTATAGGTTTCAAACAAACTTTCAAATAAAGTTGTTGATAAAACTTAAAAGAACAACGTAACATCAGTTCATCTACCAATCAGTCTACCTGCTTCATGGCTGAAGCCCTATCCTAGCTACTATCAGTACACGCAGGCCGCCACTTACAAACGTCTGTGAATTAGAACCTTCAGCCTTCGCTTCATTCTTCCATAAGTGCCTGCAGCCAATTCAACAATCAATTAAATAGGATGTCATTACATACGAACAGGTATGATGTTGGAGGACTTCAACCTGCTGATGGTTAAAGCTTGAACTGAAATAAAAATTCAATAAATTAATCAATAAATTGAAAACACAGCAGTATGTGCAATTTTTCAGTCTTTATTGCGAAACAGCAACATTTTGGGCAGTGGATTAACTTAGCTTTTTTAGGTTCTGTATCAGTCGAAATCAGTCGGTGTATGTTATGTCGCTGTTTTGACCAGTGCACATGATGTAAAAAATACCATTTCAGAAAAATCTGGAGATTTTTAATTTTTTTTTTTGCACCATGATCTTTTCCTAAACGTAACCAAGAGTTTTCATTCCAATGTAGCACCCACAGTACTCAAGGCCCAGTGTTGTATCTGTCCTTTATGCACGGGCACTCTTTCCTACCTGTAAATGCTGACTCAACATGTCACCTCCAAGAAATTTGGGGTTAAACAGGGAGTGGTTATTTGATATATTTCTGCAAGAGCAAACCATTCTCCTCTTTATTTCTGAGCTGCAGGTGTTTCTGTGATTTACACAAAGTATTACTGTACATCTATGCTGTGATGTAGAATCCACATTCTATTTACTGCATGAGCATTTATTATATGAACAAATTACAGTCTGTACAAGGAAATAGGTGAGATGGTTAAAAAAAATTGCCAGACTTTACCTAAGAGGCTGGATAAATGAAATAGTGAACAGGCTAAAAATACAAGCTTGACAGTGGGACTGATCACTAAGTTGTTAATTCATGCAAGTGAAAACTTAACTAATGTATAGCTAACACTGACATTGAAATGATGAAGGTTGTGTAACGTATGGCATACAGGCATAGTGTTTCATTCATCTTTTAATAACATCTTTCACAAAACATGACTCATCCAGAATTCTTTGCTTCATCTGTTGAATTAAAAGTGTTGTTCTGTTGTCATCATTCTATGCATATATCCAATAGAACTGGAAAAGACAAAAGTGTTCAAATTAGCCTGTCCCATTGCTGTAGCGAAGTTGTCATCCATCTGAAAAGAAAAACATTTCTACACAGGTGATAGTACATATATCCAATGAATTATGGACCAAACACCCCCGTGTATGAAAACGAGGAGTTAGTGTTGTTCTCACTCACTGTTTGGTTATGTTTAGGCACTAAATCTACATGGTCAAATGTAAAAGTTTGGCTTTAAATACAGACTTTTACATTTTTAACACTGCGTATTAAAATGTGACATCAGGTGTACCTGACGAAACTTTGACATGAGCAGGGGGATGAGACAGGGCCTGAAAATACAAACTGACCTCAAACTGCAGTTCACTGAACCACCACTGAGGGTAATAAAAATGGTTTATTGAGAGTAACACTTTTAAGCTTTCAAGGCATATTGAGTAGTTAAACACATGATTTCATACATGGCCCCTTTGGTGCAAAGTAACAACTGCAATGGTCAAGGGAGTGAATAACATACTGCAGTTAGTCACAGAACATAGCAATAAAAGGGAAATAAAATCAAATTGCTTTCATGGTGGATACTTTGTAAGGTACACACTCTGTAGGATGGTGCTGCATTGTCAAAGTTATGTGTCACTGACTAATGTCTACATACCCTCTGTCCAAAGGCTGCATCATTGCCACTTCAAAATAAGAAAAAAGCTAGAAACACCAGCAGAGGGCTGTGTCACTGCAGAAAAATACACCACCACACTCCTCTACTGGGTCATAAGATGTGATTGGGAGGGAAACTTTGAGATGTGTCTAAATGTATATATATACTTATATATTATTATATATGTATATTATACATATACATATATTTTAGGGCTGGGCCAGTTAACTCGTTATTATCGCGTTAACTCGTTAATTATTTAACGCTGACAAATATTTTATTGCGCATTAGCGCAGGTTTTATTAGTTATTTTATTATTGTAAAAGTCTGTTGCTCACAGGCTTTTATTTTGTAAAAGTCTGTTACTGTCTGCTGTGGAACCGGAAAAGAAAGTAATTGGCGGATCCACCAAACACGGAGAAGGGTACGGAACTTTTACTCGGCCATTTTCATTTTAAAGTTCTTCCAGACGGCGGAGTCGACAGAACCAAAGTCATCTGTAAACACTGCCAAGTTGAATTGTCTTCTCACCGTAGTAGTTTCAGTCTAAAGTATCACTTAAAGGCAAAACACACAATTGATACCAGCAAGTCATTCAACGAAACAGACAGTGGAGCGAGGCTTCTACATAAAAACTACATAAAAATGCTGATGTTAAAAGTGTGTTTGCACAACAAATGTTATGGCACTTTCATTCATATGGCAGTACATTTAAAATAAAACTGCATGCTAAAAGCTATACACTACTTTTGAATTCATTTTTGGATTTTGCGTACAAATGCGATTAATTGCGATTAATCAGGGAAATCATGTGATTAATTAGATTAAAAATTGTAATCATTGCCCAGCCCTAATATATTTATTTCAGGAAGAAAAAGCCTAAGAAAATGTCTTACGTGCATGCTGAAACAAGGCTGTTACCAAAACTAATATTTCATGGGCGTAGCTTGTCTCATAGTGAGAGTAAAATCAGAATCTGCAAAGCAGCTGCATAAAATCATAAGTATATACAGAAATGTAAAGTTGCAAATATATCCTGCTAAACGGTAGAGTCAAGGAAATTCTCAGCCACCATCATTACTGTGGTAGAGTATCTGCCTCTTCTCGATCAGCCAGCATGCAGCTCCTTATTTTAACCACAGTTCAACTCGACATTACCTTTGACATATATTTAGAAAGACCATCTTCCAACAAAATATATGCATTTCAGGCCTTACTATAATAAATGTTTGTGCCCAACCGCTGAGGTTCTCACAGCGGTGTAGCTGCGATGCTCTCATTACACCCAATCCAATATAAGCCCCCTCATTTCTCTCCTTACTGTATGGAACCAGCACACAGAAGTGACACCAGCCCTCTGAAAGAATATGCTCATTAGCAAAACTAGCTAACAGTAGATCTCCCTATGTCTATTAGTGTTACATTTACATGTGGCATGACAGTGATTCATCACAAATATTGGCTTTGACTGGAATCCTGTCTCTGTACACTCCTATTGCTGCTGTGACAACCATTAAATCACCTGCCACAGAGGAGCCACTTTACTGATGCTGCTGTTGATGCCTGGCTGACCCGTCTTGCCCCAACGGTAGGCTGTATACTTCTGTTTTATGTCACATGGAGCAGCAGTTCAGAAACAAACAGGGCTTCTTAGTGACTGATCAAGTCAAGCAAAAGAAAGATGAAAATTACATTTAATAGATGGATGAGGAGATCTTTCATCTCATATCGTATAGGGACATTTATTGCCTTCCTGAGCCACTGTTCTTTGGTTTAAAACTTTTCCCAATGTATTCTTTTACACCTGGAAAAAAAGGATTTTTTTCTTGCTTTCATAAACTGATGTGGGAATTTAGAAATAAAGTAAACAGTCGGGCTCAGAGTCCATTTCTTATTTAAATGTTCACATTATCTGTGCCAAAACTCTGATTTCCCTCCTCACTCTGCTACACACAAAGCTCAGCTTCCCAGGTGCCTGCTACAGATGGCGATAAAAGGTATTTGCTTTTTGAAGGTGTTGTCTTGGGTTTTTGTGTAAATCCATTATTTAGGATATCCTTGGTTGGATGTTTATTGTTATGGATTTGGAGAAAACTTCTTGGTTCCTGGTGGCGTGAAGAACGAAGGAACACCCTCTGGATAGTTCAGCTGTGCGACTGTGGAAGTGAAAAAGTTTTAATCAAAAGTGAGGCATGAATGAAAGTAGTTTATCTGCAGCAGGACTGCTGCTCTCATTCTTCAAGATCCTGCAGTTTTTTCCTCGTAACCGAGTACTGCAGCAGCTGGTTGAGCTGAGTGGCCCACTTTTAACCAAAGAGAGGGAATATCTGTTAAAATCATTCAGCGGATCTGTGGGACTCGGTGGCATATTGCTGAGAAACAGAATTAACGGGGATTTAACTGTCCTGGTGGCTTGTTTCACAGTGGAATTAGCATGCAGTTAACTCAGCACTGGACCTTTGTCTTATCCTCTGTTTTTCATATTCCTCTGTCTATCACTGTAGAGTTATCGAAAACATAAACGCGTCAAAAAGTCGATGCAATGCAGATCAGTAGTTTTTAACTTACTGTATATTCCCATTGAATAAACTGGCCTACACCCATTAAAAACCGATTAACAGAAACAGCCACAGATTACACCAGCTGATCCCATTTTCAACAGTCAGTTTTTCACATGAAACAGAATTAAAAAGCCATATCATCAAATATTTATGAAGTGTGTCCTTTTAAACAACTGTGCAAAAGTCTTCAGCCATCCCCTATTTCTTCACATACTGCCAGGAAAACCTTTACTTTTGTTAAGTTGTGCCTAAACATGGGTTCACTCCTTGGTGCTTGAATGATATTATTCACAGGTTCATGTTAAGTGGCTTGACAAGGAAAAGAAAAAAAGTTCTTCTGAAAATGGTCAAGTATGAGCACTGAACTAAAAAAAAAAAGGAAAAAAAAAAAAGAAAATTAAAAGATTACAAGAAAGTCTGGCTCCATGGAAGCAAAATATAAAGAATTGAGGGGTGGTTCAAAACTTTTGATCAATACTGTGCTTAACACTGCATTTGCAAATGGTCCCTTTTCACGGCACATATTTTGGTTTATCATACGAGGAGAAACAGGTATAATTCATAACATTTTAAAAAACTACGGCATTCCTATTTGGCGAGCTGACTGAGGGATCTTTTTAACGTCCAGTTTTGCTCACTATTATGACTTAACGGGGAACTTTGTGGAGCTGAGCCATCATTAACAACTGTGCACTTTCTGCCATGGCGCACGTGATTTTACTGTAAATTCAGATGCCGTCTCATTGCTCTGTCTGCACATTCAATCTGCCTCATTCTTTTCATATTCCTGCCATTAATCTACCTCTAAACACCATCTCCGTCTCAAAATAAGGCCAGTGTTACTGGAAGAAGGTGGCCAGGTGTTTGATGAACCCTGCAGGGAAACTCTGGTACTGAGATGCGCCAGTGGGAGGCGCTTTAGCCGTGCTGTATCAGCCGCCTGTGTGCAGGATGGAGAGGCTGTCTGCTCAACGTGAGAAAAGTTTATCTTTTGACAAGCCTATTTGACTTCGTGCATTTCAACAAAACTACCATCACATTCGCAGCTGTATGTAGAATAAAACGTGGTTATTTAGTGTAAAGACATGGCTATCATAGAGGAAAGTCGATAAGACATCTCAGTAAGCGTTTATATTTAAAAATGTTTGTGCGGCGCAGAGGTACTTATGATCGACAGTCCTTCATAACTGTAACACCCTGTGGACACACACGATGCAGATAGTTTTTTCTTTTTCTTCTTTTTAGTGGAGATCTTGTCTATTGCTTCATAGATTGTGGAATCGTGGCTCTGCCTCCAAAGTGTCAAGAAAAAAGAAAGAAAAGGGGCTGCATTTATCAACAACAACAACAACAAAAAGTCTAGTCCTAATGGTTTCAAGCGAGAAAACACAAGGTCTCCCACAAATACTCATTAAGAAACCAAACGCCCAAATGTTGTTTATCCACTTAATAAAGGCTGCGCAGCTGGTGACGGATGGGCTCAGGGTCAAAGTGCTGTTTCTCAGATTTCAGTTCATTTGCACAAAGACAGTCAGACGCCTCGACTCCCTGCGAGTCAATATCGTTGATAACAAAGGACACAATCCTTGTGCGACAACGCCTTGAAGTTGTCTCCCGGTGAACTCACGCAAGCACAAATGCAAAGTGTAGTTCAGCAGTGAGAAGAAAAGGGGAGTCTTAGCACCAGTAGGCTACTCTTGTCATTTAGCTGCTGAGTTTTATAACAGGGGACCTGCTGCAAATAGCAGGGAGGAGAGAAAATAGCTGAATGCAAACGATCTGCTCTTCTCTTGTTGGGTATTAAACACTTTATAGAAAATTAAACCTTTCAGAGGTAGCAGTAAAAGACCCGGGTGCATCTGTCTTTTCTCGGCTATCATCAGGCATTGGTATCCAAACAATTCCAGGATAATGCATTTAAATACAAGTCCTATTATTTTTTATTGTTATTTTGCATTTTCTCATTCCCTGCTTCGCATCTTTGGCTACCAGATGTGTCTCCACACTGAAGAATTATTTCTCCTCCCCAGAGTCAAATAAATGCAATCAATATGAGTATTGCTCTCAGGCCTTGAAATATTACATTAATGTTCCATGTGGTGACATTTTAGCTGGAATTTTCAAATACATCATGAAGGCTCAAATTAATATTTATCAGCAAGAGGCTTTTATGCTTTGCAAAACAGTATTAGCGTGGAGTCCAATAATCTTGTCCTCTAAATAGGAAAACGGTGTCCGCATAGGCTTGGTTAGACAGGTGTGGATTTAATAAGCTAAATAGATGTCTTTATTTTTAGCCCACTCTCAATCCTTTTTTATTTTTTTTAAATGAAAGAAAAAACAGACAATTCATATAATTGTCTGGATTTTCCCAGACCTCAAAAAAGCCCCTATTTTGAGGCTCATTGATAACTATATGCATTTCATACATTTATTACATTTCTTGTATTCCCTGGAGGTGGTGAGAGTCAGATTCATTTGACTTAAGTAAGGGGGTTGGTGGGTTCAGCACTGATATAATTATTTATTCGGACATGTTAAACAATTTGTCTTCCCTATCTCTGCTGATCAGAGCAAAAAAAAAGGCCTAAGAAATTCTAAAGACATTGATTTCTCAATATCTACTTGAACTCACCAGATAAAGGCACGAGCCACCCAGACGGCGCAAGGTGTTACATGCACACACATACCTCATGTCATTATTCTTTTTAGGCCACGCTTACATGTGCATGTATTTTTGGTAAAGCTTGAGGGGATTCATCCTGTCAGTCTAGAAAAATGTTATGCATCTGTGACCATAGGGAATAGCTTTCTATCGTTTATAGATCTGTTTTAAATTATTCTTGTCATTGAGCCCCAAATTTATGCCATCATTGATCCAGCAAGGAAAATATGAAACGAATTGGGGTTGCTATTTGATGACCTGCAGGTCAAGGAGATTTTAACATTGGTATTATTGAGCGTGGCATCTGTCGTTTTTCACCTGGGCTGCTGCCCTCTTCACTGTCCCTGTTCTCTTCTGCCAGAATGAAAACAAACACTTCTTTATGTGGCATGAAAGCTCCAAATCTGTCGCTGGCAAGGTGACAGTTGCAGTGCCGAGTCTGAGGAAGATTCTCAGTTTGTCTGAGGCTTATTTACTGATGTATGGAACAAAGCATCTACGCCTAAAAGGGCTTTCTCTTTCAGTCATTAAACCATTTATTGCATGTTGTAAAGGGTACTTATTTTGATGTTTTTAAAGGGTGCTGCAATGCTTGAAAGTTAATGTTAAGAGTAGCGATAATCCAATCAGTTCATACAAATGCAGCTGTACCCAGCAGACTTGCAGAATGTATCATTGAACAGCCCCTTTTCATTATTCATATGGTTAACTTTCCATAGTGGAATTTACATGACACGGGCCATGTGAACAGTGGATCCTGTGCAGTCCTGGAGCAGCCTATTTTCAGTCAGATAGCCAGACTGTGTCAGAGCGTCACCACTCTGCCTCCGAGCTCTGAGCAGAATGAGCCAGGTGTTGTGGTAACAGACTTCCCCTGTGGCCCACTGATGAAGAACATCTGGAGTGCTTCTGTTCCGCCACTTCTTTCCTGTCCCCAATATGACCAGGCGATGTAGCTAACAGTGCGATGCATGTCGACACATGGCTCCAAGGTCCCTAGATAGACTATGAGATGCCCAGATATTCTTACTTGACAGGGCTGCCCCATCGACACACTGTGAACTCTTTCCATATGCCTGGCTGGTGTTGGGTCCAAGGGTGCAGAACCCAGACAAAGTCTCTACCACAGTTCATGTAACTGCTCTTTGGGCCTGAAAGGTGAGAGACAACAGTGCAGGAACAGTTGTCTGATAGTGCGTCATTTTGCTACTAAGATTAGTGTAAATGAAAATGACAACTCATGTGAACAGTTGTTAAATGTGTTAAGATGTAGCTATTTTGTGTCCACATTTGATAACTGGTGGACTACCACAGTTTATTTAATTCCGCATTTTTTCCATGAATTTGACAAAAAAAAAAAGATGCCAAAATAGATAAAGTTCCACTCATAAATCTTATGTCTACACTAGTCAATTCTTTTAATCTCTAATTAAACTGTGGCAAACAGTGTCATCACTTGCTGTACTTTTAAAATGTTCTACCTATATCAATTTTGACAACCAGCACTTACAACGTGATTTACCATTGAGAATAAAAGTCTAAGGCAAACTAAGTAATCCAATGATAACTTTTCTTTTACAGTGCTGCAGTCGCCTGTGAGTAGATCTTAAATCACCTGGAGACATTCACTGGACCTCGGTGACAGGCGAGTGTTTAAAATACAGTATCTACATGTGAAACTCTCAAAAATATTAACTTTTGATTTTCAAACATCACCTGAAGTTATTCTTATTTTTGGAAAGTATTACACGCTTCATTGGTTTAACAGTAAATGTGACTCTGTAAACATTTTGTACTACTTTTATTAACACAAACAATTGATGTAGGATTGTTTTTGTCCTTCTCTCCTCTTGACAGCCAAGGCTGTAAAAGAGTTAAATCTTCTGGAACCCTGCCCTGCTGGCCAATTGAATGGCAAACACAGTGATCCAAAACACCCTCTGCAGAAATAAAACAATATATAGAAATGCGCAATAGTGGGATTTAATTTTCACACCACCATCCATTTATATAATACATGAAATGAACCTCAAATTAATTTGCACCGAGGCTCTAAAGTAACAATGTAATCTCGGTGTTATAGCCCAGTTGCAAATGGATTTCTGTCTCTTGTAATTTTGTGAGAAGCACTCTAGGGGTCACCTTAAAAGATGTCGCTATTTTTTAAAAGCACAAACTATCCCGTGGCCTGTCAGCAAAAGGGAATCTCTGCAATGCAATCTGTTTTGTGCCATCGATTTGTCTGGTGTTGCACCTTGTCACATGGTTTGCCTGTTAGGTTTGCTGGTATTGGCAGAGATGACTAATATTATACCCAGATGTCTATAATAAAGTGTGGAGTATCTGCTTACTTGTGCGCAATCTGGTCCTTACAACTTCCTGACCAGTGCAGAATGACTTGAACCCTGCTAAATGTTAAGGGAACAACATTATATTACATGGCACAGCAAGAGTGCCGGAGAGAGGGACTCAGCAGAATATGATGACGCTTCTATTAGTGTCATCTAGCTGAAGGACCTGGAACAGAATTCCACAAATTATCCTGGATTGTGATGCCTCTGATGCTGAATTCATACCTTTGTTTGAGAATTCTTTCTTTTTTTTGGTAGATTTGGATGTAGAAGACACAAGGGAAAACATCCATGAGATAAATACACATTCAGATACTTCAAATAAAACAAAAAAACCCACAAAAAAGTAATAAAAGTTGCATGTTTCCTTTTTTCAAAAGGACACTTATCAGACACTTGTCAAGCAGCACCTGTCATGCTATCAGTCACTTCAGAGCTCTCCCCCACAGCTATAATACGTTCCCTCTTACACTCAAAATCCACTCAGCATTTCCAGACCTTTTCATACGTCACATGAGCCCACCCAGATATCTCCTGGGTTATAACTCTGTACCTAAATTTAGACAATATATTAAGACGCTCCCCTGTGGACGCGATTGTGACTTTTGCCTTTTTTAGGGAGCAAAGTACAGCATTTAACGGAGCCCGTCTCCGTGTGGTGTTTAGTTTTGAAATCACCGCAAAGTCTCAGTGAAGGTCACTCAGAATACACAGTGACGTGATTTAAAGAGTGTTTCCACAACAGTCGCAGTTGAAAGTTGAACGCTGCCGGAAGGCACACCGTTTTATAGATTCATAAAGACAAAATAGATTGCATTATATATTTGAATTCATTAAGAAAAAGAGAAGTCTAATATTTGCATTTCATTTTAGACCTCAGTAACGTCATCATGATCACACTCTTCTGCACGTAGATGGCCCTGAGTAAACAACTGTCCTTCCACCTCAATGCCCGACACCTTTTCTGATCATTTTGTGGCTTCTTCATTTCCTCATTTCAGCGCTATGCAGTTACCGCCGTGTTCTTAGACGAAGCTTTTCAGCTGAACCCCCCCCCCCCCCCCCCCCCCCCCCCGCTCCTTTACTCTTTGAATGTCAGCGTTTTCTCTGAAGGAGGAATTTAGAGCTCAGAAAGTTTATAAATAAGCCTTCTATCAAGTTCCACAACAGGTGTGACCCCTGTGTCCTAAAACTGAACACTTTCAGTGGCTGGCCGCTGGTTGGTAAGAGAACTGCTAACGTTCTTATCATTTAAAAACCTCAACCCTGTACATATCATGGTATCATGGTAAAAAATATACAAAGTTTCCCTTTTTAAAAAATAATGTCTGAGCTATGACAATGTGTTAAACAAGACCAGTTTGTGCACGCAAAAGCGGCTGTAGTGAGGACGGACTCGTCAAGTTGTGTTCCTGTCTCGGGAGTTTAAAGTATTCAATGAAGCTTTCAAGGATAAACACCCTATCAGGTGATATACTGTACCCAACAGCACTCAGAATGACACACCGAAAAGAATGCAGCTCGTCCCTATGGTGTTTCCACAAGGGCCGTCGGAGGAGGACTGTAGAATTTGGAAGTGAAATCGTGACAGACTTTTTGACACCAAACCTATTAACTGCTCCCGCTAGAGCTCGAGGTGTAAACAGGCTAGAAAAAGCGAGGGGTTGTTGCATGAAATGACCACTATGGAGTACAATCCAAGAACCAAAATCCAGACAGAGCTGCAAACTGAGGGCACAGGATGCACAGCGGCTTCTGCAAAAATGATAAAGCTGTTGTCGCAGCTTAGCAATTCGTAACGCAAGGATAAAGAAAACTCCACTTGCAGGTTGAAAGTGGAGTACAGATGTGCCTGTATTCATCTGTTGATAAGCTGGTGTAAGAGGAGAGGGCTTCGTCTTTTCTCTCCAGGGTGAAATGTTAGTGTTGAAGCTACTATCCCAAGAAAATTCTTTAAAAAAAAAACGTTTATATTAAACAGGGTAGTTAAAAAATTAAACTCGGAAGTAGCTTTTAAATCCTGAGGGAATAATTATGGTCAATCACAAAACTTTATCATACTACGAGGCAAACAATGTCACAGAGCCTGAGCTGATTGCTCAAATTCAGCTTAAATGATTATGCTTGGTCATGCATGACTGATGTGCTCTAATGTACTATTTAAACCCCTTTAGGTTATCAATTTAGTTTCCTATAATCAGCTCACATTTCTCAGTCAAGCTACAAAGAAGTGGGAATCGCTGTTTAAAGACTCAAAATCTTAACGCCTGAAAGAGAACTCCTATCATGTCGTGTATATATAGAAAAGCTTCTTTTTTTTTTCACATATTGCTGATTGCATGTCTCAAGGGGGGTTGAACACAACATTTTATTTACCACACAACATCACTGCTAAAATAGGTTGAGAAATAAGAGATGGTGGGTAATGGTGGGTAAAATGTCCTCCTCCATGTTACTCCCATGTCCTTAAATGTCCCTCCTGTCCCCTGTCAACTGAGAACTGTCTCAGAATTGGGAGCAGGTGAGCCAAGAATGAAAGCTGGCCAGATTACTTTACATTATTTCAATCAATTATTTAAATGTTCCCGTTGCCTTCATGATGGCTTGACGAGGCATGGCAAATAATGATCCCTGCCCCGTGCCTGCAAGTTGGGACACACGCTAACTTACAAGTGTGCAGCTGAGCATGAAAAATTCACATGCACGAGTTCACAACAACACCAAAACACTACTTTTAGTGCTGTTGATTGGAACCAACTGCGGAAAGATGTCGGGTCGACCCGTGTGAGGTCAATACCAGTGGGTACTAGAGCTAGTTGCATTTAATGTCTCTGTTACCGTGGTCATTGACAAGCAGCTGATGCAGCACAGTGAGGTGGGGAGGGGAATAAGTTTAGCCAAACAAGTGTAAGAGGAACAGGGTACCCTTTGTCCCAGACTGTGACTTTAAAGTGTGTCAAAAGCTACTAAATATTTTAGAATTAGGTGTGTGTTAGGGCAAGCCTTCTCTATCAGACGTCTGCTATGTTTATTCTCCCAGGGAAACAGGTGCAGCCACATGAAGGAGAATTTCATTTCAAAAATAGCATTTAGCATTTTACTCCTCCTGGAAGCCTTCTCTAAGAGAAATTCTCATGTAATCATACACCACGATGACTGAAAACTTCTGAAGTTGATCCACTGAGACATATGGTGTCTTGGGGAGAGGAGGAGCCGCAGGGCCTCGATGGGTGTAAACAGGATTCAAATGTGGTTTGGTTTGTCATTATTTACAGGGGACAAATGTATCAAATTTCTGTCGCAACGGTATTAATTGAGTTGTTTTTGCTGTTTCGTGGTTCGTGGTCCACAACGAAAGAGATGTGAACAAAACAGAAAATTTCTCCATTTCATTTAAAGACATTTTTCTGACATGGCTTTATAAACAGGCTTTATGAACATCCAGGTCCAGCTCACAGTCCCTCTTTGCATTTGATTTTATTTTAACTTTTTCCATTTGCGTTATCAAATGCTGCCTACAACATAATGAGAGATGTTGCAATTAATTTTCTTTTAATCAAGGTCGAAATGAAGTAAATTGGTGCGTCTTGGCAAGCCCTCATTTTCTATTTTTGCAGTGATGCAAAACAAATACGATAAAATTATGGCCCTCCTCACCTTCTGTAATTAGAAAGCATGAATGATCACCAGGAGATGATATGGGCTATACAGTACCTCTGCTTGTGCCTCTCCCCCAGGAGATCAGATTTGAGCTCTTTTGAAACAGATGACCATGTTTTCCTCCCCTCGCCTCCCTTATTTGTCTGTTCTCTTTTCCCTCTGCTGGAGTTACAGAGGGAGCAGCTCAACATGACATTGACTGCAATGTTGTTATAATGCCTCTCAAATGTTATTAAAAAGCGCAGCTGTGGAAGACCTTGCTGACTCTACACATTTCTATTAACTATGTTGTTTCAGTGTCCCTCCAAGTTGATTAGGAATTTATTAAAATTAGATTTTACCCTGCCCATCTTATCATCACTTATAGTGTAGTGACCGGCGCTGTTGATGGCGGCACTTGTTTTTAGTTCAGACATGTGAATACAGCTTCTGTAATTATTACTGTGAGATATCATTTCACACTATGAGATTTAAGCAAAGACCTAAATGGATCTCTTATTTGAGAATATACAGTTTGTGTGGAGAAAAGTTGAGATTGCTCTGATACTGCAGTTTTATGGAGGACCCACACCTTAATTTCCTGTTGGAAGTGATTGAGGAAGTAGCCACCTACCTCTTATTGTTTGCTGCCTAAACATGTAAATGTCTTAGACGGAGAAATTACATATTGCCCCTGGACGAAAAGACAAACAAGCAGGTTCAGAAAGACATTTAGATAACATTTGTATTTGCACGTTTTCTTTTTTTAAATGGTACCTTCCATATTTCACTGAGTGCCTTTATTTTTCTTATTCTTTTATTTATTTATTTTTTACATGTCATATGAGGTCACAAGAAATGTATACCTATCCATGAAGTTTTACAGAAAAGTTATTCCCTGGCTGAGGCATTTCAGCTCTTGCCCTCTGCTGTTCATGTGCTGTGTGCATCTGTCACACCAAATGTGTCTCTGTGCGGCCTCAAACACAAGGTGTACACAGTGTTGAAATGTACTGGAAAAATATATACAAAGGCTTGATCGAGCGTTTGCTCTAAGTCAGCATAGTGAGGTGGGTATGGCGACAGCTGTCCAATCTTGCCCTCACCCCTCCTCCTCATAACAGCCACCATCACTTTTCAAAAATGCTCCCTGTTTACCATACATAGGCAGCTGCCACCACTGTTAACTTCCATAAGACAGCCACCTGCTAAAGGACATTTGTACATGTCTTCATTTAATTAAGGCAAATGCCAGTTCATTGGCTCCCTCATGCAATGTGACTGAAAATAAGTCGACCTTGATAAGCCTTCTGCAAGTGGACAGTTTGGGCATGTGTCTTCTTTACATATCACATGGTTTCGTTTTCTACAGAAATGTTATGCGTTTTATCCGTTTAAAACTCTAGAATCAAACCCTGTAGTCAGATGTGGTGAAGCAGTGTAGATTCAGTGTCGTGATTAAATATAAGCCAGTTTGTTCCTTATAAGCTATTCCACACTTCATATCAACATCTAAACAACTCCATCTGCAGTACTACTCCTCTAAAAAATACCTTTCTATATCTAGTTTTAACAGTATTCTTGTTGCCCAGGGAAATAAAGTATCACTTACCTGCAATATGACACTTATTTTGATGATCATAAACTGGGTATTTGAGCAGACACTCATAGCACGCACACAGAGCGCTCAGCCAACTGCACTCAGTTTTTTTTTCTGTTTTGGCTTTTATGTAATTGTTTCTCGGAAAGCTGGTGAATTATGCAAAATGCATTTTCAAAAAAAATTATAATCTTATACTTAAATGAGCAACAAGGACGGTTTAATTGGAACTTAATGAAATACTGAAAAAAGCTGCCTCTTGCGCTAATTTTCTTTTCTTTTCTTTCTTTCTTTTTTCTTTCCACACCTGAGCGAGTTTGCTGTTGGTATCAAGAGTTTTTAGAATCAGACTCTCAGAAAAGCAGCCTGACATTTTGGAAAATGCATGATATAAAATCAGATCTCATATTTGATTTAAATTTCATGTCACATAGGTCAAGCAGAATGTATTTAGACTGGCAGCAGCAGGGGTGTGTCTAAAGGGGGTGGCACGGCATTACCTCCCCCTCCCTCGAGCCATCCATTTTCCATACCCGCTTAATTCTATTCAGGGTCGCAGGGGGGCTTGAGTCTGTCCCAGCTACCATCAGGCAAGAGGCAGGGTGCACCCTGGAGGACCCAGGACATTCTTGTTACAACTCAACTTTTATGGTCATGGATGCCACTTTTACACTTTCCATGCAGTTGCTCTCATGACCATGGGAGTTTGCATTTTGCTTGAATATGATTATAGGTGGTTTCTGCCTCTATGAACAGATGACCAACAGATACGTTTAAACCCATTATCTGGATGTGTCAGAAATAAAGAACTTCAGTCGCGAGAGCAACAAGCTGTCCTGCAACAGATGGTACAGTTTGGCCTTCACAGAGCACTGCTCTTCCCATCGTCAAGTCAGTCTGGGATTACATAAAGAAACAGAAGTAACTCAAAAACAATAAATCCACAGATATGAGACAAGTTCTCATATTTCATATCTCAAGATTCCAAACACTGCGTGCATCTTATGAAAATGGATGTTGCATTGTAAAGCCAGTTATTTATGTCATTAATTTGTGTTTACAGCACTTTTCATGAAGTATGTCTTTCTTAACCTTGAACTGCTGTGTGATTTGTTTTTAATGTTTTATAATTAGCAGTTCCAATGGCAAAGGAGTCAGTAGGGCAGAGGTGGGGTAGATACGCCCTTGAGAGCCGCCTTATGAATAAACGGCTGGCGATAAATGAACTGGATCATTACTGAATCAAGTGATCTGCAGAATAATCTATTGATTTTTCTGGTCTTTCTTACTTCTTTATTATTCTGTATCACAGTATTGCAACATCAGGAGGAACCAACTGATGGATGGGACTCTTGGACCTCTGCAGTGACCGTGGTGGATTTCTTTAAGAAAGTAGTATATATAACACATCCCAGGGTTGTGGATATAAACTGCGTTCAATAACAAGTAGATTTATGTCTCACGAGGTGTGCTTTTTCTCATCTATCAATGGGATTCTTCAACGTTTTTTCGGGGAGAGGACATTTAGGTCGCATCAGCAATGCGTATGTGCACTCTGTAAATGTGCAGTCACAGACAATAGAAGATGAGTCTCAAGTATGAAATTATCCTACATTACTTTTCTAATTATTTTTTTTCCCCAGGGTTTTATTAAAATAAAAATAGTCACAGGTGTTACAAGGATTTTCTATTTCCACTCAAGTGCCCAAATTCCTTAAAAGAGACTATTCAGTCAAATTATTCAGCCTGATTTTGAATTTCAGTAAAATGGACATTTTTGGGTTCAGATGATGCACAAACGTTTAGTTGGTCCCCTGTTATGGAAATGAAACAGACATTATTTTGATATGACAAATCAAGTGGCCAATATTATATGGATGGAGATAAACCAGGCAGTGGGTCACAGATATACAATCCTGAACTTTAAGCAAGAGATTAAAGCACTACCTTGTTAGTTGACTTTGCTATCGATCCTCTTGATTCTTTATTATGTACAAGAGGACACGTCACAAAACTGCTAATTGGCAATAATCTGTTTGTCAATAGTTCACAAGACTGCAGAATTTAGATAAGGGAAGTTCAAGTTTAAAATACATTATCACAGCCCACTATTCCTCCTGGAATAGCTTCAAGGAGTCTCATGCTCAGAATATTTTACAGTAAATTATTGATGTATGTTAAATGGTAGAAAAGGTGAGAAGGAAAGAAAACAAACTGAGGGGGTGACATTCGTGTTACACCACTCGAAAGGTAAACTTTAAATTGAATGTGGAAATATTACATTTTGCTCTTTATTAAGAGGCTTCATCAATTAACATTTTGATATCAATAGTAAGTCAAATGACTGTTGTGCAAAAAGGGTTGTGAGCACAAAAGTGCCCCCCCCCTGCATGATTAGTCATTTGTGAGAATGATTTGTGTTTCGATTTTGAGTTCTTGGTACTTTTTAGCTCTTGGTTTTACTTTTACAGTTCTAAACTACTTTTTTTTTTTATTACAGTTTTTCTGCACATGGCAAGAATGTCGCCGGTTCAAACCTTAGACGGGGCCTTTCTGTGTGGAGCATGTTCTTCTTGTGCCCATGAGGATTTACTTCAAGTGCTCTAGTTTTCTCCTTTATTCTAAATAGAAGCTGATAATTGGTGATTTTGTACTTGCATGTCATAAGTAGGCTCACTTTAATACCTGCTCCACTCATAAGGGCTCAAATGCATCAATCTGGGAAGAAGAATTCACTGGTTAAGTCACAAGTAAAAGCAAAGAAAACTGTGCTTTTTGTCAAAGAAAGGCATGCTTCACCTTGCAAGACTGGATCAATGTTATTACATCTCACCTGCATTGCTGCATTAATCAAACTATAAATCCTTCTGGGTTGAATTGAACAGTTCATACCTGTGATTTTATCCCAAATAAGCATTTGTAAAAAGGCCTTGTAAATTTTGCCACGATGAAGAAAACAACAACCTAAACTGGATGGGATAAGTTTCGTCTCCTCACTGTCACGCCCATGGACTCATTTTTTAGTTTTCATGTTTTAGGTTATGCTTTTGCTGTCAGTCCATGTTTAGTTTTGCCTTAGTTTCCCTTCATTCTGTTCATTAGGTTCATTCACTTTACCTGTGTTTTCCTCAGCTGCACTCACTCCCCAATCACTCCCAGCCCTCTATTTAGTTTCCTGCCTCCCCTGTCAGTTTTGTCGGATCTTTGCCTCTGTTACCATTTCCCATGCCCCATGTTTCTTACCCCACGTTACCTGACCTTCCTGCCTTGTTTCCATGTTCCGCGTTCCCTTCGTTAAGTTAAGTATTTATTCCATGTCATGCCTGTTTTTTAGAATCCGACTAAGCCGCGCTTTTGGTTTGTCACTTTGTTTTTTTTGGAAAATAAATCCAGTTTTCCTTTTAAGTCTGCATCCGTGTCCTCCCTCAACACCACCTTTCTGACACTCACTTTGTAACTCAAAAGTCCAATTTGTGACTTGAATTTAAACCTGTCAAAGAATTTCAGTTTTCTAACTAATTTATTGATAATCAAAGAGCAGGGAATATTTATTTGTTCCTTTTCATGACTCAACAAGTTTTTTTTTTTTTTTTTTTAATCTTTGTTTTTAATCTTTTTATTCGAAGACACCCTGGGTTGCCCTATATGGTCTTTGCCATATTGCATGTGCTAATATGGCAGCACTGGTGGGACAAACAAAACACTGGCTCGAGTCGTTTACATTTTTTGTTGACATCATAGTTCAGGGAAAAATAGAGAGTATCCCTTTGGTTGCAAAAAGCTGATGATGTCACTACATCCTGCAGAAATGGACCATAAAGAAATGACTATTCTTGCTATTAAATATCATTTTGCCCTCACATTTAATAGCCTAAACATGAAGTTGGAAGGGTGTCATTTTGCTTTTATAAACTGACATAGACGACAGTTAGTCAAAGCAAGATAAGTAGTCGGTTTTATGTCATGATACTTGATACAACAGGTTGTATGAAGGCCATCCAGTTTGTGCAATCATTGGCTGGTGGATACATATCTACAACTATCACAAACGCGAGTTTGTGATAGTTTTCATCAGAGTTTTAGTAAATTAATAATGTGTTCCAGGTGCATCAGTAAGCCACCTCAAGATAAAAAGTGATAACTAAAAACCCTGTTGTAAACTGTAACTTAAACTACACAAAAAAGTTTTTCAACTACACCATATCTAAAGAAAAAATGTCTTGATAATTCATAAGCTTTGATGGAGAACGGCATCATACTCCACTTCTGGTTTTCTAAGCAACACCTGCGATCTGAGAAATTCAATTAGGACTCCTCTTCCCACTTGGAGCCGGTCTCCAGGGCAGATCTTCCGGGCTACTCGCCCCGTAAGAAATTAGAAAATGCTACAATAAAACCTGAAAAACTGAAAAAAAAAAAGGTGGGAAGTTCAATAATGACAGCTTTCAACCCGTCTACAAACACACAGGTCCCTTCAGCTGGAAGTCAGCGAAAGACAGCGAACTACCACAGGTAAGAGTTTTCCCTTTTCCTCTCAACTACTGTACATGCTCATTTCATTTCCCAACGCACTACGCTGAAATGGACATCAAAGTCCTACTCCCTCCTGCAGGTAGAGCGACAAAGATGACTGTCAAGCAGTGTTTAAGCATTTATAAAATGTTACTGGAGGACAGAGAGTTGATGTGAGGACTTGTCGGTTGGCACGGTGTGACTGCCTGTCTCGGTACAGCGGCAGCGCCGACAGCAGCAGCAGGTCTGGAGCGACTTTTACAGTCTGAGCGAACCTTATGTGCCTTTAGAAATGCCGGCGACAGGACCCGTCTTTCAGTAAACTTTGGTAATACGCACGACGGTCAAAGACCGGAGGAAAATCAAAGCGCCTGCCACACTTTAAAGTGCAACAGAAAATGTTCAACTTTTTCTCTACAGTTCGTACTTTTTGCACACTCAGTGCGAGCTCAAATGCGTTCGCTGCCATCCTCGAAATGTGGACAATAAAAGACAAAGTGAAAGCGGAGCGTACATGTCGTGTTCATTATTTATGCAACTGCTTGGACCTGTAGTGCAGGTTGTTACTATGAGCTGATACTTCTCCAAATATACAACAAAAACGACACAAATGAGCGACCTTTTTGGTGCGACTTCTGGAGCCGAAAGCCTCAGTTTTAGTCAAGATAAACTTAGTGAAACTCCATTGACTGCCCCTAAACAGGTAGTAGTCTCCGTACAGTATCATTTACTGTAAATAGGGGAACTACTATAAATGCAGTCAATTCTCAAAGCATGAACTGCGGAAGTTCTGCTGTTGAAGATCTAACGAGTTTTAGAAATGTTCTATCTTTGTCTTGCATGTGTAATTTAGGGTGTTATCTGAAAGTAGCCAAAACTGAAATCAGCTGTTTGCATGCCTTGACTGAAATTTCTCTATTAATTATTAATAATCATCAGCACCCCCCCCCCCCCCCCACACCAAAAAAAAAAAAAGCGTTTTTGGGGAACTGTCCCTGCTCTGACTGCACATACATGCAGTAACTGTATCTCCTATGGTACATGCAATCCAGTTTCTGCCCCCTGTCAGCGTCTGTAAGGTTGTCTGACTTCCACCCTCTGTAGAACGAGCAATCTGTTAAAACACTGTATAAACTGTGCATGTTTGGTTAGTTGTGATCTCTACAAAACGCCACTATGATGTGAGATTTAATTTAACACGCTTTTGTAAAGGGTCAATGTTTGTTCTCTTGTGCATTTAGAAATGTCTGCTGTGTGCTCTCCAGTATGTTTGTTATTATTCTCAGGGATGAAGATGAGGACAGGAATAGATCACTGGCACTTTAAGCCCGGATTTCTCATATTCTCGCCGGATCTTTCTCCTTTGCTAATTATTGTGTTGTTTTCAGAGCAAATATGTCATATCCATGGCGACCAGGCAGGTTTATTGTCTCTCCTGTGCAATAGCTCACAAAAGTAATTAATTATCCTTTCCCCCCCCCCTCTCCCTCCTGTCTTTGGTTAAACAGATCATTCAAGGAAAGCTATCTTCTATATTAAAAATGCAACTGCTAGTACATCACAAGGTAAACACGAAAGTTTTCTCAGCTTTTCACTTTTGATGTCCCCTTTGTGTTTTGATTTGGTTTAGTCTTACAAATCAGTTGAATGTTTAATAATTCTATAATAATAAAAAAAAGACAATTATGCGCACAGTGTGTGAGTTTCAGCAATTTTTTCATGATATCCTCATGATGCAGCAGCTGTTCAGCCTAACTGTTGCAGATGTATTCATGCATGCAAAGCAAGCACACACTTGGCACTTACACTGGAAAGCTTAAAAACACATGTTTAGACATGAAATCAGCCTGCTTTTTGTGTGTTCTGAATAGCAACCATTAGCCAGTCTGAAGGTAAGTTTACTCTAGCGATGTCTTTTTATTTCACGAGGTCTTGAAAATAATAGCCAACAGCAGGTGACACTGCAGGGAACAACAGTTCGCCACAGTGCATTGCAGAGGTATTGCACATGCACTTTCTTACGGTGTACCCAAAGAGAGCTGTAAAGCGAAGGAGTTTCCAACTCTTCAGCACGTGTCTGCTGTCCAGAGGTCCATCTCTTGCTGGACACCAGCCAGGATTCACTGTCAGATTGGTGGTACAGGTTCTCATCTCTCTTCAGCATTGATGAGACACTGCAGTATCCATCTGTCAAACATACTGCCCCTCTTTCTCTACTTGTCTTTGGCTTGCTCTTATACCTTCTTTGTTTGTTTTTTTTTCCATTGTCACCAAAGGTAAAAAAAAAAGAAAGCTTGGTAAATTTCAACAGCTGAAAAAGCTGAAGTGCTCATTTTCAGTTTTCACTGTTGTGTCTGTTTGGTTTGTTTTTTCTGCATGTGCACCTTTGGGTGTTAGTTTCTGTTTCTTGAAATGTTGCCTTTAGTGCTTCGCCTCATGTTCACTAAACTGGGTAAGAATCACATTGGTTAATCAGTGTGCGATGACTCCTACATTCATATTGCTTACAGACCTATCAGTCAGTGAAATGCTTCATGTCTCATAAGTACCCATCTGCATCTGTCAAGGGGTGTGCAGAATTAAACCCATGCGTATTCCTCCTATGTTTGACCTTGGCTGTGGACCTCAGGTCTTTGATGTCAAATAAGCATCAGTAATCCCAAGCGGCATTTGACAGGCTTCAGGAGTCATGACTTTTGTTTCCCCGGCACATAAGCTTTATCAATTGCCCTCAGTGTAATGATTTTGTATACAAATTCACACTGCCGCAACCATAGTGTTTTCCTTGTAAAAATATACTGCTTTCAACATGTACGGTTATACCAGCACAAATAGCACACATGTTTTTTTAATCATCGTTATTGTTTTTATTTTAGTGCTGAGGAAATGTCCTTTTTGCATGCTTGATCAGCCAGTAGAGAAATCCAATATAATGGAGGTTCAAGGTGAATTGCATCTCGTACACCCCCCCCCCCTCTTCGACTGAAGGAATATTCCAAAGCAAAATAAACAAATCACACAGACAACAGTAATATAGGGTTGATTTTGAAGGCATGAAATAAGTATCGATTAAATCCTGCAGTTCATAGATGAAAATGGCCTTTTTAGTAATTTGTCCTGGGTCCTTTCAATATGATGGAGAAAGACACAGACAGAGGCATGGACTGGGGAGGAGAGAGGGACTGCAGCGAGGGTGGAGAGGAAGAGTAGAGAGAAGAAAAAGACAAGTGAACAGCAAGAAACAGAAAGAAGAGCTTTCATAGACTCGAGAAAGGGACAAGCTGCCTCTCTCCGACCTCATTATCATTCTTAATAAGTCTTAAGGAAAGAAGGAGCATTGAGTGTAAATGCATGGTAATCCTTACACTGGCCAAGGTTAGTAGGGACGTCAGCACACGCGCGCTGTTCCCAGCTGGCCACTTTGGGACAGGGAGCACAGTTAAGGATAGATGTTCAAGGAGAAAGTGAGGACGTTTAGACAGTGTGTAAAGGTTATAGGCCCTTTCCCCCAGCCTGTATCTCCTCAGTGCCCGCGCCACCTGGCATTTAATGAGTAAACAAATCTGCATCTGACTTAAAACTGCAGTATTTGGCCAAAAGACTGAGTGCATTCAGTAATAATTCAGTGGAAGAACGGCAAAGGTGAGAAGTGGAAACTGGTTTGATTAAAAATGTAAGTGGAGTAGCTTTTACTTCATCATTGGATTCAATTTTATATTTATACTCAGAGTAACCGTTGACTCCAGCGCACGCCTAACTCAGTGCTATTTGGGTGTGGTCCAGAAGCAAGCCTTAAGATGTATTGGATGAACTGGTGACCAATTAACTCATTTAACAAATTGCAAGTCACTTGTAGTGGTTGTTCAGCCATGTTGCTTTAATGGAAATCCAATGCAGTACTTATTTATGTACTGTACTAAATTGACAGTCCGGTCTTGTGTCCCAACATACATTATACAGTGTTAGTAATATTAAAGTATTTCCGCTCATTAATCAAATCAGATGGGAGAACGTCTGGCATATCAATCTTAGTTCTTAGCAAAACCACAGTAGTTAATGGAAAAATACTGCAGCGACAAAATCATCTGTTGTAGGCCCTGTTTTACAAAGTACACATTGCAACGCTGAACAAGAGTTCGATGAATAACATATCTGTATATCTCTGTTTTGAGAAACACTCCCTCTCTCGTGCTTCCTGAGTCAGATGAACGTGTGTAGCTGTCGGCACATACTTTGAGCAGGATATACTTCCTCAACAAACATAACTCCCCAGGAATATGCTTTTAGTAGTAGAATTATAAGAAGTATAAAAAAAAGTAAAAATAGTTATCCAAGCCGATTTGCACATAGGGGCGTATATTTTACAACCACAGTCCTTACATAGAGAAATGCAAGCATGATAATAGAGAAATGTGCTGTATCAGTTCTGCGCTGTAATTTGAATGTGTGTCCACTCAGCTTAGACGTTGTGTCCGCCACATTGGAGAATGAAGAGTCGTCTTCAGTGTTTGACCTCTACTAGTACTAGTAACTGATGACCACGCACATTAAGAATTGCGACGACTGCACAGACAGTGGACATCCTCATTAGACCGGCCTCTGGAAAAGTAACCTGAACTGCCAAATAGTTTGTTACATAAAACCATAAGGAGAGTTCTTTTTCTTTTCTTGTAAAATAAAACCCTGAGGAGGTGATCGGATGAATCGAACAGTCACCAACTAGCATGAGCTAATTTCAACCAATCAGATCAGACAAGGAACTGAAGTGGAGACAGTCAGTGAAGAGGAGCCCCCTGCGGCTGCCAATAAAGAATCTGAATTTGTCTAAACTTTTGTGTTTTAACCGCATTCAAGCTTTGGGCCTGGAAAAAGATTACACTTTTAAGAATATGGTACACAGTATATTGACTTAATGAATGAATAATCCATGTTTATAGTGTGCTTTTTGTACTTTTTTTGAAAGTGATGTCATTCTGTTATTCGTACATTGATTATGTTAATATTCATCATGGTTTCTTTGAAGTTAGGGTTGGGTGAAATGTTAAGATTCTCCAGCTGGTCACTTTCAATCAAACAGCCGGCAAATGCAGCTATATTCGTGGAGGTGTGTGTGCGTGTAGTGTGAAGGGGGTGGATGGGAAAGTCCTTGGAGAGTTCTTACTCCCCACAGCCTATTTTCAGCTAATGCTATCATGGAAAAGATACAAAATACATCTGTGTGATATTAGAAAAATACGACTTTCTTTCTTTGTGAGTTTTTTGGTGACATATTACATTTTAATGAGATTACTGAATGCACGTATGTCTGAATGATTAATAAACAATATTTTATTATAACTTAAATACCTTTCACTCAAAGTGTTTTTTTAATGTACCAAACAATGGAGAGGAGACCATTCTGTGCCTCTTACTGAGGGAATGTCACTTAGGAGGGAAACTTTTGACTCTTTCAGTGCAGTTCTTTTCAAGTTTGGTATTTAAGGATGTGCATTCTGCATTGTGACTATTGCACATGTATGCATCATAATAAAAAAAAAGAAAATAACGACACAAAAAATGGTATATTTTCAAGTATATTATAAAGTTTGCATGGACAAAAGCATGAATTATTTGTGAATCAACTAAGATAACAATTGCTATTGTTTTCGGCCTGTATTATACAGCAATAATCCCCACAGTTTTTTAAAAGTAAATACAGTGTAGGCTTTTATTAGACGATCAAAAATATTATGTTAAAATCTGGGGAGAGCTTGTACCTGTGTCATTGTTGAAATAGAGATGGTGACTATTAACGATCATTTTTCCCACAGAAGTGAAAGACATATCACTGAAATATGTCCTCTCTCTTAAATTTCTCATACTGCCAGTAAATATGGATCTTAATATTGACTCTGTGGAGCTGTTTTGGAGTGTGTTGGCTTATTTCTCCAAGAAGGGGACAACAGTAAAATGAGCAAATGAAACTGGAGCTGATGGTGTAGAATGGGTGTGCCCTTTTGTCTTCTTGCTCAGTGCAATGCCATGTCTGTGCCTTTCTGTCATGTAAAGATGATTTACCCAGAGACAGATGTTCTCAGACCTTTGCTCATGAGCCTACACCATTTTGTTCTATTTTTTGCTCTTTTAAAGGTTAGGTGTGGAACGCTTTCCCTGAAGCATGTCAGGATCTTTTGATTGCTTTGGTGTCAGTTTCTCTGCTCAGCTGTAAGTTGAGTTTAGATGCTTCTCTCATAGTGGACTTAAGTCTCCCCAGGCTGTCATGTTACACTTAGAAAAAGCTTGTAGAAACAAGGCTTCTTCACCCACTCGACTACATTTTGGTTGAGGCACGGTTGGCAGCCTGCTCCCTTACTGCCCCCTCCTCCCCATCGTCAACCATCCAACCACCTCCAGGGAGCCTTGGAAGACAGAGAGCCATCACCATGGTGATGTGAACACAGATCCCACACACACCAGTCCATTGTGACTGGCGTGCGTTGAGGTGAGAGGGAACAAAATGTCACAGCAACAGGTTTTTTTGTGTTTTTGTTTTTGCCTCAATCCCCAGAGGAACTGTGCTCAGATCCATGTACTCAGTCACAGTGGAGAGATTGCCAGGGAGACTGGGAGTTTAGGAAGCAAGTTGATTGGGGAAACAAATGACATGGAAGGAAACTGTAAATACTAATAAGTCTGTGTTTTTGTTTTGCTTCTTTTTTTTTTATCTGCCGTGATATAAGATCATAATGAGCAATGTCTTGGAATGTGACACCCCTACCCCTCAAAATGTTATGGAAGTGGAAACTGGACGGCCCTTTTAATCCCACTGTCCACTTCTCCCATGGTGTCCCGTGATTAGCTTATGATGCTGAATGCCCTTCAAGCATTCAGTTTATGCTGACCTTTGACCTGCCTTGATCCAGACAGCACGCTATTGGCTCCCAGAGAAGGGTTTTATAGAAAATATGGCATTGAAAAAGTGGAGCAGCTTTTGCCCTCAACCCTGAGGAAGATATGGTCTGTGTCCTGTGACAGATCCAGGGTTGCCCTCAGTCTCAGAGGTTGTGAGGAGGGATCAAACATGTGCTCGAGGGCCTAAAGGTGACTTCAAACTCCCAACCCTAACGTCTGGTGTAAGGTCCGGGCCTCCTGCCCTCTGCTCTGAGTAAGAAACATACGTGTCGCTCCTGTGATATTAAGTTTCAAAGAATTATCTCTGGATTTACAAACATACATTATACACCTCAATTTTATTTTGCTTTTAGGGTCATTGGCATGTGCAGAATACTGTTTTATTATGCAAGTGCCAGAAGTCTCATTAATATTTGTTGATATGTAGCCGTAGCAGTCAGGTCTTTTCATGCCAAGTCTGTAAGAGTCTGCCATCTCCATTCCCTGAGCAGATGCAAAGGTGCAGGTCCTGAGAGATCCTTTTATGTTTGGAGACCTCTCCTTGCTCCTTTGACTTCGACCTCAACCACAGCACTGCTCTGTTTCAATCAGCTCTCTGCTGTAATCCCACTTCAGAATTCCTCTTGGCTGTGCGAGTAAATAAATTTTTCAGCATTTATTAGAATACAGCTTGCCAGAAGGGACTCCTCTCTCCTTTCCTATTGCTGCTCCAGTAATTAGTAAATTGATTAGGAGAACTTCTACACACCTCCTTGGCTCTTATCTCCCCATTCTAAGACAATATTGCTGTGCCATGGGACAGCGTAAATATTTTAAAGGAAACCCTCAGTGAATCTCATTAAATGGCTCTGGGGCAGAGCAGATGTCTCCTGCTGAAGGTCCCTGCCAATTTTCTAAACTATGATGAAAGTAAAGTTTTGGATTATTTAAGCATGCCATGTCCTGTGGGGTTTTTTCTTGCCACTGAAGACCTCTGTGATTCCTCCACAAGTCCGTGCCAGGACTGCTCCTCTCCCTTTGGATCTATTAGTTTGAAATCGTTTGGGTGATGACTCTTTGAAAATGGTGGTCATTCTGGGAAGCTTTGTTCAAATGCAATGCAACAAAGACCTCTCTTTTATGCATAAATGCTAATTAAAAATTTTACCCCCCATCCCCAAGCTGCAGAGGGAAAGACTTGGTTGCAATTTGGCAGATAATCAAATTGCATTTTAAATAGAGCTGTTTAAAGATGACTCTGGTCTGCTCACAGGAAGACACCGTGACACGAATTAAGCTCAGATACGCTGCTATGGAACAACTAAAACACAAACTGAATTCACAGAACATTTTGATTAGGTAAAAGAAACTCAAGTACACACAATTGTCTTCACCAAATGCATGCATGCAGGAATTCTGTGTTTCTTTTAATTATTATCTTCTTTTTAGCAAGTAGCATAATTTCATAATATGTCCTTACAATCTGAACAATTGCAGCAAAGCGCTAATAGGACATGACTTGCTAACGGATGTGTTACCTAGGAAAAATTTTGCCCTTAATTTTATATTTTCAGCCTGACAGAAATGGCAAACTGGGTGGAAAATCTTGTCAACAGCTATGTTTGTCCACAAAAATATGCGCTTAGAAGCTGTCCCCCCGGATTTGGTATACATCATTAAGTTCTTCATGGCCAATCAAATTGTCTGTTCACACAGCATTCCAGTACATATTAGTGACATCTCATTAGCAGAAAACAGAAAAGTGCCACAAAAAATTTGGGAAACAGGCCTGAATTGTTTATCTCTCAGAATAAGTTAAAAGTGTGATTCTCATGAAATGATGGAATTGGATCAAACATGCAGCTCCTCAAACCTCTCTTATCCTCGCTTTTTGTGTCCCAGAATCACTGACAACGGCACGTTTTTCCTCTCAGGCCACATTTCCTGTAAAGTTAACCATTCATCACGAGACCAACACTGCCATTTGCAACTGTTCATATCCATAAAACCTCATTATGGACAGCACAACAAGTGATGCTTGACTTGTAAGTTTAAAGGGGTCTTAATTGGCTGTGATTTGCTGGCTGTTCAGCCTTGATTGTGCAAGTGGTGCAGTGATCCCCTGCGGATGATACATGACTTTTCTGTCAAAGTAATGCACCTTAACACTGCATGTATCTATAGACTTCTGCCAAAGTGTTGCTGTCATGTCAGCGTCATAACACACTGCAGGTTGAACTTACAGTAAGTAGATGTAATGTGAACCTTTTCCAGAAGCTCACAACCACAGAAAGCCCCTGGAGATCTCTTAAAGTGACTCAATGCTTTCATTTTAGATTTGTTGTTAAAAGAATCTAAATACATTTAGGGAACTATGAAAAACCAGCGCAGCATGACTTTAGAGCAAATACCAAATATCTTTGGCACTTAAAAACCGGAGATGAGATACTTAATTGAAGGACACATGGAGCAGTATATCCATATAGAATTGTTGATGACAAAATTAAAGTAGTGTGGTTCAGCTGTTTGAGTCCTGCAGATTTCGAACACCAATTTCTAATTTTCTTGCTCTACACTTTGTGTCTGTCAAAATCTGTCACCTTTTTGTACATTGCCAAAAATCTTTTTTTTTGGTCAAATTTGTAAGTGTAGCAAAATTTTTCCCCGGAGCTGCGCTCTCTTATGATGCTGATTGACAAATATTGTTGCAAAGTTAATGACACAAGAGGGATTTGATTGATCATGTGGATGACTGATCATAAAACTCCAGTCAATATTTGGCTGCAGCTTTATTTCCTCTGAACAACAGTGTATCAGGACAACTGACATATATTGCTAGACAGACGGCGATGGCAAAACACATATTTACACTTCGTCTCTCCTTGAGTGTGATGATGCTCCCTCTGTTTGCCATACAGTAAATAATATCCCAAGATGCTAAAATAAGCAGTCTTAGGGTATTTATTCATTTGGAGCAAAAGGTATTGGTTAAAGCTGACCAATTTTTGAGTAGTTGGGATGAAAATCTCCCTTTAATTACTGTACTCTGTAGATCCTTTGGTCCCATTTCCTCTGACGGTATTAAAAAAAAAAAAGTCTCTTTTATTTATAGAAATAAAATTTTAGCTTCAGGGACAATAGGCTAGTTCTGTTTTACGGAACAGCAGACTTTATCTTTTTAATAAAATTTCCTGACTTGGTGAAAGTTTAATTAATAAGGGACTTAAAGCTAAGAGAATGAGCATGGGAGTTAGGTCTTTAAGGGGGTACTTATTTTTCCATCTGGGCTATCCTCCAAAAAAAGTGTCAATTAGTGCGTTAAGCTGAAGAGACAAAAACGTCATTAGTTCCTGTGAAAAGAATAATGAGTTTTGAATGTTTTGCTTCAGAGGAAAGGCCAAAAGCACAGTGAGACTTATGTATTTTCATTTATTTCCTGTAATTATCAGAGTTTGAGGAGGGATTTATTGTTCTAAGGTGAAGTATTGGGAACATAGACACAGTGGGTTACCTTTTCTAGTAATTATCTACCCCAGTTGTCTGAAATAAGTATATTTACTCTGATTTGTCTCTACTAAATAGTTGCACTGAACAGCTAGTTTTGTGGAAAGTATCAGCAGAGGGAATACTGCTCTTTACTGGGTGTCACCACTGATATCTGCTGAATAGTTAATAGCTGAAAACAAAGTTGAGTTTAATATCACAAGGCTTGTTTGTTGTCCTCTTGCCTTCTTTAAGCTTTTGGGCATTTACATTTTTTTTCACACGTCTTTTTCACTTGTGGTTAGGTAATCTGTGATTGAGCAAGACCAATTTGTAATGAACTTTCTACCTTTCACATGGCCATTTGTAGGGTTTTTATGTAGGCACAAAGTGTGACATTGGTGCTTCAATGAGGCTCACATTTCTGGTCATAGTTCAAGAGGTTTGAGGCACTGAGCCCAAAATATGTCAGTGACTTGTGCCACACACAACAGGAGATGGCTTTTGCATCACAGTGTGAGTGCTAGTAAATGATTGGTTACAGGAGATCCTCCAATAAATTAATTGTTTCCACTTCATGGTTAAGTATGTGCTACTCTTCCAAATCGAGTGCTGGTACTTGGTTATTACACTTTAATAGCTCGCTTGCCAAACTAACGATATATTACTCCATGTGCTGGCTCAGATCAGAGAAGATGAATTGGCTATTAATTAGAGTTGCACTGAGAGGGCACAGGGGAGAGACTACTCATAGCCTTGCAATCAGTGTCAACGGGGGCCCTTTTCTGACTGGGACAGCCAGGGCAGGTCCAGGTCACTGCGTCTTAACATGGAAACCAATGAATCTGTTTAAAATAGCAGCCTCAAACATGGCCATCATCTTGCCCAAGTCCAACAAGGGACGAGAGAGTTTTAACATGAAGCAGCTGCAAGTTCTTATGATGATTTCATTCAGGAGCACGGACAGAATGGCAGAGTTGGGTGGGAGGTTGTTTGGCTCCACGAGATTCTTTAACAAAAGCCTCACGTCCGAATGACTTTGAAATAGAAAGTTATGGAGGAAGTATGTGACAGGCAGAGATGATTTGTGGGGAATATTATTGTTTGGCTCACTTTTCTTGTGCAGACTCTGAATTAGCCCTTTTATCACAATTAATTAAGCTTGCCTATAGGAGATGTTCCATCTTGAGCTCATCTACACAGGATAAATAAGTCAAAGCAGCAGGATATATGTCCTTTTATTGGCTGACATGATCTCAGAGGCATCTGTAGTGTTTGGGTGGGAGGGTGGGGGACTGTCTCTATGGTACGACTTTGTGGAAGAATCTTTGCCATCACTCACTTTGAATGCTTATTTTATGACTCGTTTTGTTAAAAACCTCTTTTTTTAATGCAAGGTATCAGGAGTTATGGCCTGTCCATGCAAATTAGGAAATTCTGACACTTTGTTATTCATGTCATCGTCTTTTTAAACACTTAAAGGCAGTAAATTTCACTGTGACAGGCTGCTCCAAAATTGCCACTAAATATTATTAAATATTTTAACAAGTTCCTTGTAAATATGCCTTAAATGTTTGAACGATGGGCAGGAAGAAAAATGGCTTTGCATCAACTTATTAGAGGCTATAAAAGTGGCAGTGATTTATCATGGATGTGGAGCAACTCAGGCCATCCTTTTTTTTTTTTTTTTTTTTTTTTTTTTTTTTTTTGCTTGTTTGGTTGGCTTGCTTTGTTTCGATGTGCACATTAAAGAGAGAAACATTACCTTAAAAGCCTGCAGTTTCACAAGTCATGAAAATGATAGCAGCAGATACTCTTGCACCTGTAGTCCTTGAAAGACAGAGTGATGTATGGCAATAGCATTTTAAAGTTTTAAAGCTTCTCATACCCATTTATAGTTTTACAATTTGTGATATCACTGGCTGTAACACAATGCATTTATCAAGAAATCTATGATGATTTATTGTTGCACAGGTCTTGCTAACACAGAGTTTCTGATTTTTAACTGCGATCATTTTCTCCTCTTCTTGTGACAATTAGGATGGAACAAATTTTACGCAAAAGAAATGTTATCTCACTGTTATGCCACTGCCCATCACAATATCAGTGGCACTGTGATCAACCCATCACTGTTCAGAAAAAATACTTGTGAAGTGTGAATCAGAGCAAAATTCTGTCTCATGTGCTTCCCGGAGATGTACAGTGATCATTTTCTCTGGTAATTCTAGAAAATGATTCTGATGCTTTAAATCCTTCTGATTCACAAAGTCAGTTTCTAAAGAGAAATGAGATGTGACGCAGACTTGGGCTGCATCTTTCCTGTTGTGGCGTTGGGAATTTAGGATTAAATTTAGAGTTACATGCCTAAATTCCTGAAGATTCATGTTTAAGCACTGACAATCTGTAGATTCCTTCATCAGCAACGCAATCCAGATTTAGTGACGTAAGGTGTCTTTTTATTTAAATTCTTAGAAACTAAAACTTAATGAAAGCACTGTCTCTTTCATGGTTCCAATTTATTCCAATAGTTCCCGTTCAATGCTGTGTAGTTGTTGTTACTACGTAATATTATTGTGTGTAAAAACTATTCAAATGGCCTGTTGCTCATTTTTTGAACAAGCGTGTGCTTCATTTGGGCTTTCAGAGTGAGACTGTTTGTGCTATTTGCTGTATTTTGTCAAGCAAAAAGGCAACAATCAGCACAGTCTAAAAATAAAATGTGTCAAATGTATTCAAGATTCTGTAAGAATGTATATAAAAAAGCTTAATTTAAGCTGCAGAAATTCAAATCTGATCACCAGGAATATTAAACTTGAGATTTTACTGGTTTTGTTAGTTGGAGTTCATGATCATCTTTATGCTCCTTTTAGATGTTTGGATGTGAAGGAGGGAGTCAAGTGCTGAATAACCCACTCACAGTTTCGGCATGCAGCCACTACAGTATTCCACAAATCTCAGCGCTGTCTTTGCACATCACTCTTACCAGTTAGTATGACGTGACGGCTGCCATGTCAGCAACATGGCACATCTCTATTCTCCCTCTCTTGAGCTCTCTGCGAGTTTTCCCCGGGGTTGGCAGAAAATGAGTGCCCCCGTGTCTGAGTGGCTATAACCTTGCCATCAGCTTGTGTTTTGTTTTTTTTTTGTTTTTTTTTCAAACTCTAAAGACTTGAACACTGATGAGTCAAGCCACACAGAGCACACCTCAGGGAAAATTCAGTGTGAATAAAAATAACAAGTGGATTTTTGACTGCAGTAAAGATGTGAGCATCCTGGCACTGGGCTAAAAGCCTGAGCAGATTTGTGCCCCCCCCTCCCCAGTTCATTTGATTAGACTGTCTCGTGTTCAGGAAGTGCTGAAAGGCACTGCAGATTGTATCTGCACAAAATGCCGTCCTTACGTCCAGAGACAGTTGCCAGTCCTGGTCTTTGAAATTCCAAAGTAGTTTTCAATCCAGTTAAGGCTCCGTATTGTGGTTGTCTCTTTGTGGCCCCCATGCTGAGGCTCTTATTAGAAGGGTTAAGTATGAGAAAGCCTGTGCTGGTATTTCTGCGGTTGCTCATCTGCGCACCGCACATGAATTTTTCTAAATTATTTATTTTCCTGACATCACCATATGGTGCTGTAACGTGTTTGTCTTGGAGCATACTGGAGCAGTGCAAGACTGAGTAGGAATTACTTGTGTATACATATGAGACCCTCTTCAAACAATGCCTGTTTTTTTGTTATTTCTTTCGCTGGGTGGGCTCCGTTGATGCAATCCCATGCAACATGCTACAAAAGTTCTCTTCTCTCATCTACTTGAGAGCAAAGAGATAATAAACATAATTGGGCCAAAATGCAGAGATGTTTCAAAAAGTCATTGGTCTTCAATGAATGGGGCAACTGAGCAAGAAGCTTTCAAGGCCCTAGAAAAATCCTGATCTTCTTTGAAATGCCACAATTAATTGCTATGCGTTGTCCCCAATGCATGGATGATTAAATGTGCTCCTAAACTGCCCTGATTTGTGGGGGCACCTTGCCGATTTTATTTGCCACTGTTAACATTTTCATTCGTGCATTATGCATGGTGCTGTGGGGCAAGGAAGTGCTGCAAACAAATGGCCTGAGGGATCAGTGTAAACACAGCCTGCCATAAGGGGGAGAAGACGAACAGTTCAGCACAGGCTCTCTCAGCAAGTCTTCACTGACAAACTAGACACTAACTAGACAGCTTGGCTGTGTCTTAACAGATCACGAGCGTGGCTGTGGATGTCATTTACCTCAGATCCTCGAACATATCGACTAAAAATGACCAGATTTATTCAAAGAAGGTAGGGACAGGTTTGGGTTTTGAAACAATGGAACACACTCTTCTGTATCTTTATTAATCAACAATGAATGCATGTCTGATACAATATTTCTATCTTACTAATTTAATGTGATTCCTCCTCCTTCAGCATGTATAGGCTGAGGTCACTTACACTAGTTAATTCTGACAGCCAATGCAATGTGGTGCTAGCTGCTTTGTGTTCAGGGATTTTTATTCCTCATTGCAATAATCAGTGACTGATGGAAGCCTTAGTGTTATATGAAGGCATGCCAAATGACATGTGCTCCCTTTTGAACATGAAACATTACAGAGTAGAAATATGAATTTTCACATTAGAGGCATATTAACTCTGTGATTAGGATTTACTTGATCTGGGATCTTGGCTGTTAGAAGTGCAACGCTGCACACAGGGCCTGCCTGAGTTGTCAGCTGTCATGGCACTGGCCCAGAGCCCTACACTTGGCAGGTCTCCACCCTCTCACCTCCGGCTGACAATGCAAATACAGGCAAAATATGTGTAGCTGCTGGACAGCTCTGCATGCGCTCGTGTAATTCCATATGAAAAAGAACTTCAGTCTGGTGTAAGCTGATCATTATAGTTATGATCTTTTTCACAATGTTTGTCTGCTGTTTTGACACTGGAATCAGTTTTTCATAAAGCAGCGTTTCAAGTTCTTTCCAGTGTAGTACTATTTGTGTGTGTGTGTGTTTTTTTTTACTCCATCTCTTGCCATCAAATTGCTACTAATGCACTTGACAAAGGAAAGAGGGCAGATATTATTTTTTATGGCCTGACCTTTGAAACATTATTATTTTTTTGATGAATAACTGTTTACTCTCAAAGCTGTTATTAAACAAGTTTCCTTAAGTTTTGCAGTCATATCTCCTGTGGAGCGAAGCCTGATGTTAGCTGAAATAGAACGTCTGTTTTAGTGGACTGGAGGCTAGTGTTAAATAGATGGCAACCAGTTCGTTAGGATGTCTTTCAGAGCATGAAAAATGACCTTTTCCCTTGTAATTGTAGTTTGAGCTCTGAGATAGTTGACTGGAACCAGAGCATACTGTATGTTGACAAGGATCACTGAAAACAATTAGCATTGCATATCACTAGTCAGTCTGCAGGCAGCTCTGTTTTCCCATTATTTACACCTTTGTGCATAAATGCCTGTCTTGATTTGATTTTCTGTGACAGAAGTAAAGCAAATACAAATATTTTTCTATTTAAAGATTCAAATGCACTGAACAAACCTTACAATCGTAAAGATTATAAAATCATACCTAAATAAACACACATTTACAAGCATATGTTTTCTATTTTTGTTTACAGCCAGCTTAAGGGGAGACAGATTGTGGATTTACTTAAAATTAATTCTCGTTTTATGAGCTAATATGCCTGTAATTTTTGCAGCCAAATTTCAAATTGGGTCTGTCTTGGGTTTAGTACCATAAATTACTGACACTTTTGGCTATTCAGTACACGTATCAATATTTATAGCAGTTACGTGCGGCTTTCTACAGGTAAATTGTGATTCTCTGGGCTTGTCAACCTAAGATTTTACCTCTTTTTGGGTTAATTCAATTCATCATATATTCGCAATGTAACTGATGAGGCCTCTCATTAACCTGGTTAAGGTAATCTCTGCAAAGCAGATAGATATGATAAAGAGATATGCCCAGACTTAGTTTTTCCTCTTCTCAACATCATTGTGAATTTAGATTCTTAGGGAAATGTCACATGGCAAATTGAAGTGTGTCAATATTTCTATCTATAATATCAAATGTTGGTGGAATATATGCTGCCATATTGAACTAAGGATATAGATAGGATAAGACTTTACATTTAACAGTTTTGGATTACTTTTCATCTTTTAAACTATTGCTGCCATCATCAGAAATCCCCCTCTTACCCTCTGATGTTTTGATAAAGCAAATGTGCTTGAAGAGAGCAAATATTTAAGGTATCTGCAAATGTGATGCACATCTGTCAAACAGCCCAAGGGTGAAAACCAGCGCATAACAAGGCAACAAATGCTGATCCGGGACTTCTCTGCGGCAAAATAAAATATGGCTCAAGTTTTCATTAAGGTGCTATTGATTAGCTTTTCCTGGCAATGAATTATAGACGACATTAAATAAAAGGGAAAATATTTTTATGACTTTGCTTAGGCCATGCCAGATTCCCCCTTTGCCTTTCGTATGCTCGCCCTGACAGGCATTTTGTTTTCTCTCAAATTCTTGTGGCTTCTGCAAGACCAAGATCAAGTTGAAAAAAAAAAAAAAGTTGTATCTCTTTAATTCTCTCATGAATTCTGTATGTTTGTAAAATGATTTGGAATGGAGGTATGAGAGGATTCAATATACATTTTTTTAATGAATAGAATTTTACATATCAACTGGTCAAAAATGCTCATAGTAACTCGTCAAATCAGGCCACTGTTTCTTTTTGTTGGCTCAGTATAGGATTTATCTTTTCATACATGCTTTCTGACCATTGCTTATTCTCTGAATACCTAAGGTTTCCACCAGGGCCGGACAATTCCTCAAGAAACTAAAGTACTCAATTCACACTTTTTTTTATGCCTCCATTGTAGGTAGCAACAGCTGTGAGTCGCTTGCACATGCATAATGTATTCCTCATAGAGCGCTAGGGTTTGGACTGTGGGAGAAAATGCTGAGGTATTCTGTCACATCTTTCTCTTTGAGTGATCATTGTACATGTAATTATAGCTGAACTCAATGCACAGATGTTGTCTTTGGATTAGGATTTTGTCAGATGAAACTGAGATTATACATACAATCATAATTTTATGAGAGCAGAGTCGCAAGAGTCTCGAAATGGTTTTTGTTGTGTGATGAAAGAAACGGAAAAACATGTGAATGAGAGCAACTTTATTTTTAATTAGACAGTACTAATAGTATATGTGAACACAGGAAGTAGGAGAAAAACAAAAATGGTGGCTTGCACAAAGCAGAATACAAAATGAACACACATCCCTTCTCCAAAACTCATGCAAGGTCACATCTTGAGAGCTGTGTATCACCTGTTAGAATCCCCAACGATTATATAGCTATAAGCAACAATACTAATACAAAGCAGACCTTGTCTGACACATGGAAAAAATAGTTTTCCTCAAACTTTATTCACTCTGTTCTGACACCATAAACTCACAATGTCATGTGTCCTAACATATTTTGGCTTGATTTGATTAACACAATAAACCTATTTTTAAGTTGCTGCAAATTCATTTTCTATTGATGGACTAGGAAATGATCAAATAATTTCATCTCTTTTTAATACACCCTAACATTGATATAGCTGTCTTTATGTAGTGTAATCAGGATTTTAATGGCTAAAAGTAAAACATATTCCATTGTGAACATTGAGGATTTAGTGCCTAGTGCCTCTATCTGCCTCTAAATGAAGATGTTCCAACACCTACTGGAATGACATAGCCCTCCAGTTGAAACGATGACCCATATTGGCATCCTATAAAGCACTGCACCCACAAGCAGCAGGGGGGCAATATAACTCATATTTTAAGAGGACACTCTGTAGGAGTGGATGTCGCTATAATGCCATCGCTTTTAATCGTGCACCTTCGTGTGATGTGCGATCGAGACTAACCTGTTACGACTGTTTTTTCACTTCTGAGTTATTTTTAGTCAATAACACAACAACATTTCCTGGTTGGGTTTACACAATTACGATACTTGGTTGGAATTAGAAAAAGATCATGGTTCGAGCTAAAATACAATCTTTTTACAATGCAACTCTCACCTTCATGGACACTCTTTTGCTGGTTGCCTTGTTTACATGCAAACACAACATGTTATAATAAAAGTCCTGGCACTTCCTGGTTCCCTTTAGATTACTTCACATGGATAGGGTTAGAAAATGATCATGGTCAGGGCTAAAAGACTTTCTTATTACAAGGAGAACGTCACCTATATGGACGCCATTTTTACACTTTATCTGCATTTACTCTTATGACCACTAGAGGTCGCATATTCTTAGAATGTATTTATGAGGCGAATGCGAGAAATAGCTTTAGCCTTAAAGGTAGGGTAGGAGATCCTGGATTTTGAGTCCAGCGAAGCTGCATTTTGAAAATACACAGGTAAAAAGTCCCAACCCTTTTCTTCACTTTCCCCCCGAAGGCACGCCTCTAGAGTACATGAACGCGCACGAGCACGAAGGTGCACGAGCGCTGTTCTGACAGCAAGCATCGATCGTTGCCGTATTTAGTATTTAGTATTTAGTTTATGCTAACTATACGTTTAATAATGCTAGGTGCTAGCCAAGCTGGCTCTAGTTTAGCTTGCTGCCAAGCTTCTGGACGCGTAATTCGTTCACGGAGCAGGGTACACGCACAGGGGGAAGGAGGGGGAGGGAGGAGCAGATTGCAGTTTGAAAGACGGCATCAGAATCCAATCATTGTTAACGGTCCGTTCAGTATGATTGGATAGTGTTTTTCCTAGATTGTACGTTCTAGAGGCCACTAAAACTTTTCATATTTGTGTCAAAACTTTTAATTAATTGGTTGCAATGGGGGTGTGAAGAATATTTCAAGCAAATTTTTTAAAAAAATGTTCCAGAAAAAGATCCCGTACCCCACCTTTAACAGATAATAATTTCATAAATCATTTAAGCTATAAATAGCTTTTTCTGAAAAATAAATCAGTTAAGGTAATGAGACCTTTTCACTTTTGGGTCTATATCATTACTCTTTGGTAAAGTATCTTATCGAGTCAATTAATGTTACAATCATTAGAATATGGCATTAATAAAGTAAACAACAGATGAAGGCCTCGTTTCCCCTTACATCTGGAGATGGCAAAATGACGAGTTTTTATATGTGGATTAATTAAGAAAAAAAGTTATCTTTGTTATCAAAGCATGAAATATTAAATCAGAGGTCATTGAATCATTTTAATCATCGATTTAATTTAGTCACTTGGATGAGTGAATTGCTCCTCAAAGCATGGTTAAACTTCTCTTACATTTCTGAGTCTTCATCTTCCTTTTACATCCTCTTAAATGCACCACATGCTGAGGCATAAACAACCTCAGAAACAATATCACAGTTTTACAAATGCACAATACCTCTGCAGGACCTCGTTTAGTTTTAAAGAACTGACTTTGATGGCATGAAAAAACACATCCACATCCCCTTTTCTGTCTAAACGTCTTCTTCCAGCCATATGTGTTGCATGTGGGTAGAGAGGCTGTTTGTTGCAATAGCTGTCACCAGATGCTATCACTGGGGGAATCGAGGGGTCACCAGAGTCATTAAATTAGAAACTGTGACACTCTGGGTCAAATACAGTGAAAACGAAACACACGTGCTATCGTCTAGATCTGTGCTGCATTTCTGACATAAAAGGCAAGGACAACTGCTCTGTTACAGGAACAGCAGCATTTTCAGTCCTTCCTTAAGTTTCGGTGCACCAGTGGAATGTACTGACTGTTGTTGGGGTTAAACACTTATTAGAATAATAACATCTCTGTACAGTAAACTACAGTTCAACCTGTCTGCCTGGTTTTGTGTTCTTAAACATGTTTTATCTTTCTGCATATAAAATGTCTGTTTTATAAACTAGGAGTCAAGTTGCAGGGCCAGTTTTCTCAACTGAAACATATTTCTCTTCTTCTCTTATGCTCTTTGTTGTGATTCAACAAGGAAAAATATCGGATGCTAATATACTGATTTGCAAATTCAATGTAGTATGTCTTAAATGTAAAATGTGTCCAGTTATGTATTAGTTCCATGACAGTGAAAATTGAAGTCCCCCAAAAAGTTGAGAAGTGCACTTAGTGGAATGAAAATCTGATGTTATTTCATAAGCAAAAGCGCTACTCAGATATTTAGTGTGTACTTTGCTCACAGTATGAACTTTATGACTACTGTAGATGTGAAGCAAAACACTGTGTTTTCGGTGGCATCTCAGCATTCCATTCATGCCGTTTGTTTGGTTTCAGAAGGCACAGAAGACGTACAAAAATATGTCCTTGGCCTTTTCCGTCATTGAAAAAAATAATCTTGTCTTGTTTTCAGAGAAATGCAACCACGCCTAAAAATTCTTACCATACAGGCGGTTTGAGCTCTTGTGAAATTATTTTTTCTTTACTGTGATATTTGTTTTGCGTACATGGGAAGATAAGTGAAAAAAGTGGCCTGAGTGTATTTCTTTCATTGCATTCAAGTGAAAAGTACTTTAGACATAAACATATAATGTGCCTTTTTACACATTACAGGAAAGGATTTTTTTTAGATTAATTTCCTTTCTGATGGATAGTGAAGTAATTCCCGTAAGGTCTTACAGTTTATTACTTAAACTTCTTTTAAAGCGGTTACTTGCTCTAAAACCTGCCTGATGGTTCCCATCAACTGTACAAGGTCTCATGTAATAGAAATAAACTGGATTTTAAAAGGCTAATTTAAGTGTACTATGGCTATTGGCACAAATGATCTCAATTTATGTACTTGTTTTTTGTGATGAATCTTAAACCTTAAGTCACAAAATACATTTTCATCCATTTAGTATTCCTACATGAAGGAGCAGTAGAGTAAGAGTTCAGTAAGAGTTGACTTATTTAATTTGTGTTTTGTTTTTAAACTGATGGCTATTTGATTCTTTTGAGTAATTCAAAAGGTAAAATTTATTGAAATGTGTTCATTAACTTGCCACATTATGGAAATCAAGAAATGACTAGACTGTTACAAAGCTGCAGTGCAAAGTTAATAGAAAATCTTTTCGAAGCGACAGTGCTTTATAGAAGAGTGCCATGACTGCTTGCTGCTCTTCAGTGTTCAGACTGCAGGCAGTTAGTGAGCCAGGTGTTTTGCCCAAGATTTTTCCACAAGACAAATGGAAAACTGCCATATCCTCTAAACAATCCATTTATAAGTCTTATACGACTCACCACGACTGAGCACCAAAAGCTCAATTTTATTAGTTTCTTGTCTTTGTCAGGCATAGCTTCCAGTTTACGTTTTGCAGGTAATTATAGCGTTGTGCACCCTAGAGTGGCACAAATTAGCACTTTGGAGGAAGAATCAGTTGGCTTGATGCCCATCATTGCCTGCATCGCCTGGACATGATAAACGCACAAGCAAAAATGCCTGTAAAAGGCCTCCAAACTGGGTATCAAGACTTAAATGCAGCTTCACATAAAAACAAAGATAGTTTTGGAGCATTCTGTCTTCGTTATTGTGTTTTAATGATGAGCAAACATGATATGTAAAAGCAGGCCATGATGAAGGTAAATGGGGAAGTCCTTGCAATAGCAACAAATTCAGATAGTACTGATAGATAATATCAAATATCAAAGGATGCTCCGACCTAAAGTCTTTGGGTCAGCTATCTTTTCAAGGAAAGCAACAGCTTCACAAATACACTGACATTCTAACAGTAACTGGTGAAATGAGAGGACACCTTATGAAAACGCATTGTCAGGGCTGAGTCTTTAGACGTTGCCTGTGCATGTGCTTAACGTTTGAGGAATAATGTGCAAGGTTTGATGTGGTCTGAGGAGTTTTTCTATTGCACATGCCTTGAAAGACAGCCCATTGCTGTACTGTATACTGTATGCAATTCCTCCTCATTACATGTGGAATTTCCTCCCAGATGATTGAAGTATCAGCATATTGCTGCCATATTCCCTCCCACAAGAGGCTTGAGTTTTAATAATTTGCAGAATGAAGGGGGCAGATGAGAGGCTATCAAAGTCACTTGGTTTAATCTCTGAAGCACTGCCATTCAAAAAGTTTTCTTGAACAAGGAAGAACAGTTTATGTTCTCACTAAAAAGCAGTCTTGAAAGACAGCTAACCTTGTATCAGTGTACATTGTTCATCCAGTGTGTATTTGTACACTGTGTATACTGTAATCAATATGTGCCAAGAAATACTATATGTACGATGTTTACAGTATGATCAGGTGGAAGAAAAATAACAATAAGTAATCTTATGTCATTTAACTGTTCTATGCAAAGTTAATGTAATCCTCTAATGTTTAGTATAACGCATCAATCATGCAAAAATCTATTGTTGCATTAGCCTTGAAAGAACAATAATAATAAAAATGCGGTAATGGTTTTAGCTTCCTTTCCATAAATCATACATGCAGGCAGGGGAGGGGGAATCTTAACTTGCCATTTCAGCTCATCTGAGGAGTTGAAGGGATGCAGAATACTGATAGGATATTGAACAATAAACAGAGGCGCATTTGGTCACTTTCAGCCTGAAGTGGTTTGAAATACTGCTTGACACAGTTAGTAGCTGCTTCTAACTGAAGTTGACCCAACACCTTCTACAATGACATAAAGCCGTTTTCTGTTCGATAGGCACTCAACAAGGGACTGTAAATCAACAGTAAATGCATAAAAACAGTGCATAGTTGGAGATTTATGTTCACACTGCAGATCCTTTTAAACAAATATTAAAATAAGATCCAAATCAGCCAGAACATCTTTTCACAGGTTATCCTCGCGTCAGGTTCGAGTTTAACCACAGCACCCGACAAGATGTTCGGATTTATATATCGATAATAACATTTGATCGATAATGGAGCTGTCGCTCTAAAGACTCTAGAGGTCCTGTTCTCTAAAGAAACTGTAAAGCAAATCACCAAATGACTGGAGCACAGTTAGTTCTACGCACATTATTTGAATGTTAGGAGCAACAGATAAGCATGCCTCCCATCCAGTAACGTATTATTATACAAAAAATTGTGCAGCAAAACACATACGTTGAGAGAGAATTGCTTAGCACAGCCTTCAGATTTGATAAGTGGAAGTGCGTTTCTTCCATGTGGTTTCAACCTGGGACCTTTTACAAGTGCTTGTCAGAGTAGCGCTCAAAGTACTGCCTGAAGAGGCTTTTCGATTTCACAGAGAATATATTCTTCCCAGGAAGTGGGTGGAGAAGATAATTCTCCAAAAGAGGAGTAAAAAAAAAGAAAGAAAGAGAATTAATAAACCTTTTTAGTCGGCATAATCATCCATTTGAACTTGAACTGAACAGAGCAACAAAACAAATCATTTTTGGGGAAAGAATACATGTATTTTAATGCCCTCAAGCAAAACTAATTAAAGACGACACCTCATTTACATAAATAAGCATTATAATTTGCATGCATGCACAGGGGAATAGAGTCAGGAAAGAAAGCAATATTTTGCAGTCTGCTAATTTCATTTTATTCAGGATTTAAGCTTAATAAAGATTCATTTTGGAGAGGAAAGGAAAATAATCAAAGGGGAAATTTGAACTATCTCCAAAGATGCAGCAGCCTTCTATTCAAAGGGCTCCTTTCGAGTCACCAGATGACTCCTAATCTGGAGTGGCACTTCCTGGCCTGGTTCCAACACCAACTCCTTGAAAGGTAAAGAAATTTTAGAGCCCAATTTATTAGTATGCAGTTCTGGCTTCGGGTAGAGAATTAATGGCGGTGACTGATAATGACTGTAATCGTGGCACAAATGGGGTGTTGAAATAGCAAACAACGGGCACAAGGCATGTAATGGGGATTTTATTAATTACCCAAGGTCCCTAGCACGAGTAGTCTTCAGGATTTACTGTGGCCATGCCAGCCGGTCGAGAAAGGGTCGGCCAGTCTAATCTGATGGAGAAAGGGTCACAACTGAGAAGTGGAGTGCTGCTGCACTTCCCTTAAAACAATTTCATCATGTTATTTGAGATTCTGTCATTGAAAATATTAGAGAAGTTGTATTCATTTGGCATATTTATTTGTTTATTTCTTTTTCATTATTACATTAGAATCCTCGTACCGTCGGACAGTGACTGTTTATGAAAAAGTCAGCTATAGGAAGAAAGTATTAAGTCATATGAGGAAACAGAGCCAATTCAGATAAATTGTGCTCCTTCTACACGGTGCTTTATTTGAGTTATGTTGTAAAGGCATTCACCTGAACTACAATGACATAAGCTCCCTCTGTCTTTGTTGACTATCAGAAAAAGAAATCAACATATGGTAGCACTGTCAGGTAGGATAATCCTTTCACACATCAGCTCATCAACAAGAGAGGATTGATTAAAAGTCCTTTTTATTACTCACTGCATCCTTAATGGACGCTAGACTTTCAAAATGGAAGAAACAATTAGAGTTTTACTGCTTTGTGGGCACTACTGATTTATATAAATCACTGCACGGGTGTAAATTTTCCAATAAAAGTCTGTACCTCTCCTAGCATACATAATCAACATGTCCATTCTTGGTATACATGCTAGACTTGCACAATCTCTTTAAATTGCCAGGACTCAACAGTCATACCAATCTGAGCTCAATCAGTTGATTGGCTGTACGGCGCTTGATGGAATTTCGTTTACTGTTTCCATATGTTATTCCACTACAAATCATACATAGTTAGCCTGCTAAAGGCCCCAGAAGACTTACCCATAACAAAGGCAAACAAACATGGCTATGACTAATCATTGTGTATTTCAGCGGCATATGAAGGGGAAACTGGAGTTTGCTCATCTTTAACCCTCCTGAAACAGTTGAAGTAGGTGTATTGTGATATACTGGCATTGATGAGAATCCAGATGATAAAAGAACGAAAGATGGACGTCAAGTAGCCAAGACACATCAGTTTATATTGGGATTTGACCTCAGCTGATAAATTAATTCTTTAATGTAATTCTGTCGTCAAAAAAATAATACAAAAAAACTTAAAAGATAAGTGAATGATTTTGCATAGCACTACAGTTTTTTTTCCAGGTTTTCCCTAGACATTGCAATAATGTCGTTGTCATGAATGCCCAAAGCCCAAAGGAGAAGCCTGCAAAATACTTCAAATTAGAATTTTAGAACAGTTTAACTACCTGGATGGAGTTAAAGTGATACTCCACCCAAAATCTATTTTTGGAGCATTAAGTAATTACTTTAGCATATTTGTAATGTTTTAATCCTCGTTGAGGAGCTTGTCAGTTGCAATCTATCCCAATAATGAAGAGTTTTAGTAGAGGACAAAAAAAGGATGTGTGACAAATGTCAAAGTGAAAAACATTTGTGAGTGAGCTGCTGTCTGTACCTGTATCTATTAACAGTGAGAGTCAGGGATTTTCCGGTAGAAGCTGGGTCTGTTGTGTTCTCTCCAGAAGGAGAGTGAAATATGTTATAAAATGACAATGTTTTTTTTTTTTTCTACCACCTTTTGAAATGTATTAATGTGAGGCATGGAGTGTTTTTTTGTTTATGTGACAAGCAGTGTTTCATTGAACCGCTTGATTGACTGAAAAATATTTATACACCGTTCTAACACTAATATGAGTTAAATGAATAAATAAATAAAGACTGGAAACTGTTGAGAAGTGAAGAAATGTATTTGGTGACTGAGAAATAGTGGTTTGAATCTTTACATTGGAAATCTGTCATAGCTGCACTTCAGTATATGCCTGAGACCGTCAGCATGTTAAAAGGAAACAACTGATTTTACAATGCAAAAACTTTACACAGGTCTTTGGGAGTGTCACTGTATACACTGAATATGTGGACAAAGCTGCCAGTTGAATTGTGTTGTTCACCTTTTATTCTTTCAGTATAAGTGCCTTTAAAGGAGTAAAGATAAACCATGAACACTTTTACTCGAACATTCACAACAACGGCATGAACAGCCTAAAGTCAACAGGCTGCACCACTTTCAGTGCAATCTGAGTGAAACAAACTAATAGGGACCAAATTTGTTCTGATTGCTGCTAAATCCCCTCAAGTATTGAAAGAGAAGTCTTGCTCAAATCTTTGTTTCAGCCCAGATAAAGAGACATACGGACATTCATACTACAGAAAAGCTGGATATTATTTCAGAAGGTAAAAACACAACACTTGAAAGCATAAAGTGAAACTGAAATCTGAATTATTTCATGAGTAGTGTACTAATGGTTAAAGGTTTGTCTATATCACAGTGATAATCACATAAAACATGTAAGAAAAAAGTATTTACAAAAAGTGTTGTGGGGCTGCCACACCTTGCATTTATAGGAACTGCAATGATAAACTGGAATGCCCTTTTGCTCAAGTCACATTGCGTGACAAAGGTGTGTGCATCTTTTTTACTGTATGTTTATCTCATTCTTATGCCTCAGGGGCACCTGATGGTAACATAACCTCAGAAAATCTCACCATTCAGGTTCATTTTCTCTTTTTGTCAGTGCTCAGAACCTCGTGCTTTTTTTCAGTAGAGTTGAACTAAATTTTTTCTGCTAACTTTACCGTCTCTTTGCTTGCTGATTGACCGTCTCTGAAATGATTATTACAGCCACCAACAGTGAAGTCTGTGCATTAGTAAACACTGTTGTTGGTATAAGTTTTGAACTTTTAAGATGTGCTGAAACAAGCATCATTTATCAATTATGGAAAACATTCAACATATATGTTTTCCTAATGGTAAGTTTCCCAGTAAGAAGAATTGTCTTTGAAGACTCTTCCAAATCTGTTAACGACCCTGATGCATCAAATGGTTTCCCAGGGGCCGGCCAGTCACTGAACAGTTAACACTTTGCAGCTCCTATGATTGCCGTTTTATCACCAAAATCAAAATATGCACCTTTTCAGAACCTTCCCTCATTCACAAGTTCTGACAAGGTTTTCACAAGTTGCTTAGCTATGTGTTATGTTTATAGTATTACTGTGTTCTTTTGGAGTAACCTGTTTCTGATGTCTTACAAACTGATTATGAAGAAACAGTTGTTTTTTTTCATCCAACATGCTTTTCCCACGTGATTTACTTAGCAACATTCATAGTTCTAGTAAACATTCAGGTTCTGATAGAATGCATTTGCTTTAAGTCTTCCATTAAAGTTTGGCACTAGTTTATCACATAATTATGAGCAAATTATTGCTTTTAATGTATCTTTCTATTACTGCTTGCATCTGCTTTTCTGTCTTAGACAGAGTCGCCTCTTTAATGGAAAATCCCAGAAAGTGCATACCTTATTTACTTCTGAAATGCCCATCTCGTGCGGTTTCTTTGTTTCCATGGGTGTGTACATTTTTTTTCAATTTATGAGGTCATGTGTAAAAAATGTACTGAAAAACAGTCGTGCCATAACATATCAAAACCTGTTTTTTCATAATGTCCTAGATATTAAAAAAAAAAAAAAAAAGCCTCATCTTAAACACACAATGAATGTTTCACTCTGTTTTTGTTTGTTTTGCTCCTCCTCTTGTCTCAAATCTGAAGTGAGAGGGAGACACTTTGAAACTAAAGTTGTCAACATTCCTTGGCAGTGACACAAGTCTCACCTTATTGCTCGCTTTCAAAACACATGAAAAACACAGAGCTGAACCAGATGTTCGAGTTCTTGTCTGAAAACAGACCGTATTTAAAGCAAGACACGTGTAAACGTGATACTTAAATTGAAAAAAAGATATTCAAGCAGTTGGTAAATGCAAACATTCTTTGGAAAAAATAATTTTTTCATGTCGATGACAGTCACTTGAACAACTGATACCTGATATTTTGTTGACTCCCTAACTTTTGCTGCCTCTGGTAAAGCCGAATCGCATAATCTTGTACAGATTTGTCTTGTAATGATCTTCCAAATAATGCAACTCAGTCACATTATTACAAGAGTCCACACAGAGTAAGTTCCTCGCTGGTCGGAAATAGCAGTCCTGCGGGCATTGAAGAGGAGATCCCTCTGTGTTCCAGAGGTGTCTCAGACAGGAGTGTTGCCTCACCTGGTCCTGTATTTACCTCAGATGGTCGGATTAGGAAGCAGCCATGTGGAAGATATGACACTAATCCGTCGTCCCTTTACTTGGCACTCAGACACGGTCCTCTGCAACACGGTCCTCCCAAAGTTAGAGCTGCGCTCTTAAAGGATGTTAAAATATCAGCAGCATTTTCGACACAGCGTAATTTGAACAACCTTTTAGGAAATATGTTGCTTTTTAAAATTTTACACACATTTTTACGCCATTACATGTATTCTGCTATAATCAGTACTTAGTGTATAAGGTTATTTTTGCAATACATTGATGCACCCAAGCATTTTATAAAGAAAAACATAAATCAGTGGACTAATGTTTCAGATTTTCAGTATTTGTACCGTCTGCCTTCCTATTAACTTGACGAGGACTCGTTGATCAAGATTATGGTTTTGTCGAGAACATTCCAGATACATTTTTGCTTTTCAACTTTGACAAACTACTGATACAATCTAACTTACAAAAAAGTTTTAGACAGTTGTTCATTTGTTGAAAAAAAATTGTAGCTACAACATACTGATTAATAGATTATTCTCAGAGCTTCTTGATGCTACCTACCTTTGATAACTTGGTTGGCAGATGAAGTTAAGCCATACCCATGAATTGTTGTGAATTTAATTGATATTTTCAGTCTCTTATTGATATTTAGAGGCTATGGTACTGTGAGAGTTTAGAGCTTCTTCTTTATACTTTTGGTCTGAGGACTTGCCCTTGATATCATAACCACATCACAAATGGTGGGAAGCAAAACTCTTATTTATCCAATGTGTTGATAATTAAGCTGTTCTCATTAGTGACATAATTGGAAATGTAATTAGCAATAGTAATAATTATTGCGTTTAATACCTTTTCTCTTTAGTTATCAGGCTCATTCAAACTGGTAATTAGAGTTCAAGAGAATTTTATACTTTTGTCCTATTTCATTTTGGTCACGAATTATTTCTGTTGTATCTTACATCAATAAATCATTTCCATATTCATTTAGATTTGTCAGTAAACACATAAAACACTGCTCACTCACTTTATAAAGCAAAAGGACATCTGCAGTTAAATTTTTTACAATACCACAGCACCATTCTGTCTGCAGTGTTTCAGTTTTGCCTTAACTTCGCTGACCAAATAGCAACAAGAGGAAAAGGCTTTTATGGTAAATGGCCTGTACTTATATAGCGCTCCTCCAGTTTAGCTGACCACTCAAAGTGATTTTACACTACATGCCTCATTCACCCATCCACGCTGCACTTCTTAGTCTATGCAGTCCTGTCGTTTTCTCTGTCACACATTCACACACTGGTGGACACATCAGAGGCAACCTGAGAGAACAACCTTCTGATTGGCAGACGACTGCACTACCTCCTGTGCTGCAGCCGTCCCGGCTTTATGGCAGATGTAGTCTTAATTAAAGGAATTTGAATGCTGCCATTAGCACAGTAGTGTTTCATTTGGTTGACTGTAGAAGAACAAGTCCACTGTTTTCTTCTTCTGCGCTAAACATTGTACTAAATACGTTTTCAAGATCCTTGATCTCCCCAGTCAAAATGAAACCTGTCACATTTGTCTGTTTTTACAGTGTCTTATACTCCCAGGGGTGAACTAGTTTTGCCTTGGTTTGAATGACTTTTTTTTGGCTGCTTTGAAAATATGCAACTTTACATTCAAACTGATACTGGTTCTATTAATTATCACATCTTGGGTGGGATCTGGTCAAATTCTTTTCATCTCTCATTTCAAAGAAATGACATGTGACAGTAAATGGCTATTTTATGTTTATCTACAGAAATCAGATGGTGTCAGAGTGATCATCAGCAGGAGGCAATAAATCTGCACCAGATTCAGCTTTAGCGCAGATTTTTCAACAAGGTGAGTCTTAAATTTCTATTTGTGTCATTGTACACCATATAGGCTACTAATTGCCAATACAGAAAATACATTTTAAATTGGAACTGGATTTCCTTTCTGTCTAATGAATCCCACACAATTTGTTAATCATTTGTACAAAAGAGCATTTTACACATTTGTCATTATATCTCTGCTTTTTTTCAGTGAGAAACAAATGATTGGATAATTGACTTTACTTTCACAAAACACAAAATGTGTTATAGGATGTGTGGTTTCGGTGTCTCTGCTCCATGTTGAAGTTGCACCTCTGTTTCTTGGAGCAACTTAATTGTCTTAAACATGCACGCAAGCAGCACGTACGAGTCATGATACCCCAAGGCATAGATTAATTAAGCTATGAAAACCCATGAGCAGAGAGCATTCAGCAGGTGCCTGTTTGCCTTGGTATGGGACTTGTTTTTGGCAGTGGTGCAGTGGCTCATTATAAATCTGTAATTAAGTTACAATTTTATTTGCTTTTTTTAACACATTCATAGGGGATCAACATGTCTTAAACTCTGATTCTGTTAAGTGCACTCTTGGCTATATCACTTTTGTATCCTCTATTATTCCTCAGGAATCATACTCTGACAAATAAGTGGCTGAGTGATACTGTGTGTGTCTCAAACGGTTTGGTATCCTGAGCCTACAGGTGTTCATGTTTTCAGCTGACTGTTGAGGCGTACCTCGTGATTCTTAAAATCTCTTGATTTGCTTCTAATCCAAAACAAGCTGATTTACTGCCCCCATCCTCCCTCCCTCTGTATCTCAGCACATAAACAAACATTGTTCCCTCCTGCTGGCTGAAGGGATGGTCCTCAGAACCCCCACAGTTCGGCTCATCTCATGTTGGGTGTTTTGGCAGCGCTAAGTGAATGCAATGAAGCGGCTCTCTCAGGCCAACATCTGTTATTCTGAGTCACCTGCCAGCAAAGAGGGAGGGTGAGATGCACAGCAGGGGCCTGAAGGAGGGATGAGCAAGGCTGTGGGAGAGAAACCCCGTGTCTGCAGGGTGGTCAGACTGAATGAGAGCCACCACCACAGTGGTAATGTTTGCCAAGAGTTTGCTCAAGCTAACAATGCAGCCTGCGGAGGGGCAGCCGAGGCAGGAAATTGAGGTTAACAACATTGTTACATATTAAACAGGGCTTGGCTTCATGCATAGGATGTGGAATGGCAAATGCTTGAAGAGTCAAGCGTGTTATTTAGAAATTAAATCTACAAAAAAACTGTGGCAGTATTTGTGGCCCTGTGTGGAATTGCTGTTTTTAGAAAAGTAAAAGTAAGGAAGAAAACCAAGTTTTGATGACTTTAAATTGTTTGGTATAGAATAGATTAGTTAGTTTTTGTTATTATCAAATAATTTACTCAGTGTGGAATCTGGATTCCTGTCAAAATGTAATATTACAGACAGTTGATAGCGTGTTTTGTTTAGCTCCGTAGCTCCGAGCCATGGGTCTGTGGCCAAGGCACACTTGTTTTGGACCAGTAAGCATCCTATTCTGGCAGTCTCAGGTGGGATTTAGGTGTGACCACGTTAACGATGGCTGCTCGAAAAAAGGTTAGTATATACGATGCTACAGCTTCCGTCATTTCAGAGCAAGATAGTATTTCTTCATTTCCTAAAAAGAATGTATGTATTTCTCGCTCTTCTCTCAACTTTGGTGGGAGCTTGATTTTACCAACTAGTTCCATTCTGAGGATCAGGTTTGAAAGCAACATATGACAGACAATGATATAGTTATTTTCCATCTGATATCTGCGTGTTAGCACTTTCAAGATTGTTTTTGCTGTGGGAAACAAACTCAGTGGCTGCTCCATGAACACTGGTGTTACCAGTAAGTTTGAAGACACTGGGCCTCATGCAAGAACATTTTCGTATTTTTATTCTAAATTTCTCTCCCTTTTTTTCATAAGAAGGTCTCGTACGAACACGCCACATCAGATTCAACAAACGCTCTTAACTTCGGAAAAAGTGAGTAAACGACCTGCGTAAATGATGAATCCCACTCGTGCGTAACTCGTGTGTATCTAAGTGCGAGTGCACGAGGATAGTAGATCTGTCTCCAGTCTCGCCCCGGAAAAGTTCCAGTGGCCAAAAATCCAAGGGTGGTGAGGACCTGGACGTGTGGTGGAATTGGGTTTGATCGGCATGTTTCTATCTGGAGTTATGTCTCTAGCAAGCTGCATATTTGCAGCAGCACAGTCTTTGGGAATCTTAATCGCGATGTCAGCCATTCGTCTGTCTACACGGTCTCTTCCAAGAGCCTGACGCGCTAAGGCATCCAAAAGTAACAAGACAGCCGCTGGTTACGCTTCCCATTGACCTTGTTATATACAGATTCAAATGAACCTTCAATTAGTGCATAATTTAAGTCAAACAGAATAATGTCAGCATAATTATGGGGTATAATGTATATTTATTTATGTTTTCTTCAAAGTAATTAAATATACAATCCATTAGTCAAGCAAACTTGATTGGAATAACAGCGGACTATTTTATGAAACTCCTACGACAGCTATGGATCACTCGTAAAATACGAAAAGATTGGTGAATGTGCAAATTTTCTTAAATCACTCGTACGGACAATTTAAGAACAAATCTGTGCGTACGAACGGTTCTTGCATGAGGCCCACTGTTTTGCAGCAGCGGGTTTGCTATATTCTAGCCAAAGCACCACCAAGCATTTTCACCCCTATACACCAGTATGACATTACAGTGCAGCCAGACCACTTACTGGCACGACACATAACTGTCGAGATACGTTGAGCTATGCAAGCCTACTTTCGAGCGGGCGTGTAAAAATACTCAACCTTTCTCTAAATTTGAAAGTAATATCCTTACCTATGAATTTGATAATACATTCGCAAACTTCAGGCGCAGTGAGTCAGCAGTTGCGATTAAGATGAGTAGTTTCACAAATGGTAATTGTACATTACGTTGCACAGGTCCATGCTTTGTTTTTCATAACTCTATCCTTACAAGTGAATCTCACCGCTTTCCGGTACTCTTTCCCCACTGCGCTTTGCCCTGGGGACAGATGCCTTCTACGTGTTGTAATAAGGGTAGCTGATATAATGAAGGTCATTGTAATCAGAGCTAATGTGCCAAGGAGTCAAGACACTGTAGCTTTATTTGCCAGCAAGGCGCTGCATTTGGTACCCATGGGGATCAGGCTGATAGTGTTATCTTTGCTAACCTGACTCTAATACAGGCCTTGCTCCTCTGTTTGTGTCAGTGTCAGCGCTGAACTTTTCCCAGTGATCCCCTCCGTAAGTGGATGGGCATGCATTGGGCTGTTCTATGCTCCATCCTGGTTAAATCCCATCCCAGGGTGTTTGACTTCTCTCAGTTCACAAACTGCATTTAGAGAGCAGCGTTCTCTCTCCGACTGTCTGACTTGGAAAACAGACTGAGTTTGCACGGGCTTCAGTGGAAAGTACTTGACAGAGAAACATTACATGGGCGTCTGCTGAAGACTGGCTCGTAGGAGATGACCTCTAATTCTAATCCTGTCCCTCAGGATATGCAAATGTCCTCAGCTCAAATTTGATTTGTTTTTGTTTATACATAACACAGCTGTTTATTAATAAATGTATTACAACTGTGAAAATGTAAAAAAAGAACTTACCAAATTGTTAAGATGTCATCTTGTACAAGTTTATTTAAAACTTTGGTTTGGATGTTTTTGCTCTTTCATCATGCTGCCTGACATCATATAACATATATATGATATGCAGACTTTTGATGAAACCCAACCGCTTCAGTGAAGTATTGATTACTGTATTTAGTTGTTTTTGAGGTTATTTAAAAAAAAAAACCAAAAAAAAAAAAGTTTAGTTGAATGGTTGAATATAGAGGAGATGAACTTGGTCACTTGTCAAAAAGTTATCAAATGTTAGCTTAGGAACTTCAGTTCCACTACTGTCATGACCATCTTAACAATTTTACATGGTCTAAATGCTCAGTAAGTGATTTTGTGTTTACCTGCTCTGTTCTGGGTTGATGGTTTTTTTTCCCACAATTTTATATTCTCGCTATTTAAATAGAGTGCTTTCTGTAAGAAGCCTCAAAGGCCTTTTTCCTATTCAATGGAGCACCTCCTGGAAAAAAAAAAAAAAGGTTATCCATATCTAACCCTATGCAAGTCCCCTGATCCCATCATTCAAACTTCCAAGCCTCTCTTTGTGGCTTCCTAGAGGACCACGGTGAAATGATCTCTTTTGTTTCGCATCATTAGTTCCATCTGTTGTGCGAGCAGGCCTGTCTGTTCCGGAGCATGGCAACGTGATGGTCGCCAGGGGCGATTTGAGACGCTACAGTCCCGGTGGCTTGTGGCTCGACCTCCACAACCACCATTGCTTCTTCTGTGATCTCCGTGACACCATCACACCCGCCCAACCGTGTTTACTTCTTCACACATTTAGGGAAAAATCAAGCATGCATGTGCTGACCATGCTTTAGACAATGTTTGTTATTTTTAGGGCAGGAGTTTATAGGCGTGATATTCCACACCTTTACACAATATTTTCTGAAGAGCATAATTAATTTCTTATGGTGTGCAGTTTAAGGTTTTGCTTAAACACTATTCACCCAACTTGTCCACATTGTGTGCGAAAGAAAGCTTTATCAGGTCAGATTTGTGTGCCTATTTTCTTGCAGTCGTGAGTAAATGATGCACCAAACAGATGTAGCATTTTCTCACAACAAGGAAATATTTTATTCATGATTTACATGAATGATAAATCTTCAGAAAATCTTAGCGCTGATGGGCATACACAATTTAACATCTGTCTTCCTCAGAATAATTAATCGCATACCAGAACACTTGGGACTCTGTGTTGAATTTTTCCTTTCACTTTACTTTGTGTAATTACTTCTTTAAAGACAGAGTATTCCCGAAAGAAGACCAGAATACTAAACATGCCTCTGCGAAAGAACAATTCTGAAATATGCAGGAAAAGCTTGCACTTGAAAGAACTGCTTCTTTGTCGTACCCTTGTGAACCCACGCAAACTTCGTCAAATTTAAGACAGAGCAAAGTGGCCATACATTCTAATTATAATACGTAATCCCCAAATGAATATTTTCGTAATGTCTCCCAAGTGAATTGCTCTTATCCCCGTAGTGTGAATGTGCAGTACAAGGGCATCAGTGTGTATGTCAGTGGGGAGATCACCAGATAATTTTCATTGAAGATGGAGCCATCAAAGGTCATAGCCATCCAAATGACCTAACCTTGCAATGTAACACCTGGGTGTAAAAGTGGACTCATCCTATCTGCTGGGATGGGTGTAATGTACCTCTAATGTATAAAGTGCGGAAATAAAATAAGAGTTATAGGTTGGTGGAGGAGGTTCAGTGTGGGCTCGAGAATACTGTAACTCTATAGGGTGAAATAGCTGTGTTGGTATCACCCGAGGTGACAGGCTATTGCCAGAGTGCTGTATTTGTTGGAACCATTATGAAATAAAGTCTGTGAAAAAGGCCAATATTCAGTTTGAATTGATTCCTGGAAAACTCCAGAAGTGAATATGCTTTCATTTTGATAGTATTACTATGGACAAAATGTGTTGTGTCAGTTTCACCTCACCATTACTTTGCTCCATTAAGGCAAAACCAAGTGATTTTTATTTTTGCCCAGTCTATTTTCTGTGATAAAATGAAAATCTGAAAGCTTTATTAAGTCTGAGTGACACCTAAAGCTGAGAGCCAACAGGAAAATAAGTCATGTGGGATCTGATTTCAGTTCATTTTTGCTCAATTCCCATCTCCTGATCAAATACTGCACTTTCCAGTAGGGCTTAATGGGAGTGTCAAGTTCACAAAGGCCTGCTCTCTTGCACTGACTCTATTACCTGATAACAGCAGTGGTTTTGGCACTTCTTTGCACAGTGCAGTTCAGCCTGGCTTGCACTCTGCAAATTTTCAGCAGGTTGTAATTGAAGCTGTGTTGAGATCATTTTATTAATTTCCACAGATCTTCCCTGCATATATTTTCAGGTTACTATGGTCACTAACCCATTTCATTTTCCTCTGTGCACTCTGACTACTTGCAGTGCTCTTCTCAACGAAGCTTTTGAATGCTGCCTCTCTTTAAGCCAAACAAACATGACCACTGATGTCTTGGGTTCAGGGCCTTTCAAACAACCTTTCAATAAAACAAGCTCAGCTGCGAGACATACAGGATCTCTCATGCTGGGCAGCCCCGCTGAAAATACCCTCCCTCCTGTTTCAAAGCCATCAGCTTTTGGTTCCCCCAGGAGAGCCAGCATTATCCTGCAGGGTTTATTTAAACTTGTTGGGAAGGTCTTGCCTTTTTTCATACAGTAGGTTATGTGACATTTAAGAGAACCTCACCACATATGAAACAGATTTTACTCAGCTTATTGATCCAAATTTCAAGACCACAAGTGCCATTTTCATTTAAAAGGTAAGTGGTAGCGGATTTTTTTTATATGGGCTGGGTGATGCTGGGTGTGTCACACCTGCAATCATCTGCCTGTTGTATTAGCATATGAAGACTGACACTAAGCAGCAGGGGAAACTTGCTGTAATTGTCAGATGTTTTGTGCTATGTTAGTGCAACCTGAAGGGTAAGAGGAATAGCAGGAAGGGAAGAAAAGAAGGAGAAAGACAAATGAGGACAGATGACAAATGACAAAGGCATCCTTTACAGCTTGATACTACAGTCCCTGAATGTTTTTTTTCTTTTTTTTCCACTGACCTTTTCTCTTCTTCCCCACATCTAACTACATAGTAGAGGATATGGCACTTAAATAAATGTCATTTGACCATCACTGGTTTCAGTGTCACACGTTGACTTGTGGTATTTTGTTAGACTTTTCCATTTTTCTGAGTAGAACATTCATTCTGGCTGCTATGTTGTTTTACTTTATGCATGCCTTATGCTGCAGTTTACTCAGTCAAGGTACTTACAGTGCATCCTTTTTTTAATCACTCCTTCTTAACGGCCTCTTAAATCACCAAACTGGTCAGTCTCAGCGTGTTTCTTTTTTGTACAATCATAGGAGGACTTCTATGCTTTGGCTGAGACATTATTGGACCATTAAACCGCCACCCCTCCTACTCTTCAGCACTTTCACTTCTGTATAAAGGCATTGGAATTACATCCAGGGGGTGGGGGTTGCAAAAAGACTGCTGGAAAGGCTACTTATTCTCTTAATGATGTCTTGTCCTTTTAAAAGTCGTCACAAATGGATGACTGCCGCAGAGAAGCCCCCTGGAGACCGAGGTCATCCCAACCTCCTTGTCCCGGCACACAGAGTTACTTTCTAGGAAGTGAGTCAGGATGGTTTGTGCTAAAAACTGGGTTTGTTGACATCGGATGGGCGCTGTGTAAAGCCACCAAGTAATTATTGCGTGGGTGGATTAGTTGGAAGGTATTTCTGATTAGTTTGCTGCCCACTTATAGCTTCAGCCAAAGACAGAGTATAAACATATTTACGTTTTTGACTCTAGTAGTTTAATCAGTTAATCATAAATACAGTGTCTTTGAATTTAAGTATGCTTTGTGAAAGAAGTTCCACATTTTTCCAATGGGTGTGTACGAAATGAGAATCTGTCCATTGACATTAAGCTATCAACACTCATCCATAATTATAGTGTCATGGTTGCGCAAATAGAGCGTCGTCATTCCGAAAAATTCGGTCAAGAGTCACACTTTAAATATAACATACTTATTAAAGAATTAACATAAAAAAGTTAAGTGAAACAGAGGTGGACTTCCACTTTTGTGGACCATGTGAGTTGGTGAAGTAAATAAGGGACAGAGGTGATAAAAAGCCACACTGTAGATTTAAGTATAAGAGAGTTCTGAAAGGTTCTTTTCAGTCTCAGAACCTTTGGGCCATATACAAGCTCACATCAAGCGGCTGAGGTGTAGTCAGTGATACAAATGACACGTGTCTCGAAGGATCCTCTGATTTGTATAATATCCTTCAGACAAGGTCATAAAAGTGCCTACATCTTTGAAGATAGAAGAAAAGAAAACATGTACCCCATTCATTGTGCCTGTGGAATAGAACAAACGTGAGATCACGGTGTCGAGGGGCTTTCACTCTTCAAAGTTGATATGAATCAGACATGAAACGATTTAGATAAAGTGATAGCTATCTTGATTCCTGGCGCCGTCTGTTGAATAGACGGTGTAACGGGTAGGGAAGCTGAATGGCTGTGTTTTAGTGTGAAATCCTGGGGAAACGTATCCATCTGGTGCATGAATAATTTAGATGGCTCAAGTTGGTTCCTGTTGCTGTTGTGTTTGCGCTCAGCATTCTCTCTCAGCTCAGCACCCCCACCATCACCCCTCCCTCCTTGACATCACTCCAGAGGCTTGTTTGTGATGCTTAAAGGGAAGTTGGGCCACATGAGGAATCGTGGGGAGGAGAGACCGACTTTCCCTCTCTGCTTTCTGTCTCCTGTCTTCTTTCTTTCTTAGACCGACACAAATCTCAGATAAACAGTTTAACACCTACTGACACACTTACTCACAAATGTCACACACTCAGGGATTTTGCATGTGAGAAATCCAGTGAAGACATAGTGAAGATGTAGCTGTGCTCTGTGCATGCAAGTTTGGTGAAAATCTGTTTGATGTTGTCATATCTTTGCTTTGAGTATTGTGACTGAAAAAATATTTTTACATGTCACCTAAAAAGTGTTTTTGTGTTTGAAAGGTTACTATGAAAATCTAACACTTTGCACATTACTAGTCATTTGGCAAATTAGGCTCAATGCTAATGTATCTTATTATCACTTCATGAGCGTAATGTAACTTACTTATTTGTGTTCTTTTTGATTTTTTTCCAAATAAAAGCTTTAAACTGGGCTATAAAGCTTGAGAGTCTATTTTGCCATTGTACACTTGAGCAGCATTTCCGACCCACAGTTATCGTAAATATTTGTTACAGCATACAAAGCTACGGAATGAATGCTTTACTTTAAATATCTGCTTTTTAATGAAAGCAATCTATTTGAACATATGGTAAGGCCTTTGCAATCACCAGATTTTTGATGAGCATCTTTTGTCTCTCCAACTGTGATACTAACTGTACTCTTACATTTCTTCAGTCATGTGATCACACAACTCACTTACATGCATACTGTAGAATGTATAAGAAAATTGGACAAAACCACATTGATGTCTTGCACTCATTTGTGGTCTCCCATTTGAAGCCTCAAGTTTTGCAGATTGGGATTGTCATCTTGGCTTTTAAAAGTGGATATTGCATGTGTGCAGCATCCCTGACCAAGGACAGCACAAACACCTTCAACTTATTGATCCAATAGAAGCCCTATGCCAAAGGGCAATGATAACACTTGTACAAAAATACTGTTTCTAAGGAAATGTAGATGTAGTGTGTAGGCAATAGATGGGTTTCTGATCAACGTCATTACACATTGACCCCCGTGCAACTAGAGGGCAGAAAGCGGTGTTTAACCTGGCTTGTTTTGCAGAGCCAAGCTCCAAAACAGAGATGATAAGGCAGTTCATTCAGAGGAATTCTACTACACTCTCACATGTGAATGGTTAGGGCTAGGAGTCAGTACATGGTTAGGTCAACATGTTACAAAAATGCATGGTTAAACAAAGAAAACATTTGACTTTTTACGGTTTGCAATCCACATCATGTCACACAAATACTGCTGAACTGAAACCAACACTTGGGGATACATTGCCATCTCACAATCAACAACCGTGGATGGCAAATTTTGTGCTCGACAAACATCACATAGATTCTGGTGAGACTGAGGGCTCGCATACACATCAGCTGGGACACAACAGTTCAGTAGTGCACATGCAACATACACGGCAAAAGGTTGAGAAGAAAGGTTTCTCAACCCTGACATTTACATTTTACGTTATCTCACAAATTTTGTCAGTTGTGATGATAAACCAAAGTATCTTTTGCACTTGTTCAGCACTTCAGTCGATTGAAATGCAGGACTTCTGATGAACGTTTGATGTTAAAAAAGAACAAAAGAAAACCAGGAGGCGGCCTTATTTTTGTCCCACTGTGAATCGAGAGCATGGAGAAATTAAACTTCAGCTACTTATTTGTTCCCACTTTCTAGGCACATCGAATGCAGCATTACTCCTTTGTCTTCTTCCTCTTCTTCTTTCTCCACCTATTTCAAAATTATGTTCCGGGTTCACAAATAAAAAGTCAAAGAAACAAGCATTTGCGTGACATAATAACTGAAATAAAACACATCAATAGCCAACTGCCTCTGCAAAGTCCCGCCCCCTTGACTCAAATATCAAAGGGGATTGGAGCTCGCCATATATATATATATATATATATCTATAAATTGTTTGCTAAATGTACACCACATGCTTGAAAAAGCAAAAAAAAAAAACATATGCCATGCCAAAAAGCCAGTTAGCACACCATCCTGCAAATCCATTAATGCGACAAGCCAGCTATATTAATCCAGTCCCTGTCTTTAAGGAAGCCAGTCGGGATGAAGGGGGTGGCATCGAGGAATGAGAGAGGAGAAGACGGAGGGAGAAAGACAGAGAGGGAGGGAGGGAGGAGGAGGAGGAGGTGACAGGCCCTTGGAATCTCAACCTCTCTCTCCTGGCGCCCGCTCTAATCAACCCCTGTAATTTATGCAGAAAATATGATTTATATTTAATTTCACTACACTTGCATTGTTAATTTGAGATGTAATTAACGCGTCGCCACGGCAACTAATTTCTCAATGCCGTAAATTATCACCGCCTTTTCATCAAAATTCAGTTACTTTGGCTCCTGTGTGCAGTGTTGTGATGCAATTAGGTTACCAGGGCAACTCCAAAGTGTTAATTTTCTTTTGTTATATTGCAGTGAGGCAGAAGTTTTTATAACATAAGTCATATTCACTTTTTTTTTTTTTTTTTTTTATGAACAAAGAACTTGGGAGCAGCGGTGTTTAATGTAGCCTGTGGAAATTTCCTCTCAAGAGCACAAATACACAAACCTGCATTCTGATCTTCACAACACTTGTTGTACTTATGAAGTGGACTGAGTGATTGCTGAGAATCCTTTGCTGTTGCAAGAAGAGGTGTCTCAAAGTTGTCCTTTGGGAAAGGGCAAGTTTGTCAAAGGGAATCTATATAAATGAGAAATGCGTTTATCTTTCAAATTTAAGAGAGCGCCCTCTCCTTTCACTCACTTTCTGTCTTATACATACAAACACGCTCACACACACGGCAGCACATTTTCAGTACTCACACTCCTTTTATTCCCACAACAGTGACTGTGAAATGACTCAATATTTTAATCAACTGTATCTAATTTGCACTCTAGCAGAAGATAGGGCCGCATGTGTGCTGTCGTTGCCTTGGTTGGAAATGAGTATGCCCACCGGATGGCTCTGAGCTGCCCTGGATTGCCACGCTTGGCAGTCTCTGTGGCCCACTCGCCGCGTCCGTCTCCAATCCATCCCCCTTAGCTAGTCTTCAGTGGAAATATCAGGTCATTGGCTGCTAAGCTGTGGTTAACTGCAAAGGTAATTAAATTTGTAAGCAGGTTTTTGAATCTTTTTAGCCTCTTCGGTAATACCGGCAGGGATTACAGTGTTTTTGAAGCGCAGCTCTGTTTTGACGCTCGGGCAGAAAGGGGCCAAGTCGCAGTGACCAGACGAGGTTCACAGCAGCCAAAGCCGTAACTGTCGGAGTCAGAGCCATGACGTCTTCTTTACCGTGGAAATATACAAGGAAAAATGCTTAGAAAACCTTTTTTTTATTTTTTTTTTATTCAGAGTGCTGCTACATTGTGTGTGTGTTTCTTTAAAAGTCAAAACTATTTTCTTGATCATCTGATGCTCAGAATTCTGCTGATGTTTCTTTCAGGATTTCATTGTTACTTTCATAATGTTGATTTGCCTTATTTCTTCTAGAGACTGAAGCTGAGGATTTCTTTCTAATGTTGTCCCATTGCCACTGTTGACACAACAGTTTAACATTATTTATTAAGACATATGAGAACAATCAGCGAGTCCTCTATAATGTGAAAGTCATGTAAAAGGACTCAAAGATGTCTGTTTCTCTGAAGGAAATGGCTTTTATCACTTCAGAAGATATGATATGATTTAGCCTTTTTTAGAGCTTTCCTGTGTGCAAAAGGACTAATAGTGGTTCATATTTAGATATTTAGACTTTTTCACTAAACTCTCCAGTGCTGCAACCCCTCCCTGTCTGATCTTTTAACTATACCCCACCTCAGAGTTTAAAACAAGCTTGTACTTGCCTGATTATGTTTAACCTATGTTAAATACGTGGCATTATGTAGAAACTTCTAAATCTATTGCGCATGTCATCATGTTCAAAGCGGCAATGTTTAGAACATTTCACGTTACATAGCTACGGTTTCCTGTGGGTGATTTTTAGAGCAATATTGTGTAACATGGAGCTGCAACAGGGCTGAGGCTTGAATATCTTTCTCAGGCAGAAAGCAGTCTCGTTACTGATGTCAAACTTTGTCCAAATAACAATTAGAAGTCACAATGAGGCTGAACTGCCTAATCAAAGGCAGTGCAAGAGGACATCTAACCTGTCTGGTATGTCTGGCAAGTCTCGCTTGATTAGAACAACAGAGTGAAAATATTCTTGCTATTGTCCTGGTGGATGCAAAGTACGAGTGTGAGGAAAGGTCATCAAGGAAGTTTTTTTTATGTAACTTGCTCTGTAAAAACACCAAGTTGATAAGACTTGTTTATTTATTCAAGTCCAAAAGAGTATTTGCTTTTGTCGCATTTATTCCCATTTTGCCTGCAAGAGGGGCCCTGGAAGACGAGTTACCAAGGAACACAAAATTTTAATTAGTGTATTTTAATCATTCAGGCTTTTCAAGCTAATCCACAGACCCCTGAGAATTCCCAAGATGCAGCTCTGTGCTGCTTTACCATTTATTGTTGAGTCTATTATAATTACTGTTAGCAGGTGGGGGCAGGGAGACGTTTATTATGTTTTTCCATCTTTATTATAATTACTAGAAAAAATGAAAGGATGCTGTTTCATTAAGTTTAGAGATGATGCCATTTTCCCCCTGTTTTCCCCTCAATCTCCTTCCTGCCTTTGTTTCATAAAGCTATTGTACTGCCTTTCATTCCAGAGCTTTCATACGTTGCACAGCTTTGTGAGAAAAAAACAACAAAAAGAAACAGATCTTTTATTAAGAACAGAAGAGGGGAAGATGGTCTTAAAGAACTTAATTTCTGAGACAGTTTTTCCTCTTTCTTTTTTTTTTTTTTTATTCTTTTTTTTTTTTAAATGCAAGCTCCGAGAATGAAGTTGAGACATCCTCTGAAACCCAAATGTTTAATAGAGTTGGACTGGGATCAGAACAGAAATCCAGAAAGTAGAATATGTTTGCCTCTCTTTCACACTCCTCAGAAAAGATAAGACGACTGCAGTAAATCTTTAAGCCCCATGCTTTTGTTTCTCTGCAGGGATTTTAGCATCTTCCAGGAATATTTTATGTTCGTCTGTTTAAGTAATATTTTCCCACTCCCTCCTCCTCTTAAGTCCCAAATGTGCAGCAGTTGTGTATCTAAAACAATCAGGCTGCTGAAGTGTTGAATCAAATAAACTGGAGTTTTCTCAGTTAGAATTCTTTTGCACATGTGTTTGTTAGTCCTTGGAAGGTTACTTAAACAACCAACTTTCAGCACAGTTGTTTTGTTTATTTGAAATGAAGTAAGGCAGCAATTTAAAGTGTCTTTGGTGCATGACAGTGTATTTTCATGCGATATGAGTTGACTAGTTGATCAGAGCTTGTAGAATGGTTATGTTAGAGTCAACTACATCACATAAAACTTAACACTTGCCATCATTTCAATGTCTGTCAAGGGCACCATTTTGGCAATGGATCACATCAATTTTCCTAAGTGAACAGATCTGAAGCTGTCACTTGGCTGGAAAGCAGTATACTCAAGAAGCATATTTTACAATATGATTTGACTTCCAGTTGAAGGGTAAAATTCACGACTGGAATATGAAAAATAAAGATTTTATTGGTCATGACGAGCATTCAACTCTTTGTAAACCTTCAGTTGTCATTCATTTATTTATTTTTTTTCACAGCAGCATCAGTCATTGACTTATATGTTCGCGTAGTATTAATACAACAGGAGGTAAACTTGTCAAGTCGTGACAAAAGCGCCTTTACTGTGAAGAGACAGATCGATAAGCTTACTCTTTGCATAAGGAGCTCCTTTTTTTTCCCGATTGTTGAGTTGTTATATCTGATCTGATGATTTAAGAATAAGAATTCACATCAGTTGCGCCTGCATCAGAATAACAAAATAAAGTTTATCAAGCGACATCAAACATTCCATGTGAGGCTTCTCTGAAATCTAGCTTGATGAGCTTATTCTTTGTATTGCTGATTTTTATGATATCTGATATGCCATAAAGCAGTGAAATAATTACTTGTAAGTTAGTATTACAGTAAATATAGTCTTTCCACTAACTTTAGTGGTTCACTTTGTGCTGATGGTTGAATAGAAATGACATTTAAAACCTCTCTGCTGTTTCTTATTTTGAATGAAAAACTGATATTGTACTTCACACAGTGTTACAGGTCTTGGAGTACATTTATCAGACTGCGGTAGTTGTGATACTCAGATCGGGCTCGTTTGGATGTGTTGAAGTCTCTCTGACCCCTTTTTCACAGAGGGATTTGCAACACTGTTTCGGAGCCAGGCCCTTCACTTGAAACAGTTTTCTATATAATAGAGTAATATTATTATAGAAACAATATTAGTTCCAAAAGGGTACAAACTCTTTGCTGGTCAAGAACCATGAATTGCTCAAATCAGGACATAGACATGGTTATTTGGATCAACAAAAGCAACTAAAAAAACCTAAACTTTCTGACCACTTTGTTATAAATATATTTAAAAAACCCGAGCCATTTGAACTTGTGCTTACACATTTATTAGAATTTCACCACGTTTGCAGTAGTAGTTTTAAACTCCATTTGCAAGTGAGGTTTCCTAACCTGTGGAAAATAGCACATCAGCACTGAGAATGCTCACAAGTTGAATCAACTTCAGCCTGGTGCTAGCACTGACTCAAAACTAGCATTAACAGTGTTTTCTGTCTAGATTTTCAATACAACTTAAAGAAAATAACCAAGCATTCAGTAGTTAACATTAGCAGCTACAGTGTTATGGGGATCAATGTGAATGTTGTCACGTGTAGAAGGTGGCGAGGTAGGAGGACCCAGGTGCAGACATAGCTCGAGAGCCAGGAGGTAAAATGAAAAGAAAACTATTTTTATTTTAAACAAAAAGCACAGCAAAGCCAGATAACCAACTCCAAAAAGAACACCAGAAAACAAAAACAAAAAGTAGACCAAACTAGGAAAGCCAGGAATAACACTGAACTAGGGGAAGAGGGGAAGGGGAAAAAAAAAAGACTGTAACAACAGTTCAAGAGGACAACCTGAAGAGAACAGGGGATCTGACAAAGAGAGAACGAAACCAGGAGTTTAAATACAAAGGAGGGTGATTGCTGAGTGAAGACAGCTGAGGGAAATAAACACAGGTGAAGGGAGAGGAGCTGAAGAGAGACTGAGGAAACAAGTGAGGAAGTGAACAGAACCCTAACAAGAAACAGAATAGAAATACCAAAAACAAACACCAAAAAATATCAAAACAACACAGAACATGACAAATGTATTTATTTGAGGAGGCATAATGCACATTAGTTAGCTTTCAGATTAATTTGAATATACAGAATTTACAGTAGCCAAAAGGCATATTTTTTGTCAGTTCCTTTACCTGTTGTTAACAGTCCAAAATAGCACGGTCATAAAATCAGGAATTTTTATATCATCATCTCTCTGCTTGCCACTTTCCATTTATGAATATTAGTATCCACATTTTTACTTTCAGAATGCTTTTTAATGTTGTTTCAAGCTCCTCGGTGTCACACAAAGTGGTGCCATCTCTGTGTTAGTGTCTGCAGCAACAAAAACAGTCAAGTCAAACTAGTCTGTAACACAACAATTCAGTTTACCCATTTGGTTTGCCTATCTGTTTTTCCCAACCCACTGCTTTCAAGAAGAATTGGTGTTTGTCTCGCAAAGAACAATTTTTAAGCCAGAAGCAGCAATGTGTGCAGCATGAGTCAGTTTGCTGTGTTACTCATCAATGCTCTGTGATCCATACATGGCACCTTGACTCCTGACAAATTTGCTATAAAATGTGAAGTAATCCATAATGTCCTCCGGGAACATGTGCCACATTTGATTGTCTGAAATGCAGTTTTGATTTGCAGTACTATTTCAACTTGCTGAGAAGTGATTTTTGGCCAAGAAATTAGTCTGAGCTGATCCCAGCATCCATTTGCCCAGAGTATTACAGTTGGCCAGAGAAAGAATGAAAAAAAAGAAAAAAGTTTGGCAAACGTTAGACTTTCCAACCCGTTGACGAATACATTGCACCTCAAAAAGTGTCTCATTAGAGCAGATTAACATTGAGAACGACCTTATTATGAAAGGTACCAATTCCAAACATCTGTTTCTGTTGAGGTTTCATTGCGCTGTCAAAAGTTATTGTTTTGTCTTTTACTCCTTTAAAATTTTCCTCCATCAGTTGAAACTGTTTACTGTCTCTGAAATTCTGGAGCGGCAATGTGTATTCAGCACCACATCATTGCTCTATTTCAGGGCAGAAAGGAGACATGAGTAAGCAGTGATCTCAAGTGGATATTTTTCATGTTTTCATGTAAAATTCCACATCTTCCCATGAGGTGGCTTTCAGACAAAAATGAGATATGTTTCAGGACAGGTCCTCGGAAAAAATAATTAATAGATGTTTGAAGTGTGAAAGGGCAACCTAATGCAATTATAGTGCCTTTGTGAAGTGTCAGGATTTTGGAATTATAAAAATCACTCAGGACTGGCAGGAGTAATTATGTGGGTGAAAGAGACATTCTTTCACACAATTGCTGATGCGAGCCGTCGACTGCCCAGTTTTTTCCACTCTAAAATAGTTTCACAGTTTTATCAGCAGGTGCCTCAAAGAATTTAAGAATTTATGTTTTATTTTTTCTCTTCTTTAAGTTATGATTAATGAATCAATGTATTCAAAACATCTTTAAATGTACAATATTTTGGTGAGAAGTTGGGCTATCTTATGTTTGACCTTCTCAAAGCACACCAAAAACATTCCCCTGAAACAGCATAACAAAATGTAGAATGTGAAACTCTTAAGGCCTCAAAACCTTCCGGGAAATTCCAGCTCAGTTTAGGATTCCTAATGCTTAACTTATTCAGTAGATTACTAAACCAAAAAAAGCTTGCACAGAGATAAATGACATTATTACAAAAAAAAAAAGTTTTCTGTTATTTGTATTCTCATTATTTGTCATCTCCCTCATGGTCATGTGAGGTGTTTATGTAACATCGCCATATTGTTGCAGCACCAGCCATGGCCACACGTGGATTCTGTGAAAACTGCTGTGAAATACAGGCAAAGTTATATAAAGAATGGCGCTCACCATGTCCGACACCATGTACGAAAGCAAGCAACCAGTCCAAGGCAAGATTTTTGCTTATTTTTCATTGGATCATTTAGCAGCTGCCTTGGTTAGCCACAGTATTAGGTTTACCTATCCCTCTACACCTCATATGTATTTTGATGAAACCACAATAAGATAAATGGAAAATTTATTGTGTAAAAATCTACTGAAATGTAGGATAAATGTAACTGCTTTAAAATGTACTTTCAGTATAAGTTACTTTAAAAAAAATTGTGATAGTCACAACGGTGCTAATAATCCTCAAATCTCAAGTTAAGAATGTATATAGCATGTTATTTTCTAACTTCAAATCATATTAATAGAGTCAAGAGCGAATTAAAACATGAGATGAACATAATAAACGTCTAGCTTCTAATGCCATAAGAACCACAGCAGCAAAGCTTTTAACTAGAATCTTGAATGAATGGGAAATTCAGTGACTGAACTGAATAAACTTGCCTGTGCAGGCTGGCACAAGTCGAATGGAAAGTTTTTGTTTGTCTGTCATCGCCTTTTTCAGAATACAAATCAAAGGTTGTTGCTTGGACTGGTTGAATTAGTTTGTTCAATGTGTCAAAGCTTTTATATCTTCATTCAGCTTCAGGAAGGACATCATGTCATTTTCAGGTTCAGCAGAGTTAAATACTTCAAAACAAACACACTTAAGTAAGAATAGCATTGTATTTGAAGAGAACTTTCGGAAAATAATCATCCCTTTTAAATAAGATCAATTTTTTAATTATTTTGTTGATAATTCTACCCCTTTTCAAGGCCCTAATGGTGTGTTTCTGTCTGTGTTTTATGTCTGCCTGCAGTCTGTATGTTAAGCTGTAAGGGAACATCTGTAAATTCTAGCAAAAGATAATTACCCTGGATACGCTCTTCCCTTTCTGTGCAGTATCGTTGCAATAACAGTAAAGACTAATACTCAGAGTAATCTTGATGTAGCGTTGTTTCTGATGAATCACAGTGAAAAGGATTAACCTAACTGTATCAGTTGGCATGGTAAAGTTGCCACCTTTCATCCTGGTTTCATCCAACACCAAAGCAGCGATTGAATTCTGGATCAGTGGTACAGTTACAGGGCAGAGTTTTTTGGACCTCTCAGAAGCATGGCCTTGATAAGCTTTGTGGAATAATAATGAGCGCATCTGTTCTTCACACACAGACAGCCAGGTGATGCTGAGGTTTTTGTATAATAGTAGGGCAACTGATTCCATTAGCACACATGATGGGTCTCTTGGGGTTTTTTAGGGTGGAAAGCATGTATGTTGGTTCTGCTTTTTTCAACCACCCCCCCACTCCCACCCTTTTTTTTTTCTTTCCTTAATAAGCTTGATGTCTGTTTTACCATGATGCAATACAGAGCCTCTTTACCCAGTCTGATCCAAAGGTCCATGCGCTCAGTTTGAGTGAGACAGGCTAACCAGGCCTGATAAAAGTGGCATTAAACCATCAGACTTCTCCCCTCACACAGCATCCACATCCACATCATACAAATTACTGCTCAATTTGGCTGCAATCATGCTCTTAACATGGAGCTGGTTTGGAGAGGAGCTTTTCTAATTATGGGCAATCTGTAAAAGATTGTTGTTGTGATTACTGCACAGACATATGCCCTCGTGCCGAGCACATACAAAGCAGAACCCAGCAAACTAAATGCCTAAGAAAGAGTTGGGCATTAACTTAATGCCCTGCCTCTGAAGATTTCCTGTCTACATATATACAGTAGAGTATCATTGTGTTAACAAAGGCAGAATAAATAGTGTGAGTCTCTTGTTTTGGAGTTCTGACAAAAGAAAAAAGACAAAGGAATTCGTCAAATATTTGGGATATTTTGAGTGGCCAGCAGATATCTGGATAACTGAAGACTTCCTGTTATGTTGATGGTAATTTTATAGCCTAAATGCTAAAAAACAAAAAACAAAAGCTAAATTAATCATCAGATTATAGTTGTTTCAAGACATTATTTCGGGCCACACGTTTTATCTCTCCGGTGTGTTTTATCATACCGTCCTCATGGAAACCAAAGCCTAATCAAAAGTCATTGGTGAGTAACCTGAAAATGAAATCAATTAAATGAAAAGGAAACTAAATTGAATAAAAAATAAATGAGGGGTGAAAAAAAACTTTATTAATCCTAATGTTGAAGTATTTTTTTCTTCTTCTGCTCATAGTTTCAGCTTGCTATTAAAACTACAAATGGAAACCAAAAAGAATTGTGTCAGTTTCCTCCAAACTTTGCACACACATAAGCAGAAATGTCTGATTAACGAAATTGTAGGCCCTGCTTCTTGTTGCCAGGAAATATCACATTGGCCCACATTGGCTCTGCCAGAGTGCATGAGGGCATAAGCAGCCTTCGGAACAACAGAAATTTAGTCCTTCGTTGGACAGTCGTTTTCCCATACAGGACTGTTCTTATTTTTACCGCTCGGTTTAGTTTAAGCAGCATATCTACTTGGTTTGATTTAGCCAAGAATACTGGACAGTTAGCTTTTCAAAAAGACAGCAGTGTATATTTTACATGCGCTTATTCACATTACTTCCAATTTGTAAAATATTCATATCTTCAAAAGGGAGCTGTTGAAGAAAAATACCGAGAACCACTGTCCTAGGAGGCAGAGAAGAGCACCTCCTGGTCATACCTATGGGAGTCCTAACCAGTAATAATGTCCTTTTCATGGCCTGATAAAATTCAAATTGGGTCATTTAACTGTATTCAAATTTGAAAAAGTGTTTAATCATCATGAGACCATCAAATAACTGATATTAGACAGCACCATAGTTATACATGTATAAAAAGAAAAAATGCATGCTTGCCATCATAATATGAACAACGTCATTGTAATGATTCATGGTGAGAGGAAAGCTAGGAAAGGTGAGCAGTCAGTTCTGTGCAAGATGTTGATAAAAGACCTATAAAAACTTATACATTTGCTATGTTTGAAAGCTTCCCAAAATTTTCTATATGAAATACAGAATAGCTAAATATGAAATATATGAATATATAGTTTTCACTTGAATGTGTTGGATGTAGTGATCAGTTTGACTGTCAGACCAGTAGTTTTTCAGCCTTTTCACTACTATCCAACTTCCTGTCACACAGTGCCGTCTCTGGCTGAAACCCATGGTTGGCACATGCGCGCAGATAGAGGGTGGGACGGGTGTGTCTCGACACACCCAGATTTTGATTCACTTGGATCCGTCCCCCTCACTTTTATGGAGAAACACATCTCTGCTTTCTTTCTTCGCATTTTGCAATGTGCGAAATAGCGCCTCCCCGGACGCATATGGGCTATGTGGCGAGAAACGGTATTACACTCCTGTATTCAATTGCATCCAGCCAGAACTGGCTTCCCCTTCGATCCGTCCCCCTCACCTTAAAAAAAAAAACAACCTCTGCTTTCTTTCTTTGCTTAAGGCAAACCTCACGGGGAAATCAAAAGATAAATTAACATTAGGTTTATTGCATGTCAGTGCATGCTTTGCAACAACTGACATAAAACCAAACAAAGACAGATATTAATATTCGGTTGTTGAGCTGGGCAGGCTACGTCGTCGTCGAGCCTGGTTGCCATAGTTACCCAGAACGCGTATTACAGGCATCAGTGGGACAGCTCCTAGTTCAGGACCTCATAACCTACCAACACGGCATGCATGATGAGGCCAGCCAGACCCAAAAAGCATCAACTGTAAGTAAACTGTGCCATACGTTACCCTGAGCTGCAGTGGCAAGATTTGAAAATTCAGTTAGCCATGTTCAAGAACAGGTAGCCTACAGTTTCGAAACCACTGCAGATGCTGCACAGATCTTAAAAGCAATGCACGTTGAAGTTCGTGTTGTTAATGGTAGTGCCCGCATCGTCTGCTGAGCCAGAACGAAGTTTCTTTTTTAAAAATTTTTTTAATTGACATTCAGAAACAAACATTCACATCCGGTACATATGCATATCTTGCATCTCTTGTCTGTCCTAAATGCCAAAGTGGTATTTTTGCTTTATGTCTAAACGATAGAAAAAAAAAGAAAGAACCAAACAACAACAAAAACACACAAGAATATGTACAAAGTGGGGAGTGATCCTTTTTATATGGCATAGTCATTGATTTGTAAAAATGAAATCAGGACTATGGGGCGTGACATAGTTGACCCAGTTTTCCCAGTATGAGGTGAATTTCTCCAGTTTAAGATTAACACATGCTGTTATTCTCTCCATTTTATATATGTCCATTGTGATGTCCATCCAGATGTTGACAGTTGGGCTCTCTTGTGATAACCATTTCCTGGTAATATTCTTTTTGCAAGCCATTAGCAGGATATTTATGAGGTGCTTATCTCTTTTCAGCCATCCCTCAGGTATTTGTCCGAAAAACATAGTCTTAATGTCGAGGGGTATTTCGCATTTGAAAATGTCCTGTCAGAACAAAGTTTCTGTGGCTTGCGGAGGCTTAAAACGTGGTTGCGGTCCACCATGACCCAAAAAAGGCTGAATGGAATGGCAGTGTGCCACATCCATCAAGAAAGGCTGGACAATCTGAACAGGAAAGACATTGCCCAACAGTTTATTCGGGGCAAGGATCGGAGGAGAGAGGTTTTTGGATCCTTCACTTAATCTATTTGCATTTGAGGCCATTTATTGAAAACTCATGTCGAGCTGCTGGCAGCTTTGTCCCCCCCAGTTCCAAAATCCTATCTGCGCCCCTGGGTTGGCAGACTTGCTTACGAACACACACATGTATTGAAACTACACTTAAGTGTTTACGTGGTCCAGATTTCATTGTGAGGCATCAAAATATACCTATTTTAGAAAATCTTGACCAAATAATCAAATAACAATGAGATTCAGAAATAAAGGCCTACTTCTAATAAATATGTAAATAAAGGCCTCAGCTTTCAGTTGAGGAAATATGGTAAATATGCTGCTCCGGATATCACTCACTAAGCCATTTCATGGGGACTTCAAGGCCTGAAAAAATGGACCACAAGCCTACATAGGTATGGTGCTGGATGCAAGAATTAAATACATTTAATTTACCATCAAGTAGCACATAGTGACAAATGAATTAGAAGGTTACAACCAGAGCGTCAACAGTGGTAAAGATTATTAAAAATGCTAAATGTGGAATTGTGAGAAATTAACTTTTCTTACTGCATGACTTTTCTGTTAATGTCTGTGAGTTTTTCTGTTTTTTTTTTGTGTGTAATTTGTCTCTCTTTATTTGAGTGTTGGGCTGCTACTTCGTTTTCGGTGCACCGATCAAGGGAGTTTGAATGAGCCTCACTTACGGCTTATAAAAAAGATTTTTGGCTCCATCTCACCTTAGAAAAACTCCACATCCACCCAAACCGCCACACGTGCCCTCTTCCTGTCTCCTTTTATTACACAGCCATGATCCTCTTATGAAGGCTTCCTCTCCAGTGGAATACCATATGTTTTTAGTTAAACCCAATATCTTGTTCTCATCATTCAAGGCGAGCATTCGCCAAGCCAAAAGCATTGAGAAAGCTCCACTTCTGCCATTCTTTTGATTTTTTTTTTTCCGCCTGACATATCTCAGAATATTTTAAATCGCTGAGGTTTTAAATTAATTTACAGCCACAACAAAAGAGCTCAGCATTTTAATAGCATTGTAAGTAATTTTAAGTTAATTCCATAACCTCTGAAATAGAGTTCAGGCAGCCACTAAATTGTGGTTGCTGTTGACGAACACAGAGGTCACACAGAGGGTTCCAGCTTATTCATCAAAGGATTAGTGGGATATCATTTTTAAATTGCCATTTTTTCTTTCCAACGGGACCTAAAACATGTCACTGAAACTATGTGGAGGACATAAAAACTGTTACTAATTTGGTTAAAATTTTTGTCATAGATTCAACTTATTCATGCTTGCTCATACCATTATTAAAAAATCAACTATTGTGCTCAGAACTGAGCAAAATGTGTTTTTGTAGGATCACTCATGGGATAATTTCAGTATAGGCAGGAGCTTTACATGGGTTTGGGAATCAACCAAAGCAGCTGTACACAAAGTTATGGAAATTCTCAAGCAGACACATCTACATTGAACAGGAATGCGGTATGAATGAGTACAATTAGTATTTTTCTATTACTCAAATGATACTTTTTAACTTCCACAGGCTCATCGTCCTCACCGTTCTTGAAATCCTTTTTCACCCTTCCCTAACAGCAAGAAACAAGTGGCTTCCTTCATAATGCTTTCAATGATATGAGAGTATGGTTGTGGTGTCAACTCCTTTTCAGTGTGAATTTTCCCCCCCACATTAAATGTAAGCTGTTATAGGACCCAAAGGAGCTCAGTAGTCTATTTTCCAAAGATGTTGTCAACCATGTGGCTTACACCCCTGAGAGGTGAAGGTAATCAGGCTTTTCATCTCCAGAGGAGGGGCGAAGTCGAGATCTTGGCTGACTCCATATTTTCCTCAGCCATTCTGTGTCTGAGTTAAGCGTCACTCTTCTGGACTAAATCTTCTATGTCTAGTTGGACCCACGTCCTTAACCATGCTTTATTCTCTTTCACTTTGATGTTCCGTTTTTTTTTTTTTTTTTCAAAATCTTTGCACATATTAGAGACTGTGCTGCTAATTTTAGTTTCCTTATGATCGCACATTCTCCTTGGAACAGTTTACTTTTGCATCTTTTACAGTCTCAATGCTGCCTTTGAACACAATATTGCTGTTGGATATGCCAGCATATGTCAACATCTTGGTGCTGTAACAGAAATATTGAACAAAAGAGGCTCTAATTTGTATTGTGAATGCTGAGTAGAAGTGTGTTTATGCTGTGCTTCTCGCAGGTGAATAAAACCGGAATCAGCACTTAGGCATGAGATCAAAACCGCATTTTAAGAAAAAGATCAAAACCCTAAATTCCCTCATTAAAGAGCAAATTTCCTTTAAGGCTTTGAAATCACTTTTCTTCTGAGACCACATCCACGTTTGCATGTCTTTTGTGTAGGAGTTGAAACAATTGCTCTCTTCTGTGCGCCTCCCTAAAATAGCAGACGTACAGGGCTTGTAAGAAATTAGTCAATTTAATTTCCTTGAGTAATGAAAATGTCATGCACCATTTAATAAAACTGCAAGAAAAAAGTCTGTGTTTCACACGTTGGAGATAGCTAGGGCCCCATGGATTTGAAACTTTGACAGTTGCCCCTTTTGATGTTTTCTCTGAGTTTTGTTTCTTTTTTTTTCTTGATGTGATTTCAAATTAATCTCAACAGCTTGGATGTAAATATGAAAATGAGACTTGTTTGGTCTCCCCCTGACAACTGAGAGCACTGCTGGCTGAGGTAACCGATATCTCTTTCCCCTTTAAACTGCAAATTATTTTACGTTTATGAGTTTGTCTCATCTTCAAGGTCAAAAATGTAATTTTTGCTCTTTCAAAGGGTTATAACCTTAAAAGAGAACCTCAATCCTGGCTGATTAATGAGAGACTCCTGCATTTGATGTTTCAGCTGTGACATTTTAAACTTTAAATATTTTATATGCATACCTATGAAAAAAAAAAATGAAGATATTCATTCATGTGGAATAAACGCTATTGCAGAGAAGAAAGGCTGGGCAGGGTATCATTTTAATAGAACAGTTAGAGTGCAATGGTTTTTCTTGGTGATTTTTATTTGAGGTTTTTATGTGTGCGCAAGCTGATTTAAAGGCACACTAAATCATTGGGGATGGGGAGTAGTGGATTATGCATTTAATCAAGGAGTAGGCCTTGGGAGAGTGGCTGGCCGAGTCACTAGGGCATCACCGAGGGGTTTGCTCTAACATGGGGCCTATCCTCTTTGTTCTTTACCATAATGGGCCATTTTTACATAATTTGTTTGGGGGAAAATGATAGAACATGTGCGTCTGCTTCAGCTGTGTTTCTGCTGAGTCCAGAATTCAACATACAATAACTATCATTGGTAGTGCTTAAAGTCTGCGCAACCCATGTCTTACCATCACATCATTGCTTCAGATATTTTCGTTTTTTGCATAATAACACATCGTTTTGTCTATATTACTCTTGGTGACTTACCTGCATATATGGTCTCCACATGTAGTGTTTTGTAAAGAATGCTAATTTTGTACAAACATGACAAATGATGAAATTTGCATTACTTTTTTTGACTGACTGTGTTGTTTAGCATCTGGATGGAATATTCTGGTCTGAAATAGTCTCTACCAATATTTAATCTAACTTATTTATATTATCTGTCGAGTGAAATAGATAGACACAGATATATTCCACGTCTCTTGCTGTGATTGCCTAAAAGATAGATATCTGAAGGCTCACCTCATGTGCAAACTTTGTTTTCTTTGCCAAACATATAAGAATCAAATCAGTATACTGATAAGTTTTCCTCTTTTCATACCTTTAGCATGGCTAAAAAATATTATTCTTTCTGGTGTATCACTTACTATTTTCTATCATGGGATTCTGTTATCTGTGGGCTAGCATGTGACAGGTTGTGTTCCTCAATGTAGAGACCAAACTTACTGTTTGTCATTGGGAAGCATATAACATTATTCAGTTTTACCTGGCACTAGGAAAAAAGAAAAGACGCATTGTATTAGTCAAACCAAAACTGGACTTTTACAATGCATGAAAACATGTTAGCCTGACCCAAATTGTGCAAAATCAAAGCTGCCAAAGCCAGACTAAGACGACCAGATTCTGCGGTTGAGGATTGAGTTACTGCTGCATGCATGCACATAACCAGACTAAAATGGGACTCTGCACTTGCTCCATAGTTCCTGTCCAGTACACAATAGAAGAAAACAGTAACAGCAAAAAAACAACCATCAAGCCCATTAAGACATCGTGTTAACTGGTGGTCACTCTGCTCTAATAAGATCTGAAGAATAACCACAGCGTCATCTCACAAAATCTCCATTCATGTAAAACAAGAAGAAGACATCTGCGCTGTGAATTTAGCATTACGTACATGTGAGGTGATCTCCAACAGAGAGAGTTGGAAGCCGCAGAATGTCTGTGAACATTTTCTCAGACACTTGAAGGCATCAGACAAACTTAGGTCATAACGACTGTAGATTCCCCTCCAGCACATGCATCCTGGAACAGGGACAGTGGTTCAAATTAAGTGGCCAGGTTGAACTCCCAATTGTTGCTCGATTCAGTTGTGCATCGTGATATACTGACTGATTAACTGGAAAGGAAAAATCTTATTGTCCACTTCTGTGGACAAACTTTTCTTAATTTTTATAATCTATTCCTCCCCTTGCAGTCTGAAAACACATGTCTGCTTGTTAGACTGAGTTCTATACTCAACAACTTTTTAATGTACGGTGTTTTTTTGCACAAAATGTATATATGTTATAAAGAACACCAGTTTTATCTATTTATTTAAACTCTCACTGCATTATGATGTGTAGGTTCCTATATAGAGAACCACTGTAAATGGATGTAATAATCTGTCCAATAGCCCACATTGCATTTTGTAAAGACACTCATTATAATTGCTGAAATCATTATGAAACTGGATGCAATCCAGATGGTTTTGAGGTGTTTATTATCAAATGACCAAGATTTTAGTATGTAATTGGAATTTATTGTATTTGGTTTTCCTTTCTGTTCTTCTCTCTGGACAGACAGACGGTGAAAACAAAGAGTTGCCACAGATTTGCAGTGTTTGTCTTGGTTGTGTCATTAGCCTTACCTGCAATGCCCTCCATTAATCTGAAATACAATGCCATTCGTTTTGTTTTTCGAGATGGATCATAACATCATGCAAAATATCTTCAGAGTGCATATTTTGTGTTGTGGGTTTTAAATGTGTCTGAAACGGGTTTTGGTCGGCGTGTCCTGTCAGCTTCAGGGAAGTCAGTGTTACTATCTTCGAGATGTTCCCATTACCGCTGGAAAGATTAATATATGTGCTTAATGCTTGATGGCTTCCTTTTCTACTGGCAAGCAAAGCTTAATGTATAATTTTAATGTGCTTTGTATGTCAGAGCTTGGCAACTGTCTCAGATCTTAATCAGGATGACAGCATACAAGTCAAGAAATAATTCAGAAGGCAAATGGAAACTATCATATCTAAGTTGCTGACCTTTTGGTTTATGTAGGTAGAAACTCGGTTTTATGCATTTTGTCTGTGACTGCTTGTCATGAGGTTGTATGTAATGGAAGATTTAAACTTTCTTGTTCTTAGACAACATTGTTTAATCGTTTTATAAATATGTATACCTATATATATATGCCAAGACAGCAATTGTGTTTTCTTTCAAAACATTGATTTAGTCAAATATACAGCCTAATGTATTTCTAACCTGCCAAAAACACGCTTTGCTATCTAACTGCACAGCGGTTAGATAGGTGAAATATTTACCCAAAGTAGGATTTAAACAGGGACAGGGTTTTCTATAAGGGCATGGTTTGTTTTCTCCTCCTCTTTGCTCCTGTGGGGGATTAATAGTGTCAATCATGTTGACTGGCACCTCTCAAATCACACCCTTGCAGCAAAGTGGCTGATTTTGTCAGGGAGAGAATGGCGTTATCAGTAGAACCTTGTTTAGAGACTCACGAAACCGCTAAACCCGCAATTCATGGGAGATCTGTTTACAATCTGCACCGGCCATTGACTGCTAAACAGCCCGCGCAGATCCATCCTGGGCCACTCCGAAGAGGAGAGGAGCAGAGCAATTACATCCTCAAACAGCAATCTGAGGCTAGGTCGGCATGCAAACAGACATCAAGTACACACACAAACACTGACAGATTCAGACACAAGCAATACGTTTGCTCAAGACTTTGCAGAGTCTTGTAAAGCCTTGGGTCTGAATATGTTTAGCCAATCTAGTGTTGCACGTGTACTCTGCCGTACAGTTATTTTGCTGACACGTTGGCCTGGGTGTCTAATTTTACTTTGCCAGATTAAAAAGCAGCATAAGAAACCTGAATCGGAAACATGTCACCTTATACTTCTGAAAGCACTCAGATGTTTGAGCTTATTGTGGATTTAAAAACCAAAAAATCAAGATATCTTTATCTTGTCAAATGTTTGTAACAGTGTAAATCATGTTTGTGTGTAAATATACATGTACAGTGTACATGTAGTGAAATTAAAGAAAAAAAGCTTTTTCAAATCACTACTTGAATGTTTGTTCACTATTTCGAGGCATCGTAGCAAAACTCACTAATTGGCATATATATTTGTTTTATTTTAAGAAAAAAGGGGAGAGGTTGACACGATTTACTCTTGAGCCCCAACAGAGGTAATAGAAAAAACGAAGCTGTATTTCATTACTGGTTTCAAGTATCAGGCCTAAAGGTGACACTGGCAAGATCTGGTCAAGATACCACTCTTACACACCTTTTTGTCAAGTTTTTCAAAATCTCGACTGGTGAGAAGCTGTCAGGTATTCCCAAGTCTGGATCCAAATGATGTCCTTTGAACTAATGCTTAACCTAACTGGGACAGATGTTTGCCTTACGGAGCAAGGTAACGAGCTATAAAGATATCACAACAAGATTAAACGCATTAGAGGCAATGTCAGTGGATCATTTTCTATTCTGCCTACGTTACTGCTAGTCAGCAGGTTTTTTTTTTTTTTGATGTTGTTTTTAGAAGACATATGGCCTTTTAATTCAAAGTGGCTGATTGTTGTTTTTACAGCCCCGGAAGTGTTTCTCAATTGGAAGGCGCTAAATCACCGCTTCGCTCAATGCTTTATAAAACTCTATAGGTTGTCCAGTGGGGAGCCTTTAACATGTGGAATTTGTTATAGAGGCACAGCATCAACACAAATCTGACTGCATGTTGCTGTCTACTTATTAAAAGCACAAAAACACCATAAAAATGACATCACTGAATGTTGTTATTTTATTCAGTGTTTTCTTGAGAAACTCATTTTCTTGTATTTTTGCAAGATCTTTTCTTGGATCATTGGTCACTCAGCTAAATCCCATTGTTGGACAAATTGGTTGGTTTGATATAAACTGTATGTTTAAGTAGTATGTCACAATAGGTGTCAGTCCCGCTTTACGATTCTTGAAATGTAAGTCCCGGTCTGTATAGTGTCTAAAGTATTAAAGCTTTAGGATGATGCAAACAGCTAAGTATATTGCTCTATCCATTAAAGGATTTTAATAGTTGAGTTACATTATTGATTCTATTTTACAGTGATAAATACATCACTGATTGAAGGTTTTTCCACATCCAAGATGAATTGCATTAGTCTGGCTTTTTGAGCAGCTGGAGGACAGATTGGATGTGGGAAAGCCATAAAATCTGTATATGTGACAACCGTGTGAGTGCAGCCTTTTCACAGTATTGTTTTACAAAGTGGTAATGAGTAATCAGAGGAAGGAACTATACGTAGCCTGTGTCTTTACACATTTTAATTTGTTATCTAACGCACCGTATAAAAAGTAAAATACATCCAGTATATACAATATTCCACTTGAACTTGGTGTACAAGATCAGAACCTCTATATTTCTCATGTTCAATTCAATTATCTACATTTTAGACAAACTGCAGTGGGTGAAAAACTGTTGGTTAAACATACGCTCTCATCATGCCTAAACGAGACACGGTGCACTGTACCGCGACAACAAACCAATAAACAAAGGAAAATAAATACATCTAACGATGTGCATGTGAGAATATTTTTATCTGGATTTTGGTATTTAGTAGATTCAGAGTGAATGATGATATGTGACAATCAGTCACAGCAATTAGTGTTACTGTTAAGAAGCCTTTTTGTTTTCTCTCACCCATACAGAATGTCACAAATAAATCCTCACTTACATTTGCATATTAATTGGATCTGAGACGTCAAGCATCTTTCATTAAGCAAAATGATCTGCATATTTGGAGACATAAAATAGTTTATTTCAATGTGGGAACAGAAGTCATTGAAAATTGACCGCGTATGGGATGTTAACTTTGGCTCATCCATTAACCCTTTACCCCCTAGCAGCAGACTGAACACAAAGCAACAACAGGCTGATTAACAATGGGATGATATTTCTGAGACTCCAACAATCCAAAGTGAAACGCAATAACAGAGCAGTGAGATGAAACGTGTATTATAAGGTGTTTGTGTTTTGTGTGTTACGGTTTTGTTACATTTTTTTTTAAATCAATAAATGTGACAAATGAACAATGCAGCAGATAGCAGATGTGCTGTTGTGACAGAATGACTTAACGACTTCAGACTAACTGGTTACATTTATTTTAGATCTTACATCTTCATAAATGGTGGCTTTTTACAGATATCTCAGGGCAGAACTGCTGGCATCAGTGATACAGGCACAGATAGGTACTGTCTATTGGAAACTTAACTGGAGTCTGCACTATCAAGACAGATTTGGGGTTCATGAGGCAATTTCAGGTATAACCTTGGGTTGCCGGGGTTACCGCTGTGACTCACTTCTTGATGCTTTGCTCCTGAGCAGGTTACGTTCGAGATACAGGGTTTTTGTATACTAGGCTCACTCATCTGTAAATTACATACATTCGGCAAATAGTGATAGACAGTTTATTTGATGAACTGGTCTGTTAATAATTATCGATCCAGTGGACCGCTGTATGTGAAAAAGAGAGGGACTTCTTCTCTCTTGTCTCCTTCTAGCGTGAGACAATCTAAACCCTATGGCAGGCATCTTAATGGAACGCATTTAATCTTGAAGGAGGGAAATGTTTGTTGAGCTTTGAACATGTGAACAAGTGAATTTCAATTTTATAAATTTAAACTTTTGGACAATGTTTTAACAAATTTGAATGCCAAACAAAATGACTGAGTCAGGGATCGATGATGTTGGCAACACAAACTTTTCTACCTCAACAAAGTTAACATCCTACATGCATATGACATCAACAGAGTGCTACCTGGTATATAAGTAAGCTGGCAGTGTGCTAAATTTGTTTTGTTTATATATTGTCATTTTATAATTATTTAAAATTTGTCTCCTGTTTGTTCTTAGCTGTCTATGATCAAAGTTTTGCACTTTTTACATCACTTTTTAATCAAACCTTATGGCACAATGATTTAGTGCATTAATAAGACAACACATATCCTCTTTTTCTTATTACACCATTAAACAGAATCAGAACTAACAAATCTAGCACTGATGTGCTGGAGAGAAACCTGTTGGCACTAAAGCAAGTAATATACCACAAAATGAATTAAGCAATTTAACAATGTAAGAAGAGCTGCCACATTTTCAAGCTTGGAAATTCTGTTACTGCGTAAACCGTAGTTGCATTTGAATCAGCAGTTTTGTTTTTATCTTCTTTTCGGATTAGGCCTTGAGGGACCCAACCCCGTGATTATCAAAATCCCTTGTGTCATCTGCAGTTGTCTTTCAAAGTTATTCTCAATAACAGCAACTCCACTCTACTAATTACTATAACAACCATCTTCCCTTGAAAGCATCATTTGAACATAATGCCCTATTGTCTAAAGATTGTGTTCTTCCAGTGATAAAATTGTCTTTCTCTTAGTGCACTCTGTTCTTCAAAAGTTAGTTAAATCCCAGGACAATAAGAAATGCCAAACAAAGTGGACAAGTGGGGAAAGATGTTGTTAGTTGGAAATCTTTGTGCGTCAGACACAACCGTGCTTTGTTTGCCGTGTCTGTTGGCCATTCTGAAGGGAAAAGTGACATTGGTTGTTTCGATACGATTAAGGCACAGAGGCTGGTAATGGAAAGGCTGTGTATCGTGTGGTCTACATAGTTAGGGGCTAGACTTGTGAATAATTTGATTAGGTTGCAGGGGAATATATCTGGAGGATTATGTAAATGGCGGTGCCCCCATGCAGAATTCTTTTGAACTCTTCAGAACTCACATCTGCCGGGGTCGACAGCTAGACAGGACGGCTGCCTTCTTGTAGCCTGATTCCTCTCTGTTAGAGGAAGGTGTTTAAAGGTCATTTTTGGTACAAACAGACTTGTCCTCAAAGACCTCGCTCTTCCAAAGAACTTCAATTTATTTTTTGTTGATGCCCATGCAATTATCATTTTCTTTGAGTCAACAATAGCTGAGCTTAGGACAATTATTGTTGTATACTAATTAACCAGACTGTGTGCGTGTGTGTCACCAGTAACCTCTTGCAAGCACTGTATGTACACACAGGAATAGCTTTGACCTGTTTACAATATATTTAAGGTTATATCTGCCTCTCCCTCTGCGCCGTCTGATTATGAGATTTTCCCCCAAGCCTTATTTGGTGTATTTCTGGGTGGGGATATGTTTGTGTTGAGCACTATGGCAACCAAAGTCAAGGTGACCAAGAGCATGTAGCACACATTAGATTACCAGAATAGAGGCAGGAGACAATGCAGTCAGCACAAAATACCATTTATCTGCAGCCTGATTGTAGGGATTTCAGAGACCATCCCTGAGCTGGCTGTGGATTTATTGTCTTGGTGAGTCTGACCACTGCACTGTTAGTTGTATGAAAGCAAGAGACCACTGCTTGTACAGTGCATTCTGTGTATATTGTTTACCTGGTCAAAAACACCTTAAAGAAAGTGGATATTCAGACTTTATGTGGAGTGCAGTTGTTCGTTCTAGCAAACAGTTTGATCATTTCCAAACTGTAAGTGTTTCTGTGCACTTTTATACTCTCTTACAGCATTTGATGAGTGTTGCAAATATTATCTTTATGATGTCCTTATAAAAACGTTATCCGTTTGTTCTGTTAAAAAGCTGATAAAGTGTCATAACGTAATCATCTTATTTGAAAGACATTTGTATTCCACCCAAAGCAGCTACTTTATTATCTGCTGTGCGTTTTGCTTATTTGATCATTCTGCAAAAAAAGCTAAAATTTTCTAATTTTAGCAGCTGGCTGAAAGTCTTTCCAGATCAGAGCAGCATGTGCACGTCCTCTGCACTGTGGCTGCATGTGCAGGAACTGATCTTCAGAGATGACAGGGTTTAGGACTGCTCTGCAGAAATCTGAAGCAATCGTGCTGGCACAATAAAAACTTGCTTGTTAGGCTGGTTCAGTATTTATGGGATTCAGTCTCACTTAAAAACGCTTAGGAAATAAAACAAACAGTTCTTGAAGTCCTATTTTACTGAAACTTCCGTCCGCATGTGTGATTCCACACTGTGATAGATGTGTGAAATATGGGGAATGTCTGTCTTGGCGTTTATATGTGATCTCAGTCAAATTCTCCTCTCTTTGAAAAGCTGAAGTCCTGGAATATTGACTGAAAATAAGCCTGACAAACCTCCCACTTCCCCTCTTTGAGAATGTTTTTTTTCATTCCCAGGAATGTATGCAGGGCAGTAAGTTTCACCAACAGGAAGGATGATACAAGGACATACTGTAATTATGTTCAAAGATACAGATTCAGCCCAGTTTTCACTTGTAAAACTTGAGCAATCAGTTTAGGAATCTAAAAGAATCCTCTTTTGTGGTTGTTTTGTGCTATTGAAAGAGTCTGCTTTGCCCCGGCTTGTGACCACTTGTTGAAGGGGTTGGGAGTGATTTAGTGAGGGCAGCTGGATAACAGAGATTTTATTTATCTATTCTGAGAGCCCTTTATTTTTGCAAGCGGTTCTCAGCTTGCAGTTGCTTGGCTTTATGGTAGATTTTCTGAATTGTGTGAAGCAAGTATGACTAAAGCGAGGAACAGCTGAGAGGCTGAAAAGGGTGCTAAAATGTGAAGAAAATGGAAAATGCCAGAAATGTTAACCAGAGGTCAGTTTAGATCTCTGGAAATGCTAAATGTTGATTCCCTGCAGCTCTTTAGAAAGAAAAAGGGAAAGGAGGACAAAACATATTACAAAGGTCAGGGACTGTTTCATGGGTAATGTATATGGTTTGTAACTTCCTGCTTGGTGAATTCAAAATATTGATATTTTGATGTTATTTTGATAAGGAATTAAACATGTTGAATGTTTAAAAAAAAAGAAAGAAGTCCTAACAGAGGAGTTGCTGGAAATAGAAACTTGTTTATTCCACAGTGTTTCTCGAGGCTTTGTGAAACCTCTCCAGGCATCTGAATATGTGATTGTTCTCTACCGCTACGTGTGTGAGGATAGATATGGAAGCATTATTACCCAAGAGAGGTCATGGGTCAAGTATTAAGCAAGCTGCCTGCTTGGATCCCTGCATCAGAGATTTCACTCTGTTGGCCCAGGAAATTCTCCTGAGTCTTGTCTAAATAATCAAGGAGTCCTTCAGCATACAGTTTTCACAACTGATAAATAAACACAAGAGACTGAGATTAAGAGGAAGTATCACTGCAAGAAGCCCACTGTGCTAAAGTGAAGATTTTTCCTCTTAAGTGTAAATCAGCACACTGGTATACACAGGTTCTTGCTCAGGAACAGGAATACCCTGTTGGTCTTAAGCTGTTACCTTTAGTCTCATTTTCTTAGTTTCATAACATTGTTGTTTGACCTTCTACATAGGAACTGTTTGTTTTAACCTCATTCCTCTTAAAATGAAGGAAAACAATGGAACAGGCTTGGATAGGAAGTCACATCTCACCTTATTTAAAACCAGATTAGAAGAGGGAAAAAGATAAAATAAAAGTATATTCATAAGTATATAAGTATATATATATAGATATATACTTGTATATATTCACATAAATAATTTAAATACTGGTTCTTTGAACCATATGTGAGCTTATAAAGAAGCATATCTTTAAGATATGTCTAAAACACCCTGTCATTTGTACATGGCTATGTACATACCTTTTTACATCAAAATCCTCTAACCATATTATTATTATTAATAATAATAATAATGTTGTTATTTTTTATTATTATTATTAGCATTACAAGTATTAGTAGCAGCAACAGTAGTGGTAGTAGTTGGTTGGAGTAGCTGAGATAGTAGTTTTATTTTCAGGCCTCTCTCTTTTATCTGATTAAACAGACATTCTTTAAGGGTTCCTGCCTGGCCTCCTGTTAGAATTTCTAAAGAGGGACAACGTTAAGAGTGAGCATTATCACACAAACTCAAAATAACCCCAGATTTCAGACAGTGCCTTATTAGGTCATGAATCTACAATGGGAAGGAAGTGAACAAAAATTTATTGACAGGCTAGTGTTTCTTTGAGTCCAAACACAGGACAAGATAACCTAAGTTGGAGCTGCTGGCCTTGGCTTTTTGCTTTGAGAGTGATTAATAAGGTTTTGCAGAGTTTAAGCTGGGTTTTAGCTCTATTAGTTTAAGTAAAAATATGTGTTACATTGAATTTGGCTTACTAGGTGTACACAGAGATGATGTTACTGCCTCTGGCTTACTGAAGTAAATAAACTCTCTGAGTAATGGAAGAGAAGCACATTATTGATATTTTTTCTCAGCATGTCTCTCATATAATAAGAATATCATGGTTTAGAATAGCTCTCAAGCCATATGATATCCCAGCTAATGAACTGTTATTACAGTAAAGTGCTAGTTGAAAACAAGACAGGTTACCAAAATTAGTAATTGAGAGTGAAAACTCTCACAAACTGTCTATTTATGGCTGCACTACATAAAAGCGCCAGTTCTTTCCACAACATGCTTCACTTGTGTTTTGTTCTATTTTTGACCTGATTTTTGTCCTTGGAAAGGACAAGAAAAACTGTCAGTCAGTGGGTGTGTGCATGCGTGCATGTATGTGTTTGTGTGGCAGTTGGATAGGGTGGGGTGCATGGCGTCACAAGTGCTCCAGTTTAGGAAAAGTGACACTTTGCCTTGAAAGACTCTTCAGGTCAGTTAGATAAGGAATTTAGTGGCTTTATCACAAATGCCACTATTTAATTTAAAAGGGTGAGGCACTTAGGATCTGGCAGCAGTCTTTCAGTCTAGTGATAAATTTGCAAGAAAGTGGAAAAGATTGGAGCCTGGGAGGAGATTAGCACGATACAAATATAGAAGTGACATTATAGTGGGTATTAGTCAGGTGCTGAACAAGTGGCTGGTTTCTGATAGCCCTGAGAATGGGCCCCGACTACAGGCTGCGAGGACAGTTTCCTGGACAGACTGCAAAGAGACAAGATACAGTGAACAGTAGCAATTAAAAAGGTTTTAGCTCCTTCTAAAGACACAACTGAATGCTCCTACATGTAGAATATTTGTCGCACTATCAATATAATTTTTTAGCTAAGCTTTGAATGCCTTGTTTTTAGCTGTCTGTGCCTTTATTTAGTTTGTTCCTGGGTAAGAGCTGGCAGAAACGTGTTGGAGCATTAGCCAAAACATGAAAAAGAGTTTGTAGGTCTTTTTCTCATATGCCTTTCAAGCCAGACACGATGCGCCTTCTTTGCGCATCTGTGTTATGTGTGAAAGTACAGAGGGTGGTGATACGCTTCTCAGCTGGCAAGGGAGGTGGTAACACTGGCAAAACAGGCTATGTGTGTACGTGTGTAAGGGCAAGCCTGCATCGCAAAACACGCCACTCTAACCAACAGCGCTGTTGTCATTCAGCTGATCTGCGATGCCAGATTGTGTACTAATGTGTGTAAGTACACATTTATTCAGAGATGAACTGCATCTGTATGGCATGTGTGAACTGCCAAGAAGGGGCAGAGGCTATGGAGCTAGAATGGAGACATTACATTTTGCAACTTGTATCAAAATGTGTGACAACAAATACAAGTACATATCAAATAAACAAAAACAAATGAAGATAGAAGTAAATTCTACAAGGACAAAACTTTTGTCACACTTTTTACTCGCCTTGCTGAGTACCAACGGCGATGCTTGGTTTAACTCACCAATCAGACTCATCCAATTGCTAACCAATCTAATGACATGAATATGAAGGGGAAAAAAATCTGACGTACCCATTACATTTTGTATTTTGGGTTCATTTTGAAACTCCATTTGCAGATAGGATCATAAGACATAGCAAACATTTTACTCAGTGTTACAGATATGACGAACACTTTCTGACATAAAAGACTAATCCCAACACACCCAACTGAAAAAAAAATGCTGAAGACGTCTCTCTCTTTATGACCAAGCCTAATGGTTTTGTTTGTTGTCATCTTTACTGGCTCGATTTTTCTGGTTGGGGTTTCCAGTTTTCCAGTATTGCGGGCAATGCAGTCACATTCTCATTCTACTACGTAGCCTAGTTTACTCGGTCCAAACCTGGTGATAGAAATGTGCCTGATCTACAGTTTCTGTTTAAAAACATCACAAAATGTAGCTTTAAAGTTGCTTGACAGCCAGATGGAAACACAGTCAATGTAAGTGCCCAAAAAGCTTCTCTGTTTGATATCTACAATCATGGAAAAAGCTTTCTCTGGCTTCTTTACCTGTCATTGTTCTGCTCTTCATCTTTTGACTGGTGGTCTGGCTCCATAGTTGACTAACAAATCACTTGGATTACCAATTTGACCCAATTCATCCATATACACAAATATAAAACAACATTCTAGAAGATATCACATTTTTATTGGTAATCTTGGTGTGACTATAGCCCAATAAAATCATTATCATTCAGTCTTTCAGTTTTTAATAGTAATATCTGAAAAGTTTTAATTGTTTTAACTTGATCAACATTGTAGTTGATTGTCTAAAACTTTTTGTTGTCGGCTGTGTTAACGTTCCCAAAGCTTTTTGTATTCGTACCCTCCTTTGACTTGAAAAAGAAAGTTCATAATTGTTTATAGAGGGCTGTTGAAAAGCAGGGGGAGAAATTCTACTGTTCTAACCACTATTAGTAACTGAAGTTCATGAAATTGAAAGATGGCAGGTTCACCAAAGAAAAAATGGAAATGCTACTGTTTCTAATAATAAAATCAAAGAATTGAAATGATCCAGCAAGCACATGTAACACCACGTTCTCCATTTCTTTTTTTCTCATTTTCTGTCTGTAAGCTAATATGCCTTGACTTTCATTCCTGATTTTCCTCTGATCCTCAAACACACATTTCGATTATGTTACCAAAATTTCCTTTTATTCCGTTTGTCTCCCCCTCCCTTTCTTCCTTCTCTTCACTTTTTTTTTTTTTGCAACAGTTGGTGTGTGTTCATCTTGGCAGCGCTCCATAACCTGTTTGATGTGGTTTCCAGAAGTCCTGAACTGCAGTCCCTGGCCACTCTTTCTGTCATCGGTAGACCTGCTGTCTCTTTAGCCTCCATTGACTCCTTTTAACCTCCTCCTACCTTCCTCACATTGAAGCAGCTGCGTTCCTTCCCGCCGTACATTTCTACATTAAAATGTTCTGATCTGATTCCCATTATTTGTAAGTAAACCGTATTTAGCAGAGGGTTGCATACAAGCACCATTTTATAGATAAAGTTTGTTATCCAGGCAGGCATTCCCCATTTTGCTGAACATCTTCTAGCCTCTTTTGCCGGCAGGGAAGATAAAACGAAAGAAGCCTACTTTTTCCCTGTTATGAATTAGGGAGGTCTAAATTTATGATCTGCTTTTTAAACCATGACCACCCATGGCTTGTTCTTTTCCCATCACAATCATATGTAAAACTAAATCTAAGTTAATCAGCTCTGTTGAACCTCATTTCTATCAGTGACCTCCATTTGCTGTAATTTGAGTGATAGAAGAAGGAGAGGAACAAGAGACAGCCAGATAGTTGCTTCAAAGAGGGCCCTGTAGAGGACAGTCAGTGACCCTATATGGGCGCCTTTCCTGCATATAGCAGCATGTTTAAAGGGAAACTGATAGGCAGGTGAAATATCTGCCACTTACAGAAAAGAGGCAGGGGAGGGCAGACAGGACAGAATGGATATGGATTGGGTCACAAGGCTGACGAGGCCATCCTAAGGAACTGAATATTCCTTGCAAAGTACACTTGGTGACACTGAGGTCTAAGGACAAAACACAAGAGCAAAGAAAATTCATTCCTCACTTTTCATTTGTTAGACAAAGACCCTGTATTAGACACCTTATTTATCTTATATTGGACTGTTTGTAGTGACATTACTACAGTGTATGCTCTGCTTTTCAACAACCCCATTTGAACAATTTTAGAAAAAAAAGTCTTTTTTCAGGCATCTGGTTAGATTTAAAACTAAAAAGTAAAGGGATTAATCAATCAACTTTCCTCTTCCTCTGCAGTCTGTATGTATCCATTTTCATCCCACCAGTGGAGATACATGTTATCATGGAGTGGACTTCCACTTTGTATCAGATGAAGGCAGTGTGGTGGAGGCAGAACTAAACATGCCCAGGGGGCTTGAGTGAGATTGGTGTCTCATTTTCAGGGGCAAACAAACACATACAGGGAGCAGACATGGCTGTCACATCTCCCTTAGCTCCACTGTCACCCCTGAGGGCAGTGGGCAGGGGCAACCTCTGTGCTCTGGTGATGCCATGAAATTCTACATGTACTCATGCAGAGCCAGAAATACATGGGCAGACACACATTTGCAGCACATGCACACAAATGCATAAGCATATGCTGCATGTGCTGTGGTTACAGCACAAACTCACACGCGAAGTAGCAAAAATACTCTTTTGCCATTCTCCTGAGATCATTGGTCTGACCTTCCAAGTTGAAAAGCAGCACATTTAGTCCACAAACCTGGCTCCGTTTTTAACTTTCCCAGATTGATCAGTGATCGTACTGGCGCCGAGCAGCTGTATAGCTTTACATCAGCGAGGAGGAGGTTTAGTGGTTTTCAATAGTATTTCAGGATATCCTTGCTGCTGCTGCTGCAGTTTTTGGCAGACTAACAGCTGCCACCAGCATTAGTGTATGAGCAGACACTTCTTAATGTTCCCCAGCCCTGGCCTCATGTGTCACATGGACTCCATCCAACCCAACCCAGTTGCTATCCACATTGGCTGGATTGGTTGAAAACAGTGCGAGACCAGCAATTTACAATGTGCTTCAACTATCCTTTCATTATGCTTTAATGTTAGTAACAATACTTTGTGGACCTGCTCTTTTGGTGCCCACAGAAAGCAAAGAGAGAGGAGACACCTTACTAATTATATACGATTTATTATTACAGATGAAAAGTGATTACTTACAGTCTCTGGACCAAGGGAAATTAGTTATGTAGCACTGTTGCTTACAATTTGACAACACTGCCTTGAATTCACTGAGATGTAAAATTAATTCTTGCAGTTGTTTTCAATGGGACTTTCATGTTTGCCTTGCTCACTGTTAAAAATCTGAGAAAAATACAAATGATTGGGCTTGGCTCAGTAACTTCATTGTACAGGGAAAAGAAAGCCAAACTGGACGGGCTTCAGTGGTTTTAGTCCTTTTGAGGGTTGTGTCAGGATTTATGTATTTAATTACACACTCATTCTACTAATGTAAGTGAAGAAAAAAGGAAAAAAGGCTCCATCAAGCCTATAAGCTTATAGTTTCCCTCTTACTGAAAGTTGGCCACTGCTGCTGTTTAGCTCCCCTTGAACCGGGCTAATACTTGTCTATTCCGATTAGGATTAGTATGTGTAGCATGGGCTCAGGGACCCGGGACACGTAATCTAATAAATCAAGATAAAAAACCCTGAGATTGGTTTACAGAGGACTCGGATTTACTGTTGGCCATCTCAGAGAAACAGGGATTAACACAGCATTTGGTGCTGTAGTTACACCCCCCCCTCAGTTCTGTGCCTGGGAAGAGTAAGAGGGAGTCCAAGACAGAAGGAGGGAGGAAGACTTAGAGGGAGGGAGATGAAGAGAAGGGCTGGCTCTGGCTTTATATTGCATTGCAGACAGCAAGTTAAACTTGCTGTGACAAGGTCAGGTTAGTCCTTGTACAAAAGGCTTTGTTCCATAGGCAGATTAAAGGTCTCTCTGACAGTTTTTGCACTTTTGGATCATGTTGAACATGTTAGGAGTTAATCCTGTCTGTTAGGGGGAAGAAGCGCTGTTGCCATATGAATGATAGGTGCAGAGGACAGTGAGCATACTGTCGTAAAAATAGCATTGGTCAGATTGGAATCATCATACATGAAATATTTTTACCATATATCCCGTGTTATTTTTGGTCCATATTAAAAAACAGACAAGTCCGTCTCCCACAGCCAGATACAACCCATGTTATTGTATCTTTGTGATAAGATAGTTTCACAACTTTTGCTTCTAAAGACTTTCTCACACAGAAACAGAAAAGAAACTGATCATTTAAGAACAGTTCATGTTGATTTGTATTGTCTCTCTTATTTACCTACCATCAGAAGTGGCGGTTCATGTGGGAGTTTTATGTTCATCATTGTATTGGAAAACAGGAGAAAAAAAGTTTAGTCCACGTCAGAAATACTCTGTGATGCATCATTTGCAATATTTTGCAAAGGCACACCAGGTCACCTTCAGCTAATGTAGTCAATACAATTTTCATGTGAGTTGTAGCCTTGTCACAATAATTGCATTATGGAATTATTGTGTGACAACATGATTTTGGAGATTGTTGTACAAAATACCTTAATATTGCATCCTGTGTTGACATGCATGTTTGTTTTGGTCCTCATCTTCTATGTCTGGCCTGTTCTTTTTCATAATGGAAATTGATTGAAGCCCATGTGTAGCTGGTGCACTCAAACCACACAAATATATTTGGGCAGCATGCAATCAGTTGCAGAGGGACCTGGATCTTCAAAGACTGGGGAGAATGACAAAATTCAGCTTAGCAGACACAGAGAAAGTGAATCGTTTCTAAGACGTACCCACTATGGATTTAACCAACAGTTGCTAAATATTTGGGACCCAGCTCAGTCAGTCTCAAGCTGACAACACACCATCAGTGTCATATGACCACTGTCAAGTGTGGTCACAAGCACCAGTAGGAGATGTTGTGCTTCAGCATGCATCTGATGACACAAATCGTGGACTGTGGAAGCCTTAATTATAAGTTCCGTATCCAAGTTATCTGTTTTTAATTAATAATTTAAAAAGATATAGTTTGATCAGATATGTTGTGTTTTGGCAGGCTGCCATACGGCCATCGTTTTCTGACTAGAGCTTAAAGTTACTGTAATTCCTAGGTTTTATACCTTACTAACGAAAAGACAACGCAGGTATCGGTTTATGTCATCAGGTGGCACTTTAGTGGGATTTAACATGAAATTCAATTATAAAACACAATAACTTTTAATAATTATCAAAATCATTTGTATTATACAGTACAACGTTTATCATAGAAATGTTTTCAGCCACATTCATACAGTCTTGACTTCGGTGTGAATATGCTATACTTAAACTTGTGCCACCCAGCACCACTTTCAAAGTAACGTGTTTCAATGGGACATATAATTTGTGTGTTCAAAAGTTTATCAGAGCCAGAGGGACTCAGCAGGCAGTAATCTGAGAAAAGGATATTTAGATGCGATTTGGATGTTTTAATTTAGTTTCCTGAACTTAACCATTGCTTTTAAAATATCTAACCTTAATCGAGTAGTTTGTTATGCGTGAGACAGTGATGTGACGGCGAGTGAATGCACTTATTGAAGTTATTTTAAAGTTACAAACATTAGTGACCAGCATTGGACTCAAACTTGGCGCTTCCACTTGGCAGTCATGTGTGTAGTGCTCTCATCCACCCACTGTGGAATTTTCCCTGTTAAATGTGATGCAGCATTTAATTCTTTACTATTTGCTGCAGTATTATCTGACCTCATAAGCCAATTGAGCAATGAGAAGGGATGATGGCTTGTTAGTTGGAGTATTTAGGTTGGGGTTTGTAAGTGTTTTATCTATATTTGGAGTCAATTGCCCTCCAAGAGGGTATACTGCATTATATAATGTGAAGAAAGTGTTTCAGTTGTTATAGTCAGACAGTAGTTGCATTTACATATTACAATGTTATACCAACTTAAATGAAGTCTGAATTGTCATGGCTTTTCTGTTCTTAGATGCTATCTATCTGTAATAACATAATGTATAGAGGGAAGTATACAGAGTTACATGGTAGGACAGTACATTTTTTTTTTGCTTGCCAGATAAAATAATCTTGTTTAAGGTTTGAAGACTTATACATCTGTGGCTGTTATCTGCTGCAGATCCTATTCTGCTAAGCGTTTTTCTGAGAAACAAGACTAAAATATATCCACCTGAAATTCGAGCTCTTTCTATTTTCTCTCTGCTGCCAGGGTTTCACATAAAGTTTTACATATCAAAAGTGGAATGTTCTTTCATCTGCGTGCATGTCTTGTTAAGCAATATCAAACACAGGAAATTCTTTCTACATCCACATATAAAGGTTGAAAAATCCTAGCAACACATCCCAGCTTGTGCAAAAGAGGCCTTTTCTTTCTTTCTAAGGGAACTGTTAGCAATATCACTGGGCAATTAGTAAGGAAACTAGAGAGAAATGGAGAAGCCAATTACTTCTGCGAGTTAGCTAAAGGCCATTTTAAACTGTGTGCCCATGACATAATAATGTTTATGGTAAATATTATAGTTGGAGACAGTGAGGGCATGGCGTGAGAGGCAAGGGGAAAAAAAAGGCATCAATCTCATATCGAGAATAATTTATTAAGATCTGAGATGTGGCAATTACGTGGAAAGGACCAAAAAGAAAAAAAAAAAAGAAGACGGCAACTCTCCAGGAACCGCATACATGATTGCAATCTTGATTAAATCCCCCTGGATCTAATGAGTTGATTTTCTGCTGTTAATATTGCATTGGCTGATGATGGATTCGTTAAGATAATGGAACGAAGCTAAAATATAAATGACTCCCTGTCAAGGAGCAGATTTTCGTCATTTTCCGTCTGACACCTCCGCCGTGGGGATTTGGTAAGGCCTTTTTGTGTTTAGAACCATCAGGATCTGGAATACTAATTGCTCATGTGTGGACGCTTCTAATGTCTCTCCTCCTCTCCGCAGCCCCCCACGCCTCCTCTCGTCTCGGTAAATATCTGCTCCACGTCTCCGCACAGAAACAAAGACAGCAGAGTTCTTTCTTTAAGGCTGGGGAAAGGGTCCCTCTTTTTTTTTTATAACGATAAAAACACATCACGCAGCCAATTTCTGTTGTGTTTTTCAACTATCAGCTCACAGAGAGAGGCCATACATTTACAGTTCCTATATACACAGAAACTGTCAACAAAATCAGAAAACTCAAGCAGTAGGCTTCTCCTGTCTAGCTGTGCTTTGAAAATGAATTAATAATGCGGTCTCCCTTTGGTGTCTTGCAGAGCGGCTCAGCTAGTCTTTCTCTGTTTTAAATGCTCCGTCACTTAGGTCAGCTGGAGGTGTAAAATGTCCAATGTATAGAATATTGATTCCATATCACATATGAAACACACCACATGTATAATTTTTCTCCTAAGTGTGGCAGAAGCCAAATGTAAAAGGCAAAGGCCAATTTTTAGGAATATTGTAGTTTGAATATTCTGAAATAAATGCTTAATATTCTATGGCATGTAAGTAATCAAAACATTTATTATTTCAGGTGTCTGATAGCAGGGAAAATCACACATATTCTGCAAAACGATACACTTAAGTTTTGCTTGGAGTGATGGACCTACCAGATACCAAACTTTTTCCATCATTATCGTAATTACCATTGTTGTCAACTTTCATGCTTGGCCTGACCCTTCCTTTGTGGCGATTATGATATTACTTCACTTTCTGTTCGATAGTACGGGGGAGCCCATCTGATTGGCCCATGCCCAAGACCCCTTTCTTCTGTGTGTCACTTTTTGTGTCCTTTAACATGGTTTTACTAAAAAGTCTTTTTTAATCAATCAAGAAGCAGGCAGAAAATAGGCTTTGTCATGGCTAGGCCTGGGGTCGTGTGATGCCTGCTCTGCCTGGTGACAGGTCTTCAAAAGGGATAAAAAGGAATATTTTGGGGGCAAAATGGGGGTTTCCATGGCACCGGCACTTGTTGCACATGGATCACTATTCTTTGGTTCTGCATGAGATTGAGGTTTCAAAGGGGAGGACAACAAAAATTAGGCGAGGAGGGGACAGCGGGACCATGGAGGTAGCTGCCCTCAAGCCCCTGACTCTGTCCTCTCCTAGGGTAAAAGGAGAATAGGAGCCAGAAGTGACAAAACAAAAAGGGGCCTACTAGGTGCTGTCAAATATGCATGAGTAAATGACCAGTTGCTCGCTCTGCAGCGTGTTTAAAATCTCCAAATGAAACACAGACTAAAGGACACAAAGTACAGACCTATTTAGTGAGAAGTGTATTCTTGTTGCGGCTTCCACTTCATGTAATTAGAGGTTGTTTCAAGTAGAATGAGGTCATGTAAACTTGTAAGTTTCTGAGTTTATGTATGGGAAATGAAACCAGGAAACTTAGACAATAGACTGGCAGTCATTACAGCAAAGAAGGTTATTATTTTAAACCGTTCTGTTCAGCTGAGTGCCTGTTTGTGTGTTCCTGTTATTTAAATATGTAATAATTGAGACTGTGATCTGATGTAACTTGTTTACTCTCTTGAAGTTTCAAAGACCTTTGGTTTGCATTATCTGTATATATGGCATCAAAATATGAAAGCATACGCAAACTGCTTTGAGATCCTTCTACTGTTTTTCATGGTGATTAGCTTTGTGCTGCACCTCGAATTCCTCTAAAAATTATGCATTCTTCTGTCTTTGGGGAATGGCATTATGAGGTCAAGGTTTTTACATGTCAGGAGTCCTTTAAGTAATTTGCAATAATTTCCATACCATAATCACTGCCACCTTCAATAACAAACAAGGTTACACACACGTTTCGCTCCATATACTCACACAATCAAAGCTAAACATGTGTTGGAGGGTTTCAGCTTATTCACATACGGAAAAAGAAAGTCTAGAGGCACGATTATTTAGAGATGCTGATAAAATATTTAAGATTTTTTGTTTAATGAGAGAGTGGCGTATCCATGTCATGCTACAACAGTAGTTGATTGTGGTGAAATTTCAAAATATATGGATGGCTGAAGCTGCATGTTTATGTTCATCTCTTTGAGGTTCTCAGCAATGTGCTGCGAGCCTGTTTAAAAGGTTAACGCAGTTGGGATATGTTTCTTGATGGGATTTTATCATGCTAGGCATGCTCTGTTTCCTGATGAATATATTAAAATTATTACTGTGCAAACAGAGTTTCTAATTACTGACCTGCTTGCCATTGTACTGTGCGTTCTGTATCCCCCCCCTCTTCTCCATGCCTTGTTTATTTATCTGCACCAGTGAATACAGAATAGTCTATGCAATGTCATTTCCATCCACATGAAAATGATTTTGAAAATGCCAATCTTGCCTATTATACAGTGTAATTACTTGTCTGCTTTTTGATTTTATCATATCTTCAGACAGTGGGAAGATACTTGTAGAGGCTAAACATCTTAGCGGAGCTTTTCGGATGCAGATGATTTGCTGTGAAAAAATGAAAAGAAAAAAAAACACTTTGCAGATGAAAGTGCCGTCTACCACATATAAGAAGTCGGGAATTGTCATTTATTGAGGGGTTTACCTATTGTGTGTGTATGTGTTAGGCTTCTTTGGGTATTCTCTTCGATGAAATATGTTGGATGTCATACTTAATATGCAGAAATAAATACAAAAATGATCTTTTAGGACCACAAAACTCATGACCAGCTCTGTGGACAACAGGCTTTAAGATTCTCATAGAGTACATTTTTCAGACATGTCCTCAAATACATTTAACAAAAAAAGTTAAATTTGGGTACACAGAACCACCTTAATGCCTTCTTTTCTTTTTCACTCATATGAAAACAAGTCTCTTTCTCAGCAGTATCAACTTAAAAAAAACCTTACTTTTCAAGTTAATTGAAACTCATAGTGCTGCACTTCTGACATGTCATCCAGCCGACTATATGACCCGCAGTACATATGTGTAGAAGGAAGGCGTTACCCATGATATGTGAACATTTGCTCTACATCACGGAAAAGGGCAACCTTGTTGTTTACTTGTTTGCCTGTAATGTTGCACAGGGGGTTGATCAGGAGAGTTGATAGGAGCTGCAATTTAAAAAGAGGATTCTGCAGCTCTGAACAAAAACAATTAAAGGAAAATGAAAGATGGCCCCCAAGGGTTAAAAATAGAAAATTATCAACATGCATGCTGAATTCCACTATCCCCCACACCAGCTCCTGCACTGGCACCCACCCACTCCCCTCAAACTTACTGGGCCTGCATTGTTATGTATGATCAGATCTGCCAGTTCTTCCTCTAAGCTCCTTGTCACATTTTGACTTAATGAAGTGCAACTTAGAAGGGAATTGGGTTCATCATGCTAGTCGCACGATGCTCCCTTGTTGTAGCAAACAGGAGTGGCATGGGACCGAAGCGCTACAGCGCGAGTCGTTATCATTCCGGTCAGTCTGTTTAACACAAAATTAAACAAAGAACTAATTAGTGCCTCATGAATTAATAACTGCACTGTTGCCGAGAAGAAGTTAGGTTGCTGAGGGGAGATATAAAATAAGTAGGAAGATCAGGTTAGAATTATTATTACTTTTTCTGGGATGCATAGGCTCTCAAGGTTAGAAAACTTTGCAGAGGATTTAAGAGGGACTCAACTGGTTCTGCCACCGTCAGTCTTTCATGGTGCAACACTTTATCTCTGTTAATGAATATATTTATAAACAGCTTCGTTTTTCTGGATGGACTATAAGAAAAAAAAAGCCATACCGTAGGAACTGGCTTATATTTTAGGCATTTGTAACACAATGTATTTCCTTAGATTACCCATAATGACCCTGCAGCTTCTTTAACGTCATAGAATTCATGGAATCATAGAATAGAGGTCTTTTTATCTGCTTCTAAGGTTTAATGGAAAGTGCTGTGTTGCAGAATCAACTAAGAGTTAGAAAGTTGCTGTTAAAATGTTCTTCTAAATCTGACTCTAACTTGATTATCTTTGAAAAGCTCAAACTTGAATGGACAAAGTTAACTGTACAATTGCTCCCCATGTATCAAAGGGCTTCACAAACTGCAGTCTCCTCCCTCAGTCGTCATCCTTTTCCCCCAGCTGGGACGTGGGGCCTGTGTATCTGTGCTTTTTTCTTCTTTATATCAAAAGGACAGGAGTGAACAAAAGCCCCGTCTTCTTTTTCTATCATCTGCAGGCTCGTTACGTTATGTCAACCACTGCAGATTAGACGGGCAATGTAAATGCATAGATTTTTTGAAGAACCTGTATGTACATACATATACAGTACATTGGAATAATCAGTGTTCAGGTTTTTAATGTTTTTCCTTTGCTCTCTTTCTCAGATGAGGTGAGCCCCTGTATGGATTGACTCCCCAGGAAGAGAAAACGAGGTAGGGCAAATCCCCAACATGACTGATTACTGTCCCCACCATCTCCCCTGTTCATATCTCCAACAATATCAGGCATCTTCATTAATCCCTGTGGATCAATGTGTCTGGGGGTTGTAAAAATTGACAAATGACTTATTAGAATCCCACCGTTTTATTTTCCAACTGATTAACTCACAGCAATGTTGTACACTATACAGGCTCACTGATGTATCTGTTTTCCAAGGAGGGCCCCCTCTGCCTTTCTCTCACTCTCTATCTTTCTGTCTCACTGTGAAGGATCTATACTGAGTAAAATGCACAACACTGTAGGATGGAAGCCCTGCCAGGCTGCAACAGCTCAAAAGTGCAAGAATAACAAGGTGGTTCTGATATATCAATACTGCCATTTTTGTTTCCTACGAGGCATCGCATTGGCTGACTTGAAGTATTTTGATACAAAAATAAAAGATCAAACACTGAACAATCCATTGGAAAGCTTGCTTTGCATTAGAAGTAATGAAAAAAGTTAATTTTATCAACATGGTTTTTACATTTTAACAAGCATGCAAGCCAAGTTCTTGGTATCAGTGTTACAATGGTCGGTTAATTACAGCTTCTTGTATGCCTGCTTTATGTCTAGATGTTGTTGTAACAACATCCCACATTGTCATCTTGACAAAATAATATAATTTTTCCACTATGTGGCATTTATTACTGTAACAGACATTAGACACAGACATCTAAGTACAGATGACATCCACCAAATTAACAAGAGTATAAAACCTTTTGCTGCTGATAGAAAATCTGCCTCTGTACAATTTGACTCTCGAGAGGACACTAATGACTTGTGACTTGAAGAAACTGGGTTGCTTTTTTTTTTCTCTCTCCATGAGATGAAACCTTCTGTGCTAATGATGTTAGCTGGTATGAGCACAATGCTGATGTGGGAGTCTGTCATGAGGATGCATACAACAGCCCTTGCCCCTGGCCTCCTAGTCAAGAGGGATCTAAACATTCAGAAGTGACAGTCTGGGCTGTCTCATGTCAAACCAGAGACCCTCAGTATCACTGGGGGGTGGCATGGCCGTGAATTGAGGTGGAGGTCTACACCACACTCTTTTGTTTCAGCTGGTGTCACTCACACACCAGAAAGAAGACACACTCCTTGCATCAATCAGAGCCTGAGATTCATGCCCTCTTTACCTCCCCTGTAGCACGATGACGACATTATCCACAGATTCCCACAAAGATGGAATGAATAACACGAGCAGGAGGGTCAGATGAGATTAAGTGCAGCCAATTTCCCTCCTTTAAGTTACAGTCACAGGTGGATGCATGAACACACATCTTTAAACAGGTTGTTTTGTACCATAAGTCCCTTGAAGCAAAGTTAAGTGAGACTCAACTGTAGTGCAGGTTACTACTTCTTGTCTAACCACAAAACAACAACATAACTGAGCGCACTTACTTTAATTGGCTTTTGATGTATGTTAATGAAACTAATCATAAAGGCCAACTGGCTCTAACACGAGGCTGCCATGACATCCCCCCCACTCTTTTTGGCTCCCGCAGACTTTTCTAGAAGATGGAGTCCCTCTCTTAGACAGTGGGAAGAAAATTAAACCACTAAAATTGTTTTCATTGGTTACAGGGATAATCTCAGGGGACTTCAAGGCTTTTAATTGAGCTCACTGAGCAGAAATCTGTATGACTGCTTATCAACAACATTTGTGTCTCCTTTTTACTTCTCTCTGGTCTTTGGCAGCTTGGGTGTAATTGTTTGAAATGAAAGTGATGATCAGCTAAAAAATCACATGTGTTTTGTGGCTTAGGACTCTGATACGGTTGTTTTTCACCCTCTTGGAAAATGCAGTATGTGTTTAATGAAACTTGATTATAGAAAGCCAGAGCTTCTTCGTTCATTGTTTAGTTTTTGTGTCATAGTTTTTGAGAATTTGTGTGCAAGAGGCCAGTGACTGTTTGATAAACAGTCGTTCATTTAGTTATGGCTAAAGGTAAACAAAGCCCACAGTCCGCCTCAGGAAAGATAATTTGAATCGTGAAGAAAAAAGAGCAACAACTCATGGAACTCCTCTTCGTATTATTGTATCACTGGGGTGTCACATAATACCAAAAATGAGAGGTTGTCTTCAGCTTTTCTGCACTTTGCTCTTTCCGACACTTTTTTGTCCTTTAAATCTTTCCACTGTGTCAAAGCAAAACCAACATGGAAACGGCAGCCCTGTGTAAATATTTATGATGTAACATCTCCATGTGAATAGACTTTCTTCGCAATCCATCCATCATTACAGGCATATTGTGAAAGCCCACCTCCCGGCGGTGGCTCAGGGCCTTAGGAAGCTCAGACAGGAGCGGCGTGTCCCCCTCTCATTCAAAGTATTTGTTTTTCTTTTGACTGGGGGCAGCCCAGCTGTGAGGGCATTTCATGTGTCAGCCCCTCCATTTTCATTCAGGGCTGACTTCAAAGCCCGTTTTGGCCCATTGTTTCTGTGACGTGGCTGCTGGACCTGAAAGTGCCCAAACAGAAAAACGTGATGTAGGTCAAATTACAGAGTTGTGCTCCTGAAAAAAAAAAATGTAATTCTTATTGTCAAAACATAAAGCCCTGGTTACCGCCTAACCATTGCCTCTGAGCTTGTTGTGCACATACCTCTTTATTTGTTCGTAATGGAGCTGAATGGAAGTTGAGAATTGTAGAATAACAAGTCTGTAGTTGGAGCGTTTTATTTTTGTCTTCTTTCACTTGTAATACTCCATTCAGGAAGAACATGTCAAATAGCTTAGTTGCTGAGTTTCTTCATTTTGAAATTATTTACTTTTGGTAGCAAGAATGGGGCTCATGCACAGGCACAGAGTATCTGTTTAAACCTGTGCTTGCACAGTTTTTGACTTGTGCAACATGTCTTCATTTGGTACAAACAAAGTGGGATGAAGGATCCGCTGCTCTTTTTTTTAAGCTCGACAGTCTTTAAGAATGCAAAGGTGCAGTAGATTTATGAGGTTGTGTGTTTGCAGAAGTAGGTAAGTCTGCTGCCTTACCTAAGTGGATTACGAGGTTTTAGGCTTTTCTCCTTGCACAACTTATCGACAGAAAATAGGCGTTGCAGACGTTAGCAAAATATTGCCACCCTGGCTCTCATAACATTATCATTAGCCACGGAGAATTGCTGAATTGTGATTAATACATCACCATTTTGACAGATCTAGCCTGAATAGGCAATATGGATTATTAGAATGGTTGTAGAACTCAATACTACCACCCAAGTTTATCCATTTATCTACAATGATGAGACTCTTTTGTGTTGTATGGCTTTGTAACATCTATCTAAATAACAATGGATATATTTCCCATACACAGTTGTTGTGCTGTTCATATTCAGCCCATGCAACAATGCTCCTGGGAATGGAGTACTGAAACAAAACTTGACTCAGAACGGAAAAAAAGTCCATAGAACATTATGAGCATTATGAATCGATGTTCATGCCTCTGGTACTAGCCATTTCTTCCTTCGCCTAGGTATCTGATTACCTTCAAACAAAAATATTGCTCCTGTCCTGTTCAATTACCACCGGTTTAGTGCTGAATGATGCAATTCACTATCTAAGAGCTATTTTTTCTCTCTTTTTGTGTACACTTTGTGTGTGTTCCATTCAGTTAGCCTTGAACCATACACGCCGAATAAATGCCATTTTTCTATCGTTTCAAGTGCCTCTTTTCTCTCCACATCCATTCAAGCTTTCAATACCTTTTCTCTCCCTCTCTTCTCCTGTCTCTTTTTTCCACGAGCAGGAGGGTTTTACTTTACTCCTTTGTCATCCTAATTGATTGCATTAACCTTTTGAGTATTGAATTTCCTGTGCATCATGCCGAGCACAATGTGGAATATTATCATAATAGTAATAGTATAGTATAATAGTAATGGACACAGGGCAATCAACAATGCTTTAGGAAAAGTACATCTTTGAAAGATGGAGCATCATATTATTTTCAGTCCAAAGACCCAGATAGGTTGAGATTGTTGAGCTTTGAGAAACTTTGTCAATAAGTGAAGTGCAGTTTTTTTTTTCTTCCATCAGCATTAGAGGGTAGGAGTGATGCTTTAAATTTTAGCTATGATGAAATTTTTTGTGATTGTCTTGACTGGATAAAAATGATTGTTGAAAATCCATCATAATTTATACACATATACATTTTTCTTAGTGAATCTAATAATGCATACATTTAATAGAGTCTAATAGTATCTATTGTCAGATGAACAGAAATACAACCATATTCTCACGGTATGGTTGTATCTTAGTTTACATTATTCTTTTTGCAAAAATAATTTAACAAAAATACTTAAAGCAACAGTATATCATTTTTGCCGAAAAGTGACAACAGTTCCCTCTGTGGCCACAATTAGCAAAACAGAGTTCTGGTGCATTAGCCTTTGTCGAGCTCTAAGTTCAAGTGACGAAAAAGGAGCTTCTTCACTTTTAAAATTTAGTTTACCATAAGGGATGATTTTGAAGCAGTTCTGGGGTAAAACACTCTGTAATTTATCTCCAGTCAACTTGGTAAATGTTTCTACATTATTTTTCATACATTTAGCTGTCAGAGCTAACGCGATACAGACGCTTTAATGCAATATCACTTAAACACTTAAACAACAGATCATAGCTAGTAATACAAGTAAATCCATTGTGGCAAAATGACCTGATCAAAGAAACTTTTTTTGAAACTGTTCTCCTTGCTATATACTTTAAAGACATCAAAATATTAGCTTTACTGAAGAAATCTTTAAGAGAAAGCACGGACAGTTCTGCCCGGACCTTTTCCTGCAGTTGCAGATCACTCACAGCTGGAGACCTTCTTACTGCTCTAAATGTGAAAATGTGAAAAATTGCTGTTTTATTTACATCATATTGAATATAGCACAAGACACGCCTTGTTGTGTTGATATCAATACCACATGAATTTGTACATATCCACAATCGTGAGCAAATGGAAGGCAACACAGGGGTCAGTAGAAAGTGAGAATGCACACACGCTAACTCGCACAAGGACAGTAAACGCTCTGAATTATTTGTTGGTACATTCATGCATTGTCTGACCAGCTGATGTTCCAGAGATTTTACAAGGGGGCCTGGTGCACAATTGCTACAAGAAGTCCTTAACAAATATTGCGAAAATTTGCATTCTCAAATGCCACAGCTTCAGAAAATATCTAGAATAATTCTGTGTGAAAATGGCTTTAAATGTACCTTCTTTTGATCCCTGTTGGAAATGCAACAAGAATAACTTCTTGCAACAGGAATTTTGTCACATAAGCTAATTTTTAACCCAACTGAGGTTGAGGTAAAAAAGGCCTAATTGATTGATTCATTTTCCAGTCATCATGTATGGTCACGCAACGCTTTCTAAGGGCAGTTTGCAAAAAAGTCCCAAAATTGTATCTATTGATTTGTGCAGATGGACTCAGAAAACAGGGCTATTAAAACATCGCATTACACGGCCAGGTAGCATTCATAACAAAATATATAAAGCTTCTCAAATACTGTCAGGTATATGTGACGTTACTATCCATAAAAGCTAGATGATATTAAATTAATTATTAATAAGTGAAATTAATGATTCGGTTGATAAAACATTTTTACTTGTTAAAACATTTGTATTTGGCTAATATTTTTTTCTAAGACCACCTGCAATCTCCTATTTTGATCGCAGTTAGATCTTGGAACAGACAACATAAACTGAATGCATATTCATGCTGCAGTTCATAGTGTTGACTTTTTCATTCCGCTCATGAGAGACACAGGCAGTAAAATGGGAATATTGCATTAAAGTTGACTATGATTTAAAGGTAATTTTATTTTCTAACTACAGACAATTTTGAGGGTTCAGCATTGATAAGCTTTGGTGACAAGGTAAGCCTGCGATTTACCATGGCATGGACTTTAGTCTCTTTACCTGCTTTACAATAGCCTGTTTTGGTTTGGGGGCAAATTCCGGTTGATTTTCCTTCTTTTTTTTTCACACCTGCTAATAATGAGAGTGAGTCTTCTCATATTGGTTTATTATTATGTGTTCTCCTGGCCCAGAATGATATGAATGAGGAAGGACTATGAAATAAATTTAAACAGGCATTACTAGTATATTCCTCTGTTACACTGCACCTCAGCTACTTCAATAATATTCAGGCCCCCAAGCTTAAAACCTACAGAAGACACTCCAAGGATAACAATGCAATAATACCCTGTTAACAAGGTCGGAGGTAGCCTATTGAGTTTAATCTGTTGCTCTAGCTATCTATTTAAACACAATAGTAAAGGAATAAAAAGTAGTTTATGCTGCAAGACCAATGTAATACCCATAACTGTCTTATAAAGGCTTAATGTCAGAAAGCTTTAGGGGAAGTGTCACTTGAATAACACTGATCAGCCTTGAGCTTGGGAATTAGACACAGCAAATCTTTGCACATAACGTGACAACTGGGATAGTTTAGTGGGATGCAGGTGGGAAGCAGCTTTTTCAGAATAATTTTATGTAGTTAATAGAGCTTCATAAAGTAATTTATGCTGTAGATACAGTTTTTCTGAACCACAACACAGTGGTAACCTGCATTTAGTCAACAACAATTATTATACAGTGTGTAGCTGCACATTAGTGGCAAACTAAGATATCATTTATTTGCAATGGAATGAAATGTTGTTGGTCATATCCACGAACAGTTTCCAAACCACACACATATATGTTAAAAAAACATTTAGTTGCACTATTGGTGACTTCTACAGACTGTTGTGTGTTTTTGAGTAAACTCTGAATGCATTATAGTTATTGATTGCTGAATAACAGTCAAAAACTGTTAACCTGTTTCCATGGAAACGGCCTGCATTATCTTGCTTGAACACGAACTGACGCAAAATACACTGTTATTCATATCCACCCTATTCTACTTTTCACCACAAATAGGAAAAATCAATTGAAAAAAGCTCTTATGCATAGATAGATGCTAGTTTGAATCAATACTGTTTTCAGAGGGGTGGTGCATTCGAGTTTGATTGAGGCCAGGTTGCACAAACCTAGCCATTGCTGCTCTGGGTCCGTATAGAAATGCAGATGTTCAGACGCGATGCATTTGGGAACATCTTTTGGTACCATTCACCTGTGTTTCATTGATCAGAATCCGAATCATGTGATTAAGTGAAGGTGTGGGTCAAAAAATAAGTCAAGGTCAGTCGCCAGCACAATGCCTAATCCTGTCCATCCTTTGTATTCAATCAAGCGTCACTGGTATTCCGCTGGGAACCTCTGTGCCCTCAGCATATGGAAACTAAGGGCCCTTAGTTCAATTATACAAGCCCATTGAGCTTCAGAATATTGACATATCTCTGTATTCCGAAAATGTCATGGATAACGATCAACTAGTTCACCAGAAAAAGCTTTCATTGAAACCAAGATTTGGAAGCAAGATGGAAAATGTATTGAATTTTGGACCTGCTATAAGGTCAGGATACTTGCTTATATTGTAGGTGGGTTTGATGTGCAAAAGGGCTTTTGCTTTTCTGTGGCTGGTTATCACACATCCTCTGCCACACAGCGTTCACAAAAATAAGACATATCATATTGTGTACCAGGTGTTTTGCAAAGGTGGTGATAAGTGGGTTGAGTGGTTACACAACAAATCTAGTTATGCTCAGTGATCACTATTAATTTCCATTATCCCCGTCTGGTTGCACAGAGATAGACTTTACCCACAGATTAAATAAATTGTGAAACTTCAGGAATTTACTTCAGTTCATTGGTCATACAGAGCTGTCTAATTATTGACTATTGTAAAGGAAGAGAGTTTCGTTAATTATGACTTTTCAAACTGAGAATTAAAAATAGAAGAAGTAGGCTTCTGTTTTAAATGAATTGTTGCTGCACTCGTAATTAGATATTACAGTGTTTGTGAACAAAAAACTTAGGCGAACTGAAAACAAGCACTACATATTCAAAACAGTGTGACTAAAATGTGTCTATAATCTCCAGAAACTGCTTTTTGACACATCTTAACTTTTTACAAGAACTTTTTCTGAGAACGAAACATGGACATTGTACCCATTGTTTTTTTTTCTGTTTGGTATTGTGGTAGCTCCGTGCTTACGTTTGAATCAGAACAGACAGAATCTCCAGCTTCAGACAGAATCTTAATTGATCTAATCTGGTTACCGCTTGCTATTTTCAACAGTTCCATTAGAAAACTCTCATCCTCCCCCACTCAGTGTCTCTCCCTTCACCTCCCACACTCTCTACCCCCCATCTGCCCTGACCTACATGGTAGTCACATGGCCCCGGCTCCCTGGCATGGCATTTTATGGAAAATCTGCAGGAGATAAAGCCACAGGGTTTAAAGTGTTATCCCTGCCTGTCCTTTGAGAAGGGCTAAACACTGAATGAGGTGTTATTGCATCAATGCTGTTGGACACACACAGGCACCAAAGAGGATATCTTCCTCCCTCCTTCCTCCTCTCCCTCTCTCTCCTCAGTTTGATTGGATTTAGGAGAGTGTCACCACTGTGACTTTGGCGGATTTTTCTTTCTCTGTCACTGTCTTCTGCATGCTTGCTCGGGTTATTTACTTTACTTGTCCAGAAAATGGACTGTGATCTGCAGCTTACCGGCAAAGCTGGGGAGAGACAAGTGCCTCACGGTAGTTAAGATATCAGACAGCCACCTAGACTCTTCCTTGCCTGCGCTGGCATGCTTACTCCCTTGCTGGTGCTGAGGGCTTAGTTTTGCATTGTGACCGAGTCCCCTTCACACTGTTGTCTGCCTGTAAATTTTCTGCTGCCCTTGCTATTCAGCCAATTACAGCAAAAGAGCTTTAGCGATTTTTTTCCCCCCTTCTCTTCCTCCTGGTGTATATTTATATATTTATTTTACAAGCAAATGACAAGCATCGCTGAAGGTTAAAAAAATGCTGAATTTCATAGTGCATATAATGTCAATTTTTTTTCCATAGCAGAGCTAATCAATAGAAGGCAGCTTAATCTTGAGCAGAACAAATACACACAAGGCAGCCTAATATGGCTTCCTTGCCTGTTGCGTTTCAATTTCGAGGCTTTCTTACAGCCATTACTACTTAAATGTTCAAAAGATACAACAGCTTGAGCAAACCTCTCAGTTTTTTGGATTTCACTTTCGCAACTTAATTTGGATTTTTGATTGAAAGATTTTCAGGAAGTTATTTTATATCATTAAATTCTTAAATGCATAGTTGAAGTGGATTTACACAAGCTTTATTTTTTTGTTTGGTGTTTTATTCTTTCATTTATTTGAATAATTCTCCCTTGTTATGGAACTTCAATGGCAAAGACAGCTATTGTTCTATACATTAAAGTCTCTTTAGGAGTGTGAGCGCAGACATGCTCAGTTTATGTAGAGTTTGAAGGTCAGATGGTTATTTCCCCCGCACCTATTTTAGCTTTTATGCTGTCAGCGTCTTCATTGTCCTGCTGACATTAATCTGCTCTGTTCCATTCTGTCAGTCTTAGTACTCATAGCTACATATTCAGTAATTGGTTTAGGGGCCTTAAGTCCATCAACACAATAATGAGGTGTGTTGTATTTCACTACATACACCATATGTCCCTCTCAGGTAAGTTTTCTGAGTGGTTTGAGTCGCTTCTTTTGAGCAAAGATGTGGCACAAGATATGTTTGACCCAAAGTTTGTTTAGGACCACAGAATAACTATCAATACAATGTCAAATGTAATGCTGAGCCACAAAGCAGTTAAGGAATGCATCCAGAGTGCTTTGCCATGTTGCGTTCTGGTGCTAAAATGGCCAGAGCAAATATCTTCCTAAAATACTGGATAAGATAAGGCAGTCAGGGCAGCTTTGCATCCCTGTGGTGATTGGTTGTAGTATTGCTATAGCTATACTTGACAGGGCGAGTGCAGACTTACAACAGTCTCTCTGCAACCAAAAAAGGAACATCACATAGGTTTTATTGTTCTATCGCTCATAAAAACAAAACCAGAAGTTACACAAGTGATAATTGTGCATAAAAGCAGTGACACCACAAAATACACAGTGTTCCAAAACAAGAGAGCAGAAGAATAAAGGGCTCCTTCCACCAGTATAAAGTCAGCCACGCCTAGCAGTGGGAACGGAAAGCAAAACTGCTTAATGTGACAAAATAAAGACAGAAAACACTCCAAGGGAAAGTTAGAATTAGGATCCTGAAAGATTTATGTCTCCATTTTATTTATAATTTGTTTTCTTTTCCTTATTGGAATTGAGTTGCAACTGAATATTTGATGAACACAGCCTAAAAGTAAAGATGTTATGTCAGCAAGGAAACAAAGACAAAGAATCAAGAAATGTGTTTTGCAAAGTTTGCGCTTTGGTATAAACTAACATGCTTTTGCCTTCATAAGTGGCTTGTTAATTGAATGTGGGGGAAGTTTGCTATCTGCAGGTTGGGCTGAGCCCTGCCGAGGCTAGCTGCGCCTTTCCGTATGCACTGCGCTGAGTGCTGGGTACTCTCCCTGCACAGAACACCATCTGCATTTTGCTGTTAACGCGCCTTCATATCCAAGGGAGGATTAGGAGAAAATCCCCAGGTTTTTTTCAACCAGTTGACAAATATCAGATTTGTCTCTAAAAAATTAGCCCCATCTATATCTCCCACCATATGACACACAAAAAAGATTATCTTTAATACCCAGCCAGCTTGGGTGTGGAAAAAGCAGATTAAAGTTTCAGTTTGGTCATATTTACGCAGCCTCTTCAAGTACAAGACTGCCTGCATTACTCAGTGCAGAGACTTCTTCACAGAGTGTCCTCCCCCCACAAGTACACCAACATCCAGCCCCAAGCTTTACCTTACAAGACGTATGCCTTGAAACAATTAGACATCATACTTAAATAATTCATCATTTCCCAGTCAGTCTTTCTCTTCTACGTGTCCTTTAAACAGACAGACTGAGCTGCCAAAGGGGCTAAAATGAATAACAGCAGCAGGTGCCTTTTCAGATGAAGCTTTGTAGTCTGCAGAGGGTGCTGAGCTGTTATTTTAGTGGCCCACTGGTGAGGAGCAGGGGGTGGCTGGGAAATGGACCTGGTAGATGACCTGAGAGCCCTGAGCTGTCCTATTAGCAGTCTTTACTCTACTTAACATTACCAGTAGTAGTTCCTGGATTGAGTTGCATTCACAGAGCTAAAATACAACTGTAAAAAATGCAATTCTGGTCACCGGTAAAGTTAAAGAGGCCAGCACCACGCTTTAATCTGCACTGGAGATTGGAGCGCTGGAGATAAGAAACCTCCGAAAAATAAATTCATCTGACCCCGAAGGAGGTCATTTGTGTCTGCAGTGACAGATTGTAGGGCTGGACATGCATGATTATTACCCATCAGCATGCATCAGAGGGATTTAAACATATGAGTACTGTAAGATGGGTCTTAAGCCTTTACTAAGTCAATGTGTTCTTCCTGACCATTTCATTATCAAATACATAATCGTCATTTGCAGAGGACAGAACTGAGGGCCTAAGGCCCTACCTGGCTTCCTGGATGTAGACTTCCCTGCTTCCGCTCAAGACCACTGCCCCACCCAGAGGTTGCTTTATGAACACAGGAGCCCCATAAATGAAATTAAGGTGTCAATTAGTCAATTACGGCATAATAACTCTGAGGGCAGACATTTAGAGACAAAGAGAACCTCAGCTAAGTTCATTTCCTCCAGCCCAGGAGCCTAGCGCTTGGCACACGTCACTCCCCACCCAGACCCGCTGAATAAGGGCCCCAGTGCTCTCCCTAATGTTATTTTCCCCTGGATATCTTTTTTGATCAACAATTTCCTTTCATGGGTTTGTTTTTCAGATGCAGGGGATGCACTTTTTCTCTCCCCAATTTGGCTAGGGAGAATTTTATAATTTAGTAATTAAAATCTTTGTTAGGCTTTAGAAATTGCAGCTAATTGAGTTTAATGGGAAGATGAATTTCAATTTTATTTGATTAGCAGGACCCCTGGCATAGGTATTTATGGAAAAAACTCTACAAAAATATGCTGTGTGGGCTAAGATGGCATAATAGAATTACAGATAATCGGATTTCACCGTCATGAATTTCACTCTAATTTCACTATAATTTTCCATTAGATAGCTGGTTTACAAATATTTGCTCATCTGCGATGGGAAAGGCTATCTGTCTAAAATGATTACCGTGCGAGCCTTCAGAAATATGTCCCCTTTTTTCTCCTCCCTTTTAAAACCAGATTGCGAGGGATCAAAATTAGGAAGATTGCATTATGGATGTCTGCATCCGGGAGAGCAATGGGGGAGATATGATGATTAAGGCCGGGGGATGAAAGCAGTGTCAAGAAAAATGTATGACTGAAAAACATAGGCCTGTTCTATCTACAAAATCTCTGCTCTCAGCAGACTGCAGCCCCACAACGTGCTATATCATGATTCATGAACTATCAACAGTGTATAGCACAAAGAATAAAGCATTCTGACATACAAATACACCGTATACTTCATGCAAACTTGGTGTTAATTACCTTCCAATGTGTATCTGTAATGAGATTTTGCCATAGTGTATGCACTGAGATGCATAAAGTATACAGCTATGCAGCAATTATGAGAATCAAATGGGATACTAAAGAATAATCGTCATGAGTGGTGCAAATGATAATCATCAAAATGTGGTGTTTTGCTGGGATCATTATTCCAGCGATATTTGTGTGTAAGTTAATATTCAGTTCCTTCTCTGCTTAAAATAGATATATAATGAAATATAAACAGACGTGAGAGGGAATAATATTCCACATCAGAGACATCCTTGAATAACGCTACGGTGAACTCTTGTTGAGTCCCACTTTAAAAGTCTCTGCTTCAGAATTAAGCTTTTACACGTTCAATTTCCTGCCAATTTCACACAACATGACAGTGAATATCAAGAATAAACTCCGCTCAGTGCCGAAAAACACACTATTTTGATTTGTTGTCTTCAAAGTTGGACGCTGTTGAACTGCTTCATGTTGCGTAACCTCATGTCACATATGCACACACACCACCTGTGCACTCTGCTGGTTTGGACCGACCTCCACCCCACGCCAGCTCACTCCCACTCCATCCCATTCGCTCAGTCACTTATTGCCCCAAACTGCCAGAGACAGCAAGAGGGGTTCAAAAACACAATCTGACTTTCGGCAAAGGTCAGATTTCTCTCTCGGCATGTCTCTGGGCTTTGGGCACAAAAGCCACTGAATTCACATCTTTCAACTGGGCCATAGCTTTTGTCCTGGGGAATGGAGGACTCGGAATGGGCCCTGCAACCGACCAGCCCCTCCTGGAGTGCACTGTCAGGGGCAGCCAAACGTCTGGCCCAGCAGCCCTTTGACTGATGTACCCCTACCATGTCACACGCACAGCTGTGCGCACATGCACTCACACGCATACACACTCCACCTTGCCCTCAACATTCTCCCGCATGCACCATACAATACCCTCGGACCACATCAAACGAAAAGCCCCACAGCTCCTTTTGAAAAGTAATGGTTTCGCCCTCAAAGATGGCAGCTCGAGGGCCAGAGGGCTGTAATACATGGACGACAAACCCCTCCTTCGTGTGGACATTGTTGTAGGAAAACAATTCACCCAGCGCACCAAAATGTCCCCTGATATCAAATTTGCAAATACCATGGAAGTTTTTTATTGTTACGATTTGTCAATCGGAAACAGTTTTAATATTTTTTCAAACTTTATCGACAATATTTCATGACCTTTAGTCACATTTCAAGTAAATAACCAAGATTTGTAAAAGTGCTAGAGGAAGGATTGAAATGAAGTTTTAAAGTAATGATCCACATGGATGCTAGCACTGAGCAAATCCACAAACCAAAATATGTTGTTTGCACAATATGTGATGGATTGACGACTGACAAAAGATTTTACCCAAAGTAGTTTTGCAACAGAATGACAGGTTGGGTCATAAACGGCAAAAACAATTAGAGTTTGAAATGGCTTTTGAAAAATAAACCTGAAGTATTATTGACAGTACAATGTTAGAGCAAGGGTGGAACCTGACAGAAACTCTTTTAAGGACATATTCCTTTATGTGAGCAAGGAAGGAGGAGACAAATGTTTTTTCTCCATTAACCAGAATGAGTCATCATAATTTCAGTATCCACCAAAACCTGTTTTATGTACATACTTTGCACTCATTTGACAGCATTAAGGAACTGAAGCCAGGACTATATATCTATGTATTATGGTTCACAGCCATAAAGTTTATCATTTCCTCTTTTCTCTTACCAGTAAATGTTAGTTATACAACACCTTTATTGAAAAAAAAAACTGTTGTGAAAAACAGGAATATCCAGTTACCTTTGAAAGTTTAGACTTTCTTGTCATTTTGTGTCCTTCTCTAAATTCCTCATTCTTGACTCAGAGCCATGTTTACAGTACATGGGCATTATGTACAAATGGTCCAGAGGCACTTTGCATGCCACTGCGGAAGAAACTGCCAGGCAAATAAGGGGTTTGTCTTATAAAGTATTCATTGTCACCTGGTAACGGCCGTCGCTTATCATTTCACCTGAAATTACAATGAAAACTGATAGCTTATCATTGGGAGGGAAGGGGAAAGAGTGCTCTCTATGGGAGGGAGAGCAAAAAAAGTAAACCAGAGAGTACTGAAAAAGAGAAGATCTCTGTTTTGTGAGAGAAGTGAAAGAGTTATTTGCTTCGAGCTAAAGTGCTAAAGTAATATTTATCTCAAATATTTCTATAATTTTCAATGACTCCTCAAAAGACATGAGTAGAGGGCAAGCTTGATAGGACTGTGCATTTTTACTGATTGCACATTTGATTATGATTCAATAAGAGTGCGAATTGCTTGTAAAATCATCAAAATATCTTTTCACTTCGACACAAAACAATTGATTATGGCGCTGCTTTTACTTGTTACAACACTGTATTTCATTTGAATGATCAGTCAAAAAGCGTCAAATCAATAAAAGTATGATATATTTGAACAAACGGGCAGTCTTTTACTCCACATAACCCTTTCTGTAAAGTGTAGTTCTCCCCTCATTTGAATAGAGGCAGTGGAGGCTCCACCCCAAGAGAGTTGAAAGGCTAGAAGACCACAAAGATGGAAAGGCCAGCCCACTGAGGGAGGGAGAAAAAAACTGCTCCGGTCCCTCTGCCATAATTTCCTATCAGCCTATTCAGACAACATCACCAACAGCTTGGTCTGTGTGTGTGTGTGTCTGTGTGTGTATGGCAGCAGAGCAGAGAAACCGACAGAGAGAGAGCGAGAGCAGCGAAGGGGGAGGCTCCATATTCTTTCACCTACCACCCCCCCCATACCGTCAAACCACAGGAAGGAGGGGCCAGACCCTAAGCTGCCAATCAAATCCGCTCGTGGCAGCCGGCATTATCTCAGCAACAAACTATTGACAGATTACATGTCAAGGAGTTTAGTGCTTGATTGAAGGAAGCCTTTTTTTTTATCTAGTTACTTTTCCGCTTTATTTCCCCCCTCCACCAACGAACATTCGAATGACTTTCTAACAGAGTTGAGTAATATTATGAAAGTTACATGTCTGAGAGGATTTAACTTCGACTTCCCTGAATATGGTGAGTACTCTTCTTCTTTTCTACCTTTTGTCAGATATGTTTTATTAGCTGACTGTTTAAGGTGTGCCTTTATCTCTGACTAAATATACAGAGAGGGGAAGTTGTTCATGATTAAACTATGTGCCAGTGCGTACGTATACCCAAGTGTTGCGACACCCTTATTTATAGCTCTTTGACAGTGCCTAAAGGTGACTGCAATATCAAATATGATTGCCATTTCTCTACCACAAGGCTCATGACGCTGTGTTACAAGCAGCACACATGTGAGGAAAGTTCACAAAGCAAGTTTAATTTTCTCTTGTCAGGGAATATATCTTTATTTTAGGACCTGTACGACTACTGTCAGGCTTATTTTTTTCCCCCTTCACCATTGACTACTTTTATTTTTACTGTTTAGTTGCACAGAAATCCAGGTATTGCTTTGACCCACAGAGGGACTGGCAATGCCGTAAGGGTAGCCTGAATGGCCTAAGGGTTTGTTGCCAAGGGGACAAAGCAAACATACTGTTGTGTTGCTTATGTTGTCACACATGTAAAGGGGACAGGAGCAGTGCTAACACCTTTCAGGTACCTCTAATTAGTGGACATACAGTACACAGGTGTTGCTGAATTATAATCTTACCATTCTGACAAATCAAAATTATTACAGTTTTGATAAAAATATTCCCAAACACGATATCAATTAAGGTATCTAATATGGTTGTTCTCAGAGGTCAGTACTTGTATGAATGTTCACATGTGAAGTAGGTTGTTTGGAATTTTATTAAACCTGCAGCTGCCAGGTTTACCACATTCATTGTGTGCGTACTTTTAGAAAGATAAACTGGTCCTGTTGTAACTGGATTGCATCTTCTAATCATCACGCTTCTCACCACTTTACTTGTCAGAACATAACTGTGTGTGAGTTCTAAAGTAAGTCGTATTTGTAGGGCCACACTTCCGTGTTGTGTGAACTGTAGGTATGTGTGTATGTTCTGACTGCGTTTACTGAGTGGTAATGTGTGTGTAATACTCCCTGTATATTTCATCATTACTATAGAAATGCTAAAAGTCAAAAGTTTTTTTTGGTGACATCGTGGACTCCGTTTTGCTTTGATCACTTTTATCTGACCTATTTTTGAAATGCATTACTTCAAACTTGCAGTATTTAGCAAAGGTTGGGATATTTTTGAGTGAGATATTTTCGAAGAGGTACTATAAAAGTTCTGAATTACAGAAAGATCTGTCATAACAAAAAAAAAAACATCAACAGTATTTGAAATATTTAGAAAGAAATGCGTAATTCACACTTCAGACAGGCTTTGCTCCAGGCTGTTATTTTTAATACATTTACTTTTCATTTATGTACTCCCTGGATTTTATTTTCATCCCCCTCATTATGTTTTCTCTTGTTCTCTGTAGCATTACGGAACTCTTGACACTACTACCTTAACTTGTATTAATGAACATGACCGTATTAATGAAAAATAAAAAAAAACATTGTGTCCTATCAACTGAGAAGAGACACTCTAGCAGTCCACTGTGACCACAGCAGTTGACAAACACATGCGACAGACATTAGGGCTTGCATATTATGTCTGGTTATTTCAGGTGTCCTGCATTATCTTTTGAAATAACAACAAACAAGTTTAACTGTTATGGTGACACACCCTAATTTCAAACTTTTCGTCAGCTTGGAAAATGTTTTTCTCCTCTCTTATGAGTCATAATGTTGATTGCCTTCTCCCTCACTGAGCTGTCTCATTAACCCTTTGTGGCCTTCTCCATCATTTACGGCCCTCCACAAAACCTGGATGAAATGAGGGAGAAAAACAAGCTCAGGTCTGAAGGCCCTCAATAACCTTTTATCACAATTTGGCAATAACCTGAATCAATTTGATGTCTTAAGCAATAAAATATGCTGTTGCACTCCTCTTTCTGCTGCTCCTTGGATGACAGTAAATTTACATTTTTTAATTAAACTAGCCGGAATTTTTATTAGGGGGCTGGGCTATGCTAATGGAAATGTTGTGTACAGCAGATTAACAGAGTTTTGAAATAAATTTAACAGGGAGACATTTGGAGGGGAAAAAATGCGAGTCATTGTCTTTAACCTCTTTCATGCCAATTTCTCCTGGGGGATCCTTGTATTCCAAGGAGCCTTGTCAGGGAAGAGTGCTTCTCAGCAACGAGGTGATTAGTATCGCCTTGTCGACCAGGAAAAACACTCACATTCTCAGGATTTATTTTTTCAAGACCGTGTTCAAATTATAGGAAAATATATGTTTTTGTTGGACTGAACATGAGCATTTAAATGTAATGGCACAAAACAGTTTTTCAGGTTATAGTAGATTGTTTAAATAATTAAATGTGATATTTAGGTTTCTATTTAATTTGTTTTTATTTTAATGCAAAAAAAGAGACATTTTATTTCAAAGTGTGAACTCATATGTAAAAACTGTAAAATCAGCAAGCAATTTTAATTTTCCGACCTTAATTCTTTTAGTTTTATCAGATTTATTTGTATATATATTTTTTTTATTTAACAAAGTGTCAAATACAGCAGTTAATGGCAGCGTACATGTTTGTGTAGTTTTATGGGCCGCTCAGTATTTGATTGATGTTGCGCGAGGCTGTGCGTGTGTGTGCTGTGCCTGGTTTTAGCAGAATGGAAGGGGTAGAGAAGGGGGGACACAGACAACAGCAGACAAGGGCAGGGAGGTGTGTGCTGGTGTGTGTGTGCGTGTGTGTGCGTGTGTGTGTGTTGTGGGGGAGCAAAGAGAAAGAGAGGGACAGCTGAGTCCTGATTGAGTATGTGAGCATGTGCCCCGTCATCAGACACAAACAACCCAACACCATAATTACCTTAACCCCCATCTTTTAATACCCAAATCGCACCAACTGGCCTTTTCCTTTTTTTTTTCTTTTTTTTTTCTCTTTTGTACCGGCAGGAAAAGGAAACATCAGAGATCAAATGATCAAATAAACTCCAGATGCACGTGGGCTGCCATGCATCTTGCCACAGAAGCCAAAGAGTTCAGGGCTACTTGATATGGGCCAGGAGCGAGGCAAGTGGCATCACCACCCCCTTTCTTCACTCCTGTGCACTCATGCAGTGGCCGGCACCTAATTAAAACCTCAAAGCTCCCGTCACCAATCTGGAGTAATGGCCTAATTAATACTTCGTGAAGAAATATTCCAGAATGATAAACAGGTTGCACCCCGGGTCTTCATTGCCTTTATTATCTAAAATTACAACTGTTTCAGGTTTTGATATCACAGCTAATCTCTGTTTTTCCAAATGTTTTACGAGAAAAAATGAAAAATAAATAAATAAATTGGGGAAATGGTGAAATGGTGAAATTTCCTTTTTAATTATGCAATCTTAGAGATGGAGGCAGACAATAGAAATTATACCCTTAAGAAGAAAAAGATTTGTAAAGTTTCAGAATCCACCAAATAATGAACACTGTCTTTTTTTTTTTTTTTTTTTCCTTTTTTTTTACTTCTCAATGGCATAACCAAGGAGAAAAAAAAATCCTGCCTTTAATCTCACAGCTGACTGCCGTGTCATGTATGCTTGTGTGTAGCGTCAGGGGAGAAGATTCCAGTAACTTCTTTCCATTTCTTAATCTCACATATGAAATTATAATTTCATGCAAAGTCAGGGAAAAGAATAATCTCTAGTTGTTGATATGCTATATAAGAGGGGAAAAAGGGAAAATGAAGAGGTAATTAGCAGAATGGAAGACTTCAGCGCATTTGTCTGAAAGCATGGTCTCAACTGGCCATGAATGAATTTGCATGCTTCGCTTATCGAAGCGCACTTATTAGGGCAGCTGAAAGAGAGATTAAGCCCTCACAAAATGTGGTGACTAATCCTTTTAAATGTGGCAGAGGGTCTTGAAGGTGTGAGCTAGCCCGTACGTAGGTTAGCGGGCATGGAATGTGACAGACCACAACATTCTGCTTGGATGTTTAGAAAAAAAGGCAGGGTTAACTATTTAATGACCAGGATAATAAATGTATAGTTTATCTCCTGGCCCTGTTATCTCTGGGGTAAATACAGCAGGTGGGGTCAGACTGGTTTGAGATCAAGTGAAACAGTTTGTGTGGTCCAATACCAGCAGCTTTTCCTTATTATTTTGTTGAACAGTTAATGTTGTAAAGCTTAGTTAATTATACATGAATGATAAAACCTTAAATGAAGGACTAGAGAAGAGTGCGTTTGAAGCTTATCTCTTTCTGACTTTGACGTCATTTTTTAGTGCCGAGCAAATTTCTTAGTTTCATTTCTCCGTCAGCTTTTCTTTGACAGGAATCCAGAGCTCGGTGTAACTTCTGGGTTTATTTTTGATGATAGGAAAGAGAAAACAATCCGAAACAAACACAAGAACCCTTTTTTCACCTTTACCATGAGCGATAAATATTTGCACTGCAGAGTTACAGAGCCAATACCCCTGTCCTCAACTGTAATTGACTGCAAACAGGAGCGTGGTGACGTTTAAACAGTGCCCTGCTCTGCCTTTTGTGTCACACATCTTCCACACAGTCCCCAACCTGGCACCCCTCAACTTCAGCTCCCCTTCTGCCGCGTGTTTTTTTTTTTTTTTTTTTTTTTCATGTGACATTCTATTCACTTGGGTCGGTAGCAGGCAGCACCAGCAATAATTACTGCCTGTACATGATAAATCTGAAGCCCAGCTGTTCGTTTCTGTCACAACAGAAAGAGAGGGGGAACGATAGGGAAGAGGGGGAGAGAAGAGAAGAGCTCAGGAGTATGCAGTTTGCCGGATTTCTTTCCTTTTTTTTTTTTTCTCTGTAACTTGATAGGATTACATGGTCCTACAGCCCACACCTGTTAAGAGGTTGTTAGCAGAACAGTTGGCAGTTACAGAGCCCCAACTTAGCCTTTTTGCCGTCCCCTTTTGGGGATTTCACCCCGCGTGGGATGAGTTTGTTTCTCTAGGATTCTGCTTGCCAGTGAGGAGAGGAGAGGAGAGGAAAGTGCTCCTTGTGACACGCGAGCGTTTTGATGTTAAGAGTGCGTACCCAACATTGTGTGTGTGTGTGTGTGTGTGTGTGTGTGTGTGTGTGTGTGTGTGAGACCGGTTCGGCTGACATCTCTTTTTCCCTCTCTCTCCTGAGAGATTCTCTGTGCCAGCAGTTGTGCTTCCCTCTCCAGCCTCAGTCACATCGGAGCCACCCCAGCAACAACGTATAGCCAAGGAAACTCAACAGCAAACAAAGAAAGAATTTGATTTTCTTTGTTTTGTACAAGGGTGGGGGACAGGTGTTGGCAGAGTAAAATGCCCAAATACAGGTTAAACCAGACGATTTAAATTATGAACAGCTAGGTTGAGACGTTTTGTGCATATTTTAGGAGTGCCAAAGCTGTGTTGTTAATCGGACATACTTTTGGAAGGAGTGGAGAAATGAGTAATGCATAAAATTTGTTGCCTGTTTTCTCTTGTTCAGTTATTATTCAAGGGGGAAATAGTCCTGAAGAGTATTTTGAAAAAGGGAAGACGGTTTGTGAAGAATCTGTGACATTCATCAGACTTAGAAAATCACAGTAGATTGTTTGTGCCTTGGTGCAACGTGTCTCACTGCCTTATTTGGCATTCAGCAGACACCCAGCTCTTCGGCTTCGTCACTTTCTATGGGCCCTCAGCACCTGTTCCCCCTATTGTGCCGGAATTTTCTATATTTGGCATGAAGTTGGGCTCCCTCAATTTGTGTGTAGGTCACTATTTGCAATAGAGAGCTACAAACACTGTAATCTAGATGGTTATTTTGCTTTTCTTTTTTGTTTTTTTCTATCTCTGCTGGTGTCATCTAAAAAACTGAGCAACATGATTCAACTTGGGAGGACTACAAGACATTTCTCACCAGGGCTTCTAAATGTCATGTTGTCCCTTGCATGTTATTGACACGTTGCATCGCAAGTAGGGTATATTATCTTTGAGGAACCAAGGGAGAAATAAAAAAATAAAAAAAGAGTAAAGTTGATAGATATATCAGGCTAACTTTTAAATTGCTCTGATATGCAATCGCCATATGACAATAAAAAAATAAAAAAAAAGGAGCAGAGCCATGTTAAAAGCTTTATCTCTCCTGCTCTGTGCCCAAAGTGCTGTGTCCCTAACAGCACCACCTGATCTACAGAGTAAAATAACTACTTATTGTTTGGACAATATTGGAGCCCCCACCGCATCACACAGCCAACCCTCCTGCTCCCCCCGCTGCTTCTCTCACCTCTCCCTTGATTCATTTCACCCACTGTCCTCGGCTGCTGGAAAATGGCGTTAATTTTTTTATTACCTGTTTGACTCTCCAGCCTTATTACTGTAGCCCCTTAATGTTCTCTGTAACCGTGGAAACCAGATGAATAAATGTCCGCCAAAGAAAATGAGATGATTAAACAGGTCACCCTTGCAAAACAAATTCGCTTGGTCGAGCGCAATTTGTATACCAAGCGGCTGTCTTAACAGTTTGCTAACAAGGGGATTGTTTGCCAGACTAACTGACAGAGAAGGGAGGGGGAAATGAAGATATCTGAGGAAAAGGATATGATTGAAGAGATAATATTTTAGATCACACTGCTGTTTGTCTCTTATTTTTCATAATAATGTGATGATTGCAGAAGATTTAAAGTTCAACCTTTTCCTATTGTGTTTTCCTTTTTCAATGCAGTGCGTTTTTAACCAGCATTTACAAGTAGGCTTAAAGCAGCCATCCATATTATTGTCAGAGACATTTGGTGTGTGATCATCAGCAAGAGCAGCAGCAAATAGAATTTCCCTCATTTATGTGGCAACCAATCATTACTGCTAATTGTCCTTGAGGCCATCTGTATAGAATGGCTCGTCCTCGATTGGTGTTGGAATGGTACTGGTCATGGATTTACTAGTCCAATAATGATACTTAACTCCTCCATAGTCAGCGCAACTTCAGTCACAACTGCAGTAATAAATATGAAGGAGGTTTTCTCTCTAAATTAAACAGTAGCCTGAACAGCATCCTGGTTTAAGAGTGTTACTAAGTTTCTTTCCCATGATGTCCCCGCCCTTCACTTCCTTGTCCAAATGTAATGTTCTCATATAACTTGCTTTAACCAAAGCTCTCTGACAACCATATGAAATGTCTGGTGTTTTCATCTGGGAAAATAAGAGACTAGGTTGGGCAGATTTAGCCATGCACGGATAGAGCAAACACGCAGACTTGGATTAGAATCAGGCTTGTGTTGCCGTTCTGACCACAAATCATAAATGTCGGGGACACGGCGGTGGTGTTGTTTATGGAAGGATGCCACGCTGCGCCACTCAAGGGTGTTGCCTGTTTGCATTGATGCACCACCACCACTTACCGCCTCTTGCTTTAAAACAACTTCCGCATCCCACTCAGCCCCAGCCATTTTGTCCCGTCACCAAAGCAGATCCCAAATGCTCACCACAGCTCAAACGAAGAGGGGGTTGTTGCTCAAAGCCAGGCCGTGGCTTCTTTAAGTTGCTTGTGGGACACGGGATGGCGAGCAAGAGTTTTTCCACTGCTCGAGGGTTATTTCATCCCAATACAGGGACACTATCACTCAAAACTGAAAAGCTCTTATGCATTATTGATGTTTTAATTTGTGCAAATGCCCAAGTCTTTGTTAAGTGATTATAGTGCTCGGGAGATAACAGGGGAGGTACTTCTCTATGAAACAAGAGCTTGCTTTGCGGGCCGCACTGGGAAGCCATTGGACTAAATCTAACAAGTCTATGCTCCTACTTAGAGAGAGGGAGAGGCGGGGGTTGTACGGGGGGATGGTTGAGGGGGAGGGAGTGACAAGTTGACTCCAAAACATCAACGTGTCTACGATAAGAAAAAATTCAGCCGTTGATCTTTTGTCCTTATTTCAGCTACACCTCTCCTGTTTATGATGTTGGGTTTATAGGTCTTTTACATCCCTTATCAAAAATTATTTGATGTAAATTCAATGGAACTGACCTGAAAAGTCCCAAGTGTAAATACGCCTCGTGGCACACTAGAAGCTGACCTTGGGAGAAGAATCCAAAGTTATAATGCTTGCAAAACAAGACAATAAAATAATAACCCGCTGAAAGGAGGGAGTTTGGGTGAATATAAAGGAGAAAGGAAGAGAAGCAGTTTTCTTTTGCTGCAATCATTAACTTAGAACAAAGGTTATCAAGGATGACATTTTTTTTAAACTCTGTAATTTATGTAATCACCTGTTACAGTTACCTTGCAAGATAAACAGTGATGTTAGGAAAGGTTGAAAGCTTCCCTTTGAAGCTAACATTTGTATGAACTGAGATAAAAAGATTTTCTTCGTTATCCGAGTTGATCCAGTCTCCAACTACATCTTAGATCATTGTCACCAGTGCGTGGAGACCTATGTTTCCCCCATTGTGCCATTTGGTGTCTGTGATGCTTGTCCAAATGCAGCCTCAGTCTGCCTGCTCCCACACCTGCAGCTACTGCATGCATAACCTGTGAATTATGCTGTATTCGTTGCACACATTTCCACGTTAATATGGGCTCTATGAATGTCAACCCATGAGATAAGTGTCTTACTTTTTGGCTTTAGTTTCAGTATTAGTCATCCTCTTTTGTTCACTGGCTTTAATTCTTGCTTTATTCTTTTGGAAAATCTGCTTGAGTGTGTGGAACCAGGCTTTGCCTCCTGCTTTGAGGTCCCCGGTGGAGGTAAAACATGAGAGCATGTGTGTGCACATAGGCACACACATACACATGAACACAGTAGGGTCTCAGGCTTCCCCAAGCATTTACTGCTTTATTAAGCTGTCTCATGAACCCACCAGCAGAACATTAGAATACAGGAAAAAAAAAGAAAAGCCCATATTACTTAGATGATTTGATGTCATTTGTGGACTACAAAACGCAAGGCTTTATTGTGTGAGCAGGGAGAAAGAGTGGGAGCAGGGGAAAAAAGAAGTTGGCTTAGAAATTCTGAATTTCAATTAGCGCACGTAATCTGAACCTGCCGGCTTTGATAGAGGCTTTTTTTTTTTTTTTTTTTTTTACCAAGAATACAGCAGCACTTGTAAAACATTAATTAAGCAGACTTGTTTTTTTAAAAGGATGGAGTAAAGTGAGCTTTGTGCAGTCCTTTTTCTCTGAACAAAAGGCAGTTACCTCACACAGAGGACCGCTTCACCCAAACCATTTGAAAAAAAAAGGGCAATTTGAATTGGAGAAAAACACAAAAGACAAAAAAGACAAGCTATTGAGAGTGATATTCTAAAAGAGATGATATCATATGAGAGCGCAGCCCTTTGCTGAAGAATAGAAATGTATCCCTACCCCAATGAAACCTAAGCTAGGTACAGGAAAACGAGCCCCTATTTTAATGACTTTCTACCTGACAGATGACTTTAGACTGCCTTTTGGATCACATTGCTCTGACTTTGTCTCTTACATCATCAAATCATTGATTATTAATAGTTTATATGAATTGTTAATTTGAGGTAATATGAGTGATTATAGCAGTACACAACTGTAGGTAAGAAAATGGCAAAGAACAAAAAAACAAAAAAAACGTCTTAAAAGAGTCTTGAGCGTATCTACATTTTCTTCATGATGGTAGTTTGTGGCCAAGCTGTGGTTTGTCTGTTTGTGTTGAATGGAGGCCTCTTGAAATATTTTCTCTGTTCTGCAAAGCGTAGCTATTGCAAATGGATATGAATGCTCTAAACGGCCGCTGATTGGCATTAAGGAGATTACAGCTCATTCACATGCTTTGGTTTTATTTTCCATTAATGCATCACAATGAAAAAAAAAAAAAGTGTTCTGTTACCAATAGATCATTTACAAAGTTCCTGAGGAGATAGTGGCTAAGCTTTGAAAAAAGAAAGTTAAAGGTGTTTCTTTTTCACCGAGCAGATTTTATGGCTTTTGATCTTTGGAATTTATAATAGAAAAAGAAGAGAAAAAGATAAAGTCTCTGCTGCTCATTTGCACATGGTGCTGTATATGCATTTTCACCAGACTATTGTAAATCCTCTTGCAGTGGGTGATGAGTACACATACAGATGATACATTAAAACTGCCATAACTCGCACACCCAGCAAAGCTAAAAATCAATTGGAATGGATAGTTAAGCTGGCCCCTAAAAATCAATGAGCAATTCATGTCCTTGATCACAGAGTGTCATTCCTCTCAATGTTAGAGGCTGATGAGGGCTCAACACACATGCATACTCATATTCAGCACAAACATATAGGAAACATGCACACCCAGTCTTTGTGTTGATGCGGTGAGTTTAGAGTAAATTAAATACAAAGTTCAAGGACACATCTATTTTGCTAGACTTTCTCTTGATTTCTCTAAAACAGGTTTCTCGTGTATTCATCACAAGTAATTTTACTATTCATAAACTAAGATGCAATAGGCTGTTATTAAAAAACTATAGCTTTAAATAAGGCTTGGGTATTTTTTATTACCATAGCTGGTGAATAAAAATGGATGTTTCAGTGTCTAAATCAATTTTGAAGTGCATCTTGTTGTTTTTAACTTTGCAGAATGATGCAATGCATCAACATTGTACACCAAGCCAGGACAAATAAGATAACCTTATAGCCATTACACGATGGGAACACACACACTCACTCACACACACACACACACACACACACACATACATAGTGGTCTTTCATGTAGGAAGAGAAAGGCAACAAGATTAGCCAAATGAAGAGGATGAAAATTCAGTTTCAAAATAGTAATTTTGCCCTTATTAATGCCATTAGTGTAACAGTCACAATGGATCAAATCAACGGCTGACCGAAGCAACTCCCCTGTCTCTGTGCTATGACGGGATCATGTCGGGAACAATTTAGGCATTTTGTGTTGATGAGTGAAGTTTCGAGTGCTGTAGTGTCCTGCTAACCATGCTAAATTATGTTCATACAGTAGTTATTCTCTTTACCTGTTTTCCACTCTTCTTATTTCTCCGTTCTCAGATTTCATTTACATATTAGTATTTTGAAACATTTATTTTTCATTGTCACGTTTGGTTTTGGTCAGATATAAGAGGAGGTGAATCTTTTGTTTGGAAGTGTTGTATTTCTAACCCTGATTTAGATAACGGCACTGTGACAGTCGTGTTTGCTCTTGGGCTATTTGCTGCTTTGAGGCCATTCTTGTCACTCACACTTTGTATCCCCCCCCCGTTACCAATTATAGCCACACTGACCAAATCAAAGAAGTGGCATAACAGAAATGATGTATTTTAATCTTCAAATCTTATTTCTGCGCTTTGAACCTTTTCCACAAACAAAGTTCTCCTTATTTGTCCACAGAGTCTGTGGGATATTAGTTATGAGGTAGCAGTTGCTTGACCTTAACAGGTGGCCTTCCTTTTATGATCTGTTACTCTGGTAACATATGAAAGCTTCATTCATTCAACTAGCTAGATACCTCAGATTTTGGGAGAAGGCTTTTGAAACAGTTGTCGCCTGTCAGGACAAGCAGAAAGACCAAGTGGAACAGTTAGAAAGATCGGTGGAACAGTTGGTTGTCCCCTCTTCGAGGTGAGAAATATTCCGGCAGCTGTCACCCGACCTCTTTACCTCGTGTTTTTTTGAGGGGGTATTTTTTTCCCCTCATTTCCAATAAACCAGAAATGAATGTTTGAGGCAACTGTAGGGGGAGGGCAACTTCAGCACTGTGTCGTGTCACTCAAAATCCCACTCGTGTGTGTCCCCCTCTTCACGTTTCATCAGCCGCCAATCATCAGATGCACGCGAAACTACCCCAACAGAGAGTCTTCTTTCTCGTGGTTTTACTGACTCCGACGGTTTTCCTTTAATGTTTGGGAGCATAAAACTCTTTCTGTTTGGCCGTGTTAGAAAAGAAAATGTTCATTTGCATCTGTTGTTCTCTCTTTTCTCGGCTGCTCTGCGCTCTTCTCTTCCATTCCCTCTTCCTTTCTCCGTCTCCCTCACTCCCCGTTTCTCCCCCCCCTTCAATCCATCTGCATCATGTCGATCTGTCAGACTGCCAGTGTCTGTTCCAATTAGATTCCACTTAATACACGTAACCTCGATTAACACGCAATCAAGCCCAGATAAATCACGTCCTTTAAGTCCCCCCTCTGCCTCTCCTGCGTTGCTTTGCATCACTCAGTTCTTCCCAACAAGCTTTCTTTACCACAGTTGTTGGTCACAATCTATAAAATCACAAGCTGACTAGAGGAGCAGGTGACCTTATCCTCAGAGGTTAAACTATGTAGTGGAGACCGGTGAATTTCACCTCTAACCAAATACTCCTTCTTACTGCACCTTTCCAGTTATGTGAAGTTCCTCTTTGTGTTTCCAGCAGACGCTTGTTGGTGCCCTTCTCACCCCTGAAGATGAAGGTGTCTTAATTACATCTTTGGTTAAAAAGCTACAAAAGACACTCTGGGTTTTCTCTACATTGTGGGAGGCTGTGTAGTCTATTGTCTCTGTGACCTTTTTAGCTAGCGGACAATTGGTTTGACTAGATTACAAATTAAGACACAGCACCAGGCACTTAGAAAGCAAGTCTGTTAGAGAGCAGCTCTATTACTACCAGCCTGTGAAAGCCACTGGGCCATACATTTTAAGCATCGCTTAAATGGCCACAGAATTTGGCATCACGTGTGCGTTGCTCCGTATCTATAAAATATAAAGTTACATTTGCTTTAATGATTCCTGCAATGCCATAGTTAGTTTTTGCCAGTGGCGGAAAAGAAAAAAAAACACACAAAAGCTACAACAGAGGATTCATACATGATAATTATTCTTTTTACAAAGTTAATAATTAACACTGTTTATGCTAATAGGAGAAGAAAGGACTGTTGAATTACCAAACGGCAAAACCACTAAAAATATAAACCAAATGAAAACAACCTGGGGCAATGAAAAAGCACACACAGCACTCTTGGGGTCTTCTTTTATTAATCGCAGCTAAAAGTGCTAACATTGACATGTTGAAGAGATTAGCCTATTTAATAACAGGGCGGGTCAACATGGCCTCCGCTGCTGATCCATGAGGATATCCTGTCGGCAGGCAGATAACCTGTGTGTTTCATATGCTGACCCTTGCCTCTGAGGGGTTAGCTCTGCACTGAAGATGTACTGAATTTACAGATTAGGAATGTAGCACTCTTTTTGTTCTACAGCTCACTGTAGTTCTTAACGCTGTTCTCATAGTTAAGATTTTCTAATTTGTGAAATGATCGTGCTGTCTGACTTCACGATAACGGTTTTGCAGCCTTGATGGCTTTGTCTGGCTTTGTTACAGCAACAGCTTGTGTCATACACATTCAGGCTGCCGCTGTTCAGCATTAATGCTTTTAAATATCTCAATGCTAGTTGGAGCTGACAAGGCCTGTGTGCTGTGTGTAAATAGGGCTTGGATTTAAAATAAATTAAGCTATGAGAAAGGCTCACGTTGATCCATTTCTTATCTCCTTTACTACCTTGTCAGCACCAAGCCTCTTCAACTCATGCCTTCAAATTAACGGACAAAAAAAAAAAGCTCTTTTATAAAGTTTCTAGCATTTAAGAATATCTTATTATAGGTAACTACAGTACATATCATACTCCTTCAGCTTCGTTGTAACTGTTGATCTCTGTAAAAGCAGTGAAGAAGTTGTACATGTTTTATCTAATTAGTATTGGGTGCAAACAAAATGAGTATTGAGTAGATTCCCGATAGCCCCGTGCCCAGTCTGTTTCTTTTATGAACTTTTTCCACTGCCTCAACACTGTTGCTCTGTCTCTTTAATAGAGACAGTTTTGACTATAAGTTGAGCTATTTTCTTTTCTCTTTCCCAGAGAGAGAGAGAGAGAGAAAAAAAAAAAGCGAATAACACTGATGAGTTTTAACAGCTTCAGCCAGGCGATGGGCAAATATAATAAGTGTTTTCGTAGACGTCACCAATGATTATCTCATCTAAGCATTTTGGGTGAATGTAGTGGATTTAAAGGCTCGTCTCCCATTGTGCTGACATCACCCTTTAACAAACCAAATTAAATCATGGCTAAAATCATTTGAAACTCTCCCAGAGTCTGTCTCAAATGAGAGCTGGGAAAATTGTAAAGGGAACACTGTGTGCATGTGTGGGTTTGAGTGGATTTAGTCCTGAGAGATTGGGGAGTATATTGTGGAAATGGGGGCACATTTACCCTCACGTCGAATAACGGGATGAGATGAGCTTATATTCAACTAATTCTAAAGAGAATTGAAAAGTCACAATTGTGACACAGAACTGACCACTTGTGTTTTGTTTTTAACTGCAATAATTTATTTTTACTGTGTTTTCTATATCTAAGTTTCGTGTGAATAATGATTATACTTTAATTTCACAGTAAAAAAAACATTTACAGAGCTTTCTCTGTAAAACTATGTTAATCTTGGTTGAATTTTAGATTTAAGAACACAAGTCTCCAGTTCCCACACCCTGGCATTGCAGCATGGAAAATATGTTTTGATACTCGTATCACCATGACACACTACAGGCAAGAAAGACAAAAACAAATTATATTAGTTTATTTTATAGACATGTTCTGGTGACGTGACATGCCAGTCTCAGCAGTCATTAAAATAGCCTCTGAAATATCCGTTTGAAATAGATAAAACTGCGTTTTTACGAGTCCACATTGCAAAAGAAAAAGTTCAAACTTTGATATTGTAATTTATTTGTGTTCTATATCCTAATATTTGCTTGTGTGTACATTAGCAATAAGACAGAAACAACTTATACTGCTGGAACACACAGAGATGCGTCCCCAGTACCGCCTCACGGCTTGCATGCAGTAGTCAGCCACCCCATTACTTTGTGAAGTGAACAAAGGTAAGACAGACAGCGAAAGTGAGTAAGAGGAATCAGTGAAAGCGTGTGGAGGTAGTAGTCGTATGTGTGTGTGTCAGGGGGTGTGCTGCGAAAGACCTCAACTCAGCCAACGTGGTCTGATGTGACAGGATTAGCTAAGCCCCGCTGAACATGGCTGGTACTGTGAGCATGTGTGTGTGTGTGTCAGTGTTTGTGTGCGGCAGGCAGGAAGTGTGCACAGCAGACTGGGAACCCAGAACTGCTGCTTGCCACCAGCCGAGCCAAGACAAGACATGGGAGATCAACAGCGTGTCGGTCCATCACTGCCATCAAGCCCCAGCCCCTCACCACCCTCCCCTTCCACCAACGAAAAAGAGCCAGACCAGAGAAGACGCAGCCAAAGGAGTCACAGATACAGTGGGGGGAGACACAGTGGGGGACTAGTAGGCGGGCAGCTGGGGCTAAAGTGAACGTGAGTTGGAAAATTATCCTATTAAATTGAATTAAAGAGGCAGTCTTCATTTACCCCAAGAATGATGGATTTGGATAATTAACAGAGTTAATGGGGACTGGTTAAAGAGGGCAAAGGAAACCAGAGGTTGGAGACATGGAGTAAAGGGGCCAGGTCAGATCTACTGTGTTCAGGCTGCCAGTCTATAATGGATATACAGCCGCACACACTTATGCATGCTTTTTCTTTAAAAAAAAAAAAAGTTTAGTCACTTTTTGGGATTTTCACAGTTCAGAAATTCTACATGCAATGAATACATGTTTCAGGTCCGCTTTTGTAAAACAACAGCAACTGCAAGACAGTATATGGCTGTTTTATTGTGTGTTTGCACTGGTTCTTCTGAGTGCCACGCATATGAACACACAAAAAAAAGACCATAGGAAAATGCCTCTGATGAGCATGTAGGTTTAGTGTTGATATATATTGTATTGGGTTGCTGCAGCAGTGAGTGCATTACACCAGTTCAGTGCCCTCCTCTCTGGACCTACAGTGATTATGGCACTAGGAGTGTGTATGAAGTGTTAAGTGTACATGTGTGTGCACGTGCATGCGTTGGTGTGCTTCTGTGCTTGGGTTTTCACTTTGGTCAGTGCACAAACCCTATCTGCATGTCCTTAATTCTTGATGATGTGCAGGCCTTAGGCAGTGTGTGCGTGATGGAGAGGATGCCTGCGTGCCAAGTTGAAGTGATTGGGCGACAGGACATGGGCCCTCATCACACTGAAAAATCCAGTTGCTTTGTCCAGCAGCCGTATAGCTGTATTGCATCACTAACTTCCACAGTCCAGTCAAAACTAGTGACACCCTGCTCTAAAACAGGCGGATTTTTAAGGAACTAAGTGTAACTGGTTAATGGACAAACTATTTAGTTTAATTTACAAGGCCATAGCCGTACTAACTCAGTTTATTCCTAATGTGCAGTATTTGTTTTGCGCTGCATTGTTTGAATTCAAGGAGTTTTCTTTTGACACGGCATTGTGGATGTTGTATCAATTTCACAAGTTGAAGAGGAGCCTTGGCCGACGTGCACCACAGCTTACCTGAACTCTTATTAGGCAGAGAAATTCTTAAGCAAGTGGCTCAAATAATTTAATGCTACTTTTCTCCCTTCAGAAAAATTAACACCACAGTCGGATGCATGTGTGTAACTGAGAGAGTGATAGAGTGTGTGGAAAAAACAATCTCATCAAGCAGGAGGCCGTTTGCTTAGCAAGAGCTGACAGTCTTTGTGTATGTAAATGAAGAATTTAGACTAATGGAGTTGAACCATTTCTAATTTTGTGATGGCAAGAGGATTTTGATTGAAAGTAATTAAGCAAGCTAGCTGTAAAATTAATTAAAGCAAAAGGAGGGGGGGGACTTTTATTGGATTGGATAGCGATATAGCTGCTGTCAGGCAGGGGGACAAATGGGGGTGACCTGGATTCTCTGCCCTCCCTCCTCCCACTCGGGACTTTTATGTCACTTTAATCTCCTTAGAGCGGCTGGTGTGCATTTGTTTGAAATAATCAAGGAAATATGGTCAGAAATTGTCAGCTTTCAGATCTAATTTACCTGACAGCCTCGCGACTGTGAGTGCACGCGCAAGCATGCATGTGACAGTGGCAGGTCCTTTTTTTTCCTTGGCCTCTCCTCAGCTTTGTGGAAAATGCTTTTGACAGTCTTGAAGCATCTTGGTTGTCGGAGGGCGGGGGAGATGAGGAACTTGGGTGGCTTTAAGATGGACATTTCAATGAGGCGTGTTTGGCCCGGCTTAGCACCTCTGACACTGTTGTGTGCGTGCACACACACCAACATGCTTAATTGCCTCTGTAACATATTCAAACTCCATTTGGCCATTGTAGCAGCACTTCTCAGCCTCTGTTGACTGCAGGTAGACTAAACGAGCAGAAGCAGATTACAGCCATGGCAAAGCCTGTTACAGCTACTTAACTGCTGACAAATAAGATTGGCCAATCCTGCACGAGTAGAAATGGAACTTATTGATCTTGCAGTTTTTGAAAGTAACAACTTCCAATATTTAAAATAACACTGATGGTGATGATGATGTCATGCAATGTCTGAATGGCTTTGAGCTGTATGGGGTCCATATTACAGTGCCCCAGAATTTCCATGATTCCACAGTGGGTGAGATGCCACTTATTCTTAGAGGTTGTCAGTACTTCCTGTTGGTTGTGACAAAGGTTCTTAATGTGGCCATCAGTGTCCCCTGAAGAGACAGTTAATTAAGGCATGGGCCCAGACGATGCTGGCGGGACTCGCACCAAAGTCTGCTTTGTCCTCCGCCCTGTTCTCCGCCCTGCCCCGCCACTCCTTTGGGTAAGTTTGAGTGCCAGGTCTTTGCCACTATCACAGCCCCTAAAGGGATTAGGAGTCCTGTGAAAATAGGGCCTCAGCTCCAAATACCTCTCACCCACCTTCATCTGCCCAAAAGGATCCCCCTCAGCTCATCCCAGCCCTACACACTCCTCCCCCCCATATGATGGCTCCACCCTAGCTCTGTTTTATCAATTAATGTTATAAAAGGTAGAACAAAGAGCTGTCTTTCTCCTGCTCTGTAATTAGAGGGAGAGATCTCCAGAGGACTGGCATTCCTTGGGCCTGAAAAGCACGATTCTCACCCCCACCTCAACCTCCCCACACCCCACTCTGCTGCCACCACTCAAGCGGAACATGGCTCCTCGATGTATAAGGGTGATAATGTAAATGTAGTGTTGTCTGGTAGGCAAAACCCAGCACAACCTACTTTGCAGTAGCTTTATCTAAGTGAGAACAAATGAATGCAACATTTGAAAGAGTGATACGTTATTAACTCTAATTGACTCCTCTATAACACTATACATTTACTGTCACCTTCACTTTGGTTCGCACAAGAACATGCTCTTGAATCACTCTTGTCGCTGTCCCAACTCTAACACGTTACGTGTCACCACACACTGTTAACAAATGTGATAAAACCACCTCAATCGAGAATATCAGGTATGGCGTCTTCCTATGTGTGTTTTTGTCTGTTAAGGTGAGATACGGTAGATGTTATGTGTGTCTTAGCCTCTTGTGCGTAACTGTCTCTTCACGGGTGTGAAAGTAAAGGAGAGAGAAAGAACGCCTGCCTTCACATGCACCGGCACTTTCGATCGAAATTAGTTTTACAACATATGCAAATGTTCCCCCTTGGAAAAAAAAGGGGTCTTTAAATGACAAGTTGATATGTGATTAAACGACAATTAGAGTGCTGAAAATATGTGTCGGCAGAAGGTCAAGCACTGGGCGGTGCAGCTAAAAGGTAGCAGACTATTGAGCAAAAAACATTCGAAGGTAGAGGCTGGAAACAAGACCCAAAACAAATTAGAGAGGTGAAGGGGGAACACGGTTTGGCACTGTGTTCAAATAAACCCATAACAAAAACTAATTATATGTTTTGACATAAGGCACACTATTCTCCATTAAAGTGTATTTTCAACAAGTCACCATTAAACACTGATACATCCCTGCGCTTTAGTTTTATTGTGTATACGAGCCCTAAGTTCTTATGATTCTAATACTGGACTCAGCATGTCATATTTGACTGGTATGATGCTAACCTTTAATGCACCCAGGTTTAAATAAGCTGTCGCCCGAGTGTATCTCTGTTAAAGCAAATTTACACCGTCTCACTGTCTTTCTTTCACAAGCACACACATGCTCACAAACGCACACACACACGCACACAAGCATACAGGCAGAAACATAAAAGGACTCACACTTATTCTTGTACAGATGGCAGATGGCCCTGTCCCTATAATCCCCTTTGATGCTGCAATGGGCAGCAGCTCCTGAACGTCTATGAAGCTAAAGCCCCAACAAAACTTGAGCTACTTTTCCTTTAACTGACCCCAATTGCTAAAGAGCTGTTATCTGTCAGATCTGGTTAAGAGCGTCTTTACTGGGGGAGAGTGGAGGGCACAGGTTTCTGTCTCTCACCTCTTACAGCTTCCTGTTTTTTTCCTTCTTCTGTCACAGACAATTCATTCCACCTTCACGGTACAGCTGTGATAGCAGACTGACGTTGGTACTTTAACTCACAGAACAGGCAACACTTATTTCTTCCTTTCAGAGGGCAAAAGAGTGAACCTTTAAGAGCTCTCATATTGGAGCCACAGATGGCAGAAGGTGGGCTAAGAGGCTTAGATTTCTTCAAAGAGCTCACCTTAATTAATTGTTTAAAAAAAAAAGGCATTTTCACTGCTTATGTTAATGTTACTGATGAATATAAAATATGAATAAAAACTGATTCATATATTTTTTCACTTGTACGTCCTTCTTTGGTTGTCCTTTTAGGCATCTATATAAGAGGATGCCTCAGTTTAGACTCTAAACATTAAGGCATTTTTATTTTTATTTTTATGAAATACCCATTGTCGGTAAGGGAAATGGGAGTGTACTTTAGTCTGCGTTTCACAAATTTTGCCGAATAGCAGTTGCCGATACCAATTTTAATGATTTTTTCTCTAATTTTACTAGTATAAAACAAGTAAAATTAGTATAAGTATTAAACATCTCCGATTAAACTGAGGATCGGGTACGCAAAATGTTTGCGCGAACCAGCACTACAAAACACATTGCTTTTCTTAGAAACGTGCCACTATAGATAGAATGAAATTGGTTAAATTGCTCTTGAGCTTTATCTTGGATCATTTCCTTCTTCTCATATAGGGAGCTCTGTTCTCAAGCCTTTGATTGGAGAACAGAGGTTAAATGCGTCCTCTGCTGACCCAGTCTCTTCTTTTTCATTTAGAAAGGAGCAGATTCTAACACAAGTGGGGAAACCCAAATTGATTGTGCGATTACAGAGAATATGTTTGTACTTTTCGATTATGTGTTATCATTTAAAAGCTTTGGGGGATAATCATCACTAAGATTTGCTCACGTTTCCAGCAGGACTGCAGAGATGTACGTAGCTAATGGGATTGGGCTTTTTTTTCTAGCCCTCTCCTGTGGCGTTATGGAGCTGGCAGCTGAACTTGAACAGAGGCGCATGGTGCTGAGTCGTGCACAGGACTATTTCAAGACTGAAATGCGATTGTTTTAATACTTTAATCCACCTGTCCTTGGCATTCAGGATGTTGCAGAAGTCGCCTAATTATTTCAGTGCCCTCTATCCTTCCAGGCTGAAATACAGCAGCGACAGCAGCCCTATTGTTGTTAAAAAGAATGTCTTCTTTGAATTGTTCTTAATCAAAAATGTGTATTTAATTGTCTCAGGACAGAAACAAAAATTTTACCTAAAAGTACAGCTTCTGAATCTGAACTTTAAAGATGTACAGCATAATTGAAATTTTAAAAATGCATGTGTGCAAAGAGGATTTGAAATACCTCAAATCACTTATAAGAGCAAGTAATTTAACAACCAGAATTCTCTGAATTGTTCCATGTTCCAGCAGTGATTGTTCGCAAACACAAATATTTTCCTTTAATTAAAAGGCCTCATCTTGCTGTACCCTCCTTCAAGCCTGCAGCCAGCTCTTACTGACCCCCCCACACACACACATACAGCCCAGATCCTGGTAATGCTTTATTTAAATCCAGTGCCTTTTGCAGTCACATGTATTCAGCCAAATTTGAAAAAAATATTCTTTCTGTGTCCTCATCTACCTCTTGACTGGTAGCTGTCATACCCAGGTTTTCAATTGACAAGCGGAGACACCAGCAGTGATGGCTGCCCCGCTCACTGATAGCCCCCTGAGGGACAGTTACCAACACCCCCACCCTCCTGCCGTAGCTAAGTCTGGTCCAGCTTAGTGAAACCTGTGGTGGCACAAAAAAGTGGTTAGGCTTGATAAGGATTGGTGTGTATGCTGGTTTGGGACGGCGGCCGTGTCGCTGTGTGTTTGTGTATGTATGTGTATGTATGTGTGGGGGGTGGTGGCTTGATAGTAATGCATGTTGATGGTTGCAGAGATACTTCATTTCAGAAACAGGGGCCTCATTAACTGTAGTCTTCATCAGACCAGCGAGCAGTGGGCACATTAGGGGTCCACAGGAAGTTAGACTACAGCAGGAGAGTGCATTAGGGAGGCCTGGGGAGACGCACACTCTCGCTTCCCCTCAGTTCCACTTCCACTTCCAGAGCTTTTCTATATCTTAATGTACCTTTCAAAGGAATTTGGATAGAGGTCAATAATTATACTCTTTAAATTATTCAGTTGAGGTCCTCCATAATTGTGCTTTTTAGAGCTCGGACATTAACAACATAGTTTACTGCACCACTTTTGGGGCACGGTCTGACCGGATAAAGCACTGTCAAGCAAAATAAAGATTGTGTTTCTCTGCACTGATGACCAGCTCTTCATCTGAAATAGAACTGATCTTCATTTTTTTCATTTTAGTGTCAATACCAAAATTCACAAAATTAGCCCCTTTTCTCAAATCTCATTTCATGTCAATTCTTTTTGCAAACTGATCAAGTTCAGACCTCTCTTAAACGTTGCATCAGGGCTGAGTTCTTGGTGGCAGACATGTTGGTGTCAGAGTCCATGCAGGCAACCGGTCACTGTGTGGGAATGTTTAGTTTGGGACACAGGCTTGTTATTTTTGTTATGTTGAGGAGAGGAAAGCCCAAAATGCAAGGGTAGCAGAAAAAAAAATCACCAAACTTTCTCTACAAAGCCAGCTCTGACAGCGTTTGACTGCACATGATAACACTGTCCGTCCACACAACAAGTCCTCTTTCAGCTACAGATTATTAACACATCACTGAAAGCACAAGAGAAGGTTTTGTTGTTGTTACTGGGTCTGATATTTATATTTATCTAGTTGGGAGAGGCACTGACAAATGTGGCATACACCTGCAGCTTGGTACTATGTGCTTCTGCAGTTTGGTGTCAGAGAAAGAGCCTGTGCGGTTGAGTTTTGTTGGTGCGAGAGGAGGACTGCAATTACTGTCTGGCAATTCATCTAGTCAGTGCATAAAATAGTGTTTATCCAGTCGCCCGTGTTACTGTCGTGGTTGAGGGAGGGGAGGGTCATGTTTTGCACAACTGAGACAGCTAGGGCAATCAGGAGAAGAATCGTGACTCCAAAACATTCAGCCTTTTCTTTCTCTTCCTCTCCCTTCCTCTCTCAGGTTAAGAGCTGGTGCCTTAGAAAATGAGATCTCCCTTTCTCCCTGCTCTGACACACCCACACACAAATAAACATAAAAAGCTAATTTGTTAGCGCCCTCATTTCAGAGGCCTGAGCAGGAGAATATTGTAGGGGGGAAAAGTGATGCTTTGTCAAATGTTGACATGTGTTGCAAACATGAGGCCTTCAGCAGCAGCATCTCGTGGAGCAGCTAAGGCACATTGTCTGCACATGAAGAGGATGCTTTGAAATAAGATTAGCCTCCAAATGCCCCCCACCACCCCCTCCCTATCCATCCAGACTCGTGTGCCAAATGTGTATGTGTTAGTGCTTTCTCACATAATGAGCATGGTTATCATCGTCTATGTAACAGTAAAGCAGAAGTTATGTGTACACACATGCAAGGCCTCTTTGTCCGGCAAATGGTTTGGCTTGGTTTTGTGGCCCTGAAAGCA